>NW_015094510.1:31947935-32109767 GCF_001431845.1 Calidris pugnax
TTTTTTTTTTTTTTTTTTTTTTTTTTTTTTTAATGGCTGCATTGTCCACATTCAGTATTGCAGACTCATCATTTTTTTTCTTGCTAGTAATGTAATTAAAAGATTGTTGCTGTTGGAATACAAAATGTTTGTGTCACACTGTCCTCTATGAATACAATTCAGGAACTGACAGGAGATAAGATAAAAGTCAATAAAAAGAGAATTATTTATTAAAAAGATCTAATGTTACAAGAACAGTACACAGAAACTATTATATTACTGTGTCTTCCACATGGTATATACCATTATATATAGCGTATATACAGATTGTATACAATATATCTAACATTTTGATATGGGCCATGACAGCATCTTTCTTTTGGTCTGCAAAACAAAGTTTCTTTCTAATTACTTTTTTCCAAACAGGTCTTGTGGCATTATACAAAAATACAGTCTCCTCAGTGACGCTAGACTGCACTATTACAATCTTTTACATGAAAAATGAAAGAGCTCTCCATTGCAACTAAAAATAGTATGCCATGATAAGGAAACATCTTCTACAAAGTAACAAATAGGTAATACATAGGTACTTAAACATTTAAAACATGTTTATTAATATATTTAAGATGCAAAATACATAGTCTGTTCATGTTGAATATAAAACATACCCCTTTTTGTCCCTGCAATACAACTACATTACCTGATGGTATGTTCAGTATTTCTATCTGTATCTTGACACCAGAGACTGAGATATAACTAGATGCAGCTCTATCTCCTTACCAGACTTTCATACTTAAAAAGCGTAGCCATTTATTGTATTCAGAAAGTTATCTGACCAAAATGCCAACAAGCAGTGACTGTAGCCTTTTTGAATGCTCTGAAATAAACTGCATTGGCAAGCAACTGTATAAAAAATAGAGGACATTATGCTCAACTAATTTATAAAATAACCATTTTGCTTTTTGGTTCATCAATTCATTTTTGTTTATTTTAACCTTTTGAAAGACAATGGTTTGCTAGTGCAAGTTCTCTGCACAGTAACAATTCTGCTGTTTTACAAATGACAGCAGGTGGATATTTTCTATGAGTTTGCTTTTTCAGCAACGTACATTCCACCTCTCTTTCTTTGATCTCAAAGGCTTTTCCAGAAGTGGAGATAAAGAGAGTCCCCTTCTGTCTGTATCCACACTCTGTATTGGGCTAGCTATCCTGCCTTTGTCTTCCTAGCAACATGGTGACTAAGTAAATTAAAAAACTATTTTTTAGAAAGTTATTTAAAATATTAGTGGATAATAAAGATTTGAGTTTAACCATCTCTGAAAAAATTTATGGATAAAATATTCAAAAGAAAAAGAATTTAGTCATCAGTCAGCTTTTTACCTACCAAGCACTTCATGTGTGTTGTGTTTTCTTGGCTACTTTTTTAAAGCTGCTAAGAAAGGGCACAGAGTGTACTAACTAAATGCCAGGTATTATTTTGCTAGTGACCTGGCAAAATAATAGCATTTTAGACCCAGAACCCATCAACCTAAATAGATTTGCATCAAAACTTTTAGAGGGATGGACAGCTAGAAGAACTGTGCTGTTAGGACTTGCCTGTTGAACTCTTTTGACTTGATTTTTCCCAGGCAAGGGAATGTTCATCCTAGGCGTGATTGCTAGACCCATGGAGGTAAAACATCCTCCCTCATAACACCGTGCACACCATAATTGTACAAACACACACCATTTACACTGGGGATCATTTTGATTCAGGTGCCAATATGCAGAAAGGCCTTCCAATGTAGAAAAATTGTCTAAATTGTCTATTGAGTGAAAAATTGTTTGGTATAGCAAAAAGTAGGGATTAAAACTGGTAGCACACAGTCCCTACAAGAATAATCTCTAGTGAGCTATAGAAATAGAGCCAATTAACTAAATAACTGGAATGATGCTCAGTAGCACTTATCCAAGTATTTTTTTTCAGACACAGCATTCTCTGAAATATATCCTACTGGAGTCTGTATATATGTCAATGATTATATTCCAAAAAATGTAATGTACTTTCCCTAATATGCTTTCTTATGCACTTCAAACTGATTACCAAATATTTGAAGCACAGAATGTTAATAAAAGATGGACCCAGAGGAAAAAAGAAAGTTACAACTGAGAAGTGGTTGGAAAAAGTAGGTTTATCTCCTTGGATTGCTTTATTTGTCCACTTAGCAGACTAATTTAAATGCCTAGTGGAATTTTCTTTGCCATACGCAATAGTAATTGATTTTTTATTTGCTGTTTAAAATAAATGTTTGATTCATTTGACATTAAATCATGTGGTGTTTGATGAAAAAAAAAACTTGTTTCCTTTTAAGTTTATGTTTAATCATTTTCCGTTTACCTTGCAATAAAATAGATGGCTTCTTTTTTGCTCCTTTTTGCCAGTTTCTGAGGGTGCTGTCTAGTATTGACAATTCTTTTTACTAATTAAATACATATTTATACATTTTCAGAACAAATTCTCTGTACTTTTGCAGTGGGTTGTGTATCTAAACTATATTTTTCTCTCTTTTCAGTTGGAACAGCCAGTCATAGGGGATGCAAGAAAAGTATTCAACAAAGCTGTATCAAATTTTGTTCTATATTTTAAAAAGAATTTTTTTCCAAACCAAACAGATGTACTGTACTAGACACCACTGTTTAACTCCAAATGGTACATGACTGGGGTCACCAAAATCAAACATATTAAAAAATTAAAGTACGTTTGACAGAAATTACGTTTCCTTACAAAAATTTATTACATACAATCTGCATATTTTTGGGCCAAGAAGTGTCCCCTCCCTAGAGGACTTTTACAAAAAATGAAGAGAAAAAAACCTGATGAATTATTGACTGTGTCTTCAACACTCCTTTAAGTGCACCACAGGCATTTCTATGGGTCTTTAAGAATTAGCTTGGGTTTCCAGCTTCTCCACGGACATAAAACTCCATCCCTTGGTGTCATCAAGCTAAAGCAAACGAATAACAACAACAACAAAGTCTGCAGTCTTCACCATGAGGTTGACGGAACCATCAGTGCCAAAAGAAATGTTACAGAGGACGAGGAAGTGGACAACACATGTAAGGTGGATTGAGCACTTGTTACTTTCCCTCCTGAAATGAAAAGCAAAGTAATTAAGGAACAAGTGATAAAACCAGCTCTCTATACATTTAAGTACTAGATTTTACTCAAACCTTCTATTCTATTATGCTCAGCAAAAGCCTGACTTTTAGGCAACGGATTAGCTTTTGATAATTGCAATCACAAAATAGGCTCCCTGCACAGACATGAGGAAATAGGGGATTTCATGATGGTATCTACAGAAACTCACATGCTGAATCCTCATATCTAGTTGGCAAATGAATAGGAAATTTCAAAAAAGGTATGTGGTATTATGCCTTAATGTCATGATTTAACCTGAGCCAGGAACTAGAACCACACAGCTGCTTGTGCAGTTCTCCTCCTTCTCCCCCAGGTAATGCAGGGACAAGAGGGAGAAAAGGAAGGGAAAGGGAGGGGAAAAAACCCCCTCATGGGCTGAGATAAAGACAGTTCAATGGAACAATATCAGAAAAGGAAAATAGCAACAACAGTAATAATAATAATGACACAAGTCACTCTCACCATCCAGTAAATTGGTGAATTCACACCATCCCAAGCACTGATGGCAAATTCCTGCCCCCAGCCAACCCCCATTTTACACTGAGCATGACATCGCGGTAAAAAATATTCCATTGGCTGTTCCATTGTTCTGCCTATGCTCCTTCTCAGTTTCTATGGGAAGCTGAAAAATGTCCTTGAATACTATAAATATACCTAGCAACAACTAAAACAACATGCATTATTCCTTTAATACCAAATCTGAAACACAGCAGTCACTAGACAGAAAATTAACTCTATCACAGTTGAAGCCAGGACACTTAATCCTCAAAAAGACTCAAACTGCAGAAGAAGCCCTCAGTCACAGTCACAAAAGTTCTTTTTGAAACAAGGAATGAAAGCTAGCCATTGATTTGGATGTCCGTCCAGAGGAAAAGGTGGTCTTTTGCCCAATAGCCCAGTCATATTAGATCAGAGTAGTCACTTAAAACTAGGGGAAAACATGCTATGGGTTGGTGATGGCAACAGATCATGGGACAGGAAGTGAACCAGACCAGGTTTCTTTGGATCACAGTTGTCCTAAGTGGAACTGCTCTGTTCTGTTTAGTCTAACCAAAAATATCAGTTTAGAAGGAATGAAAGATTTTGTCCCTAGAATTATGGCTCAAAAGACATATGAAACAAACATTCCATGGAGTAGGGGTTGGTGTCTTTTGCATTCTGATGATAGCACTGTAGTTTGTGACTAGCTTAGAGCTTAAATTTTGGTCTAGGTTGAAGTTTCAACCTCCCAATTTTTGGATAGTACTCCTTAAGGACTAAAAAGCAAAGTTTAGTAGAATTTTAAAGTGTTAGAAGAAAGAATTAAGATGCCTCGTTGTGTTTAGGCAAAAGACAATGTTATTTTCTGGTTGTTCATGTCACTAATCCTCTGTCCCTTTCTTACCTGAGTAATATTGATACTTCAAATTCTTTCAATGTATTACAGTTACTGAGGAAATAGAAGCTAGACATCATAATTTACTTCATGATAATACATTAATAATGTAATACATTAGTAATTTAATAAATATCTACTCAAGGGAGTCAGTGGAACCTTCAGAGAAATTCAGATTATTCTGAAGTAGGCACATAAACAGGGTTCGGCTCCCTAAAAGCATGCTGTATTAGCTGTGTTAGATAGTACACCTCTGGCTGGAGGTCCAGAAAGATGTGTGTCTCATCTAAGTCCCACATCTGATCTGCCAGGTCTTGACAAATGTTTGGGATACCTTAGGACATCTCATATGTCCTTATGTGCCTATGTCTGCATATTTAAATTCAGAAGATCAGCTGAACTGCTGTCTAGGCTCCACTGTCAGTCTGTGTGGATTACATCTCCGCTGACAATATTGCTACTTGAGACACCGAGTGAACATGTAGACGTAAATTAGGTTTCCAGATGTTATTCTAGAAAGAGAGAGGTTTCCTGTAAATCCTCTGTTTTGTTCATTAGCCCCACATGGATGCCTCAGATACTCTTGAGCATCTCAAATGGCACTAGATACCTTTGTTTCAGCATAGAACTGAAGACTCTGATTAATGATTTTATGTAATAGCTAGAGAATTGTGGGAATATTTTTTTCAGGTAGAGAATAATGGCAGCGGGGCTGGAACTTGATGATCTTTAAGGTCCCTTCCAACCTGAACCATTCTATGATTCTGTGATTCTATAATAGGGTTAATGAACACTGCTATAATTACCCCTCTTCCAAATATAAGTGTACCCATACCTGAAAAAGATGGAACTCTGATCTGGGGACTCGCAGTCCCATCCCCTCCTTCGCTGACTGCACACACCTCAATGATGTAGACACCAACATCAGGAAGAAGTACCACTGCAGAGGTTTTCTGTGTTTCTATAACTTGACTGTTGCTCTGGCCTTCTTGCCTAAATAATACCTATGGTCAATAAAGTAGATAGTGATCATAGTGGTCATTCAAGTCATATACCAGACATTTTGAGTAGATAACTGAAATGTTAAGTGCTTTTGAAATATTAAGTGTTTCATTCTTGCATTAAGGATTTCTTGATATTACATTTGAACAGTTATCTGCTTTTACTTTCTCCTCCCTCCACTGGCTTAAAAACAATAATAGCAAAGTATATTAGCAATTAATGCACATGAAATAACATTGATTATGATCCAGTGCGAAGATATAGCATATAGGTGTTACACAATTTTTTCTCAAACTTTCTTCTAAATGCATTTTAGGTTCCATTTGATTCAAATTCTCATCCCCAAATCCATGTAGTTATTCACATTTTTGGCTCAAGAACTCAACTTCAAATGTAAAGAAAACGCCCCAAATAATGTCCTTAGTGTGTTTACCTAAGCTGGCTAGGTCAACTGAGAATAGCTCAGATCTATCCCCGCACCTCCTGTGAAACTCAGTACAAACTTATGGTGTGTGGGAGGAAAGCAAGTGAGTACATAGCTGTCTTTTTGGTACTTCTGTGTAAGTTTCTGTTCCCAGATAAAATTGAAAAGGTCAGAGACGTGTAAAAAAGCAAAGTAGTCAACTGAACTTTTTCAGAATCTCAGATATTCTGATATATGTTAGAGCAGTTTCTGGTTTATTTGAAACATTTTACACTTTCTTGGTGATATTTGCTGATGTATCAGAGGGAATATCAGATTGCAGTCTATAGAAATAATCATATATATGCTTCAAAAAAACCAAAAACCAACCCAAGCACACCTCTGTAAAGACATTGAAATAAATCTGTTTTGAGTTAATAGGTTGCAGTGAATTCCACTGCTTCTTACAACTTGTTATTAAAGATTTTACTCTTTAAAGCTCCAAAATGTTGAATGCCAGATGTTATCATTACTGATTGTTGAACATGACCAACACGATCACAACACAAACTGAAGTATTTGTGTTTCTGCTCCACAACAATATTAATTTTAATGTCATGTTAAGATACCTCATTCTTCTGCATTTCTCTAGATCCTATTGCAAACACAGTTAAATTGAAGTGTTGGTAGGATATTCATTGCAGGCTGGTCTTATTAATAGCACTCCTGAGTCAGATATGATGGGCTTATCCCGTCATATGGAGCTTACTCAGTTTATAACCAGTAGTTGAAAATCACAACACAGAAAATGTTGGACTATTATGCTTTTTTCAATTTTATTTATTGCTTTTCATAGTGAGAACTGATTGCAGACAGTCTGTCCAGCATACTTTACTTACACAGAAAAACAAGAAAGGGAAAAAGCCAACAGGGAAGAGTAGTCATTTGGAAGAGAGAAAGGTGAGCGAGGAAGGGGAAGCACTGACCTTATATCCCATTACATCAGATTCATTAGCTAGAGGTCTGACTGGCTCCCACCCAAGAGACACATGAGAGCCATCCTGTATCCACATAATATTGCTTGGTGCTTGGCTGGGAGCTGAGGAGAAAAAATAACAATATAGATAAATAGAGTTTATAGGTAGTTTCCTTAAAATCAAAAGAAAATCATTTCAATCTTTTATTATATTTACAACTGGTTGTGTTAGGAGGATCCCAAATCTAGCTGAAATTTTAAAATACTTTTTTTTTTTTCCAGCAGATTAGTCATTTAATAGATTGTGGTTTATTTACTCAGTCCCCTCCATAAACTCCACAGAGATTATGAATTTTAATTCTTTTCTATCCCTTCTTTGTCAAAAATGTCTTGTTTCTAGGAAGATTACCTTTGTTATAAATGCAAAGTCATATGAATTCATGTCTAAATATCAAAGCAAAGCCATGAATCAAAACTATACATGATTCCTGATTATTATACACTCTTATTAAAGGAAAACCCAAGAGGGCAGAGGTTGGTCCCTGACTTCTCCCTTTGAGCAAAGGTACCGAGATCACTTACGGGACTTCTTGGTTGCTGCACGCACAGCAGTGCTAGGTGGTCCATACCCTGCAGCGTTGTATGCCCTCACCGTTAGGTGATATAATGTGTTTCCTTCCAATCCTGTCAGGAGGATGGATGATTCATTTCCTTCAGTTTTGACCTTTTCTGCTGCTTCTTCCTGCTCCATGTCCTTCCAGTAACCAACCTGCCAACAAGCAACCAAATGAAGGATTAATATAGGTGTCTGGGAAGATCATGCTTCTACATGCTCATACTTGTTATCCTGTGGATGGTCTTTTTGTCATTTCTGCCTTTTGTCTGATCATCAAGTCCTTTTAAACATGTGGGATTTGCAGTCTAATGTCAGAGCCAAGCAATCCTCACTTCTTCAAAATGGGAAGACTCAGAATATCGTGGTATTACCTGAAGCACGTTGAATTGCTGTGCACTGGCGCAAGAAGATGCAACTATAAGATGGAAGAACAGAAGATGAACATTGGCAGGAAGCTAAAAGCATTTCAGAGAACTCAAGGAGAGCTCATCCTCTGATAGGTCACCAGAAAACCTGCCTTCACCCTGAAAAGCTCTGACTGCATCAGTTAAGAAGCATTGTGAGCAATATTCCCTTCCTGGTCCTGTGCAACTCAGAGCCTCAAGATTTCCCATAATTGTAATGAACAGAAAATGACATAACACTGAAGGAAATCTTTCATTCATCTGAAAAATCTTATCTGAAGAAAAAGAAGGAAGTGGATTCAGTTTTCGTTCTTGGATATAAACAGGTTTCTGGTAAATGCAATTTTGATAGTTTGTTTATGACCTTCCTTTTCAGACATAAAACACCTAAATGATCTTTGGTGGCTCTTATTCTATACTTGTGGTACCTCTACTGAGTTTATCATAATCTCAAAGACCTTACAGAGCTGAGCTAGGAATTTGACTAGTTTCTTTCCTCAGGGACCAAGTATATGCAGGGCATAACTGGGAAAAAGCAGTACTGTCTCTTTTTAATGTATCTAGGTGACCTACACAAGTAAGGTAATTCTCATGGGGCCCTATTTTCCTGAACAGGAGATGTCACTCAAAGACCTACATTCAGCTTACCGTTATTCATGCTGAGACATACTTGCATTTATTCCACATTTTGACCTTTTCTGTGAAGTTGGTTATTTCATAATGAGTTATTCATATTATATCTGGATAACTTCTCCTCTGAGAAAAAGGTCACGGACACTACAGCACTCTTGTGCATGTATCCCAGAAAATGGTGAACCAAAAAAACCAAGGGGTTCATAGGAAAATAACACCAATGAGTACAATGCTGACCTTTAATAATTGCACTAGGACTGCCATTTAAAGAAAAAAAAATATCTGGAAAGGCCTGGCTGCAAAAATACACATTTGAGGTCATATCTTCACTTGAGTAAAGTGGGTCTGTTAACTTTGATCGAGTTTGTGCGAACTCAAAGTCTACTTTTTGAGTTGAAAAATTTTTGTGAATATCTTTTTAGCATCTCATCTCCATTATCTCATATTAAAATGCTGTTGCTTTAATTCTTAGGTTAATTACAGCTCAGATAGCAAATCTAGCTGTAGTCACCACTTCTTATTGAAACAAGTGTAATTGGCTGTGGTATTTGGCTAGCTGAGTGCTTGACCAACCCTGTTAGTGTCTGAAGTAACACCTAGTCACACCTTTCTTGAAAAGAAAAAAGAATCAACAACCATTTATTCATATACTAGGACTGAACCTCCAATGCTTATTACCTCTTGGGTAGTCAGATTCCTTTCCTTTTACTAGCAATGCATCCTTGCAAACTTGACACTACAATGATGAGAGCCACGTAGTATTAAGTACACCTCAGAAGGCTGTGCCGCCATCCAGCGAGACCTGGACAGGCTGGAGAGATGGGCAGAGAGAAACCCAATGAAATTTAACAAGGGCAAATGTAGGATGCTGCACCTGGCGAGAAATAACCCCAAGCACCAGTACAGGTTGGGGGTTGACCTGCTGGAGAGCAGCTGTGAGGAGAAAGACCTGGGAGTCCTGGTGGACAACAGGATGACCATGAGCCAGCAATGTGCCCTTGTGGCCAAGAAGGCCAATGGCATCCTGGGGTGCATCAAGAAGAGTGTGGCCAGCAGGTCGAGGGAGGTCATCCTGCCCCTCTTCCTTGGTGAGACCCCATCTGGGGTACTGTGTCCAGTTCTGGGCTCTCCAGTTCAAGAAGGACAGGGAACTGCTGGAGAGGGTACAGCAAAGGGCCACAAAGATGATTAGGGGCCAGGAGCATCTCTCCTATGAGGAAAGGCTGAGGGACTTGGGTCTTTTTAGTCTTGAGAAGAGAAGGTTTAGGGGGGAATCTAATCAATGCTTACAAATACTTAAAGGGAGGGTGTCAGGAGGATGGGGCTGGTCTTTTCTCAGTGGTGCCCAGTGACAGGACAAGAGGAAATGGGCACAAACTTGAGTATAAGAAGTTCCACCTAAACGTGAGGAGGAACTTTACTGTGAGAGTGGCTGAGCACTGGAACAAGCTGCCCAGAGAGGTGGTGGAGTCTCCTTCTCCGGAGACATTCAAAACCCGCTTGGACAAGTTCCTGTGCAACCTGCTATAGGTAGACCCGCTTTGGTGGGGAGGTTGGACTAGATGATCTCCAGAGGTGCCTTCCAGCCCCATATGATTCTATGATTCTACTGTGCGAAATGGTAGTGAGGGACAGCACGTGTCCTGCAGACCCCATCATCCGGTTAGTGAGGTCTGCTGAGGATCCAAGAGGGAAATGGTCAGAAAGGAAAAGTGACTTGCCCAAACTTACACAGGTGGACAGAAGCAGGGGTGGAAATGCAACTTAAGTAGTGAAATCCTGGTTCTAGAAAGCCAGAAGCAAAGTTATAAATAGCTAGATAGGTCTTGTTATGGTAGTTTATTCACAGGGCACACCATGTCTCATGTCAATGCAATGTGCAAGAGTAGGTAGCCCTCAGCTTGTGCATTAAAGCTTTTTTAAAGTATAAAGTTGTGAAAACCTGTTTTTCCAAATATTGGTGTTAGGACTATATAAATATTAAAACCTGATGAGTGTGGAAGAAAGCTAGGAGCATAACTCAGCCCGTTTGAAATTTTTCATGTGTTTGGAAATGCTCTCCACCGCTGCTTATGTGGCGTTATCAGTTTGGATACTAATTATGTTTTGCAAATGTTAAGTCTGCAAAAATTACTCTGACATGTTCCCTACCAGTTCTGCTACACCACATGACAAAGGTGTTCTCCCTTGGCAAAGGGATATTCTTGTGGGAATTAATATAGTGTATTAAGCAGGAAAAGCATGAAATGTAATTTGGCAGTGCTTCTATTTCAGTTTCCTCTGTACTTCAAAGCCCTTAAGTGTTTGGTCTCTGCTTTTAAAATTCCCCTTAAAGTTTTGCCAGGTGAGGTTGGACTTTGATCTGAAAAAATGCTTTTCTCTTTCTTTCTTAATGCACACATCCATTTGTTGCTGGCCAAATGAACTGAAGGAAAAAATTGTTATGAAAAAATTGTTATAAAAAAAAGAACTCCAGTAATTGTTGACTGAGGTCAATGATGGGGGAAAATAGCAATTTGATCCAAAATGAAGATACTGCTGATGTTTAAAAGTGCTGGACATATTTCTTGAAATAGAGGGTTTGTTTATTTACACTTCTATGTGTTTGAGTTTTGTTTTATAAATCTTGCTATTTTCTGTTAGCTTAATTTATACTGATCGGAAGGGATTTATGACACAGAGTAAGTTTTCATTAATGATAACTTTGAATTTTGATGTAGCATGAAGCATAGGTAGCCCATATTTTAAAAATTAAAGAAAAAGCTGGGGTGGGGGGGAATGACACACACTTTTCATCTGTTTAATGCATTATTGTTTGTGAGGTTTTAAATTTTTGCTGGGCCTTCTGTTGTTTTTCATCTAATTCCCCGAGACCCATCTCTTTGAGCTGGAGAGAAAGCAATATAGATATTTAAACAACTGAATAGAGGAGATGCAGGAACATACAAGCTGCTTTGTCCTGATCATGGGCTAAGCAATCATTGAAAGCAAACCACCACATTAAAAATATGTTTCCATCTAAAATTTTTCTATCCTTCATACTTACAGTTCACTTCCTTGAAGTTTCATGTTAAAAGATATTTAAATAATGTTACTCTTTTCCCCAAATTGGTTTCGAGGGTGTGCGTAATAACACTTTGGTATGAATTAATGTGATCTAGTTGCAGGCTCTTTTCTCTAAATTCAGTAGAGTCAGTTACTGTCTGGATACTTTTTCTGTTGACCACAGAGAATTAAGTAAGAGCCTAAATTAGGTAGAATGAGTCAAAGTGGACAAACACAGAAACTGACATACGATCTCTGATTGAGTCTTTACCAGCATCAAAGTACTGACATAACTGAAAATGAGCTTGAAGCGATATCAGAGTAAAGAGAGTTCTAGGGGATAGAGTGATGAGCTGAAAGAATTGCTGCTAGCCCTAAAAAAGAGAATGTTTCAGATTTCATTAAAACTGTTTTAATTACCATTATCAGAAAACCAATCAGCTCCATGAACTGACACACCGCAGTCCTGCAAATGTTAGTGCTGGAATAACTGTAACAGTAGAACCAAGAGCTTAGGACAGGAGGACATGTGCTTTTTGTATCACCTGCTGCTGCTTTTTATATCATCTCAAGACAATGGTGTGACTGTCCTTCAGAAAAAGATGAAAAGTTCCTGCAAAAAGGTCTATCAGTCAACTTCAGTTCCTTCCCCCTCACCAAAACAAGACAGAAAAGAAGAAAGAAAACACTGTTCAGGACTCCTAAGTTCTTGGGTCTTCTCTGGAGTAGCTTACATGCTCCTCCTCTTTTCTCAGGTACTGTCTTCTCCCACGTAGTCCTGAATCCACATGGGACCAAGACTGGTATTGTACCTCAACCTTGAGGACTATCAAAAAATATCTAGTCATATTTTGTAATGAAAAATCAATAATTATCTAAATTTCTGATTTTAGGGAATAGAAAGCTAGTAGTCTTGTAACAATTCATGATACAGACATTGCACTTGAGGCCCTCATGACAGAACTTGAATGTGATCCATACCTTAAGGACTTGAAAAGCAGTGGTACAACTGTGCTATAAAATCCTGCTTACAATTTTCAGGATTTTAGAGTGGTATGAATTAACGTTTGAGTAACTTTATAGGCAAAGTTGACTCATACATAAAACTATCCAATTGTTAATTTTGTGTTTGGAAAAATAAATTCATTCCAAAAGTGAAGTCTGGTATATTGGTATTCAGGTTGGTGAAACATCAAGTCCTCTTTTTTTCTGTCTTGCTTTACCAGACTCAGGAAAAAATATCCATATATTCTTGCTAAATTACTTCAAGGTATATTTCCCTAAATTTAAAAAAACCCAAACATATCCTAGCACCTTGTAGATGTAATTTTCTGTTCTACTGTAAAAGCAGATAAAGTACATCCAAGAAACAGCAAAAACTCTTGAATATTTCTCTTTGAAAAGACAGAATGTGACATAAACAAGTTATTATGTCAAGTAGTCCTCTCTGAAAATTTTTGTATTTTTTTTTTGTTCTTGCAAGCTGATCTTTTGATTAGGTTAGTTAAGCTCCTACTCCTTGGGGGAATTCCAGTGAAAAAACTTGAGGTTTGTGATCTATACGTATTACCCTTGATTTGCTGAAAAAGAAAAAAAGAAGATATCTGTTCTTCCAGCCAGTAATTCTTTCCCTTTCCCTTCCCTACCAGTAATGAGTGACAAAGAAAATACTGCCTAGGGCTGAAATAGATTTTATAACCTTCAGGTTATGGATTCTAAACAATATGCATGAACCATACACTGTTTTTTTCTACCATTCTGACAAAGTTTTTGAGCTACTTCTACTTTATCAGAGTGGAGCTGACATATACTTAGTAAGGTCGGGCGGACAGCTGACAAATCTGTACTGAAGTCAGGAGTAATATGTGCTTTGGAAGATGCAAATGAGTACAGCAAACCTTGCATAAAACTCATGTGACATAACAGTTAACACTGCCTTTCACGGATGACAATGTGAAATTGGACAAGTTACTTTGCCTTTCATTACTCCTTAGTACAAAGTGCAAACAGGGCTGGAGTGAAAGTGGGTCACTGCAAACTTGTCCATATGTAGTAAATATTCTGTCACTTTTGTTGATTAGAGCCCAAACATAAAAAAAATAGCTCCCCTTTTTATAATGCTGCTGCTAAAAGGCCAGGAAATGTGAAGACTGTGTAGGTGGTTGTCACTGCTGTGGTGACCACAGGCAGAATACAAATTGCAACATGAAAACAGAGTGGCTAGTCAGCTTATTTTACATTCCATTTGAATTTAAGGCAACATTTTGCTTGTGGTCCCCAGTAATTCTACATTAGGAAAAACTTGATTAAAAAAACATAAATCATTCATCTTTTTATCAAAGTCACTACATTTCTGTATGTTAGCTTTTTTCTATTCGTGAATTAAGTGGAGTGCTACACTGCTGGAGTACTACAGGCTAAGTTTTGCACTGTAATGCATATGATAAAACTTCCAAAATCAGTTTTTAAATTAAAATCATGTTCACAGAAGCTGAAGAAAGTGAATCATATGGAAAGCACAAAGCTGCTCCATATTTTCAGGGTTTTTTTGGGGAGTTTAGCTCCAGTGTCTTGATGTACAGAGTCCTTCCTTTTTGCATTGAGAGGATGCTTTAAAGAGAAACTGTTGGGATGTTAGCAAAATTGGACTGATAGTGTGGACTTTTATGTTCCTAAGTGAATACTATAATGTGCTGATGCACTATACTGTTCCTATAAGTAATTTTGATGAAATCCTTCTCAAAAATGGAACTGAAAAGATCTAGCAATACCATCCTGCTAGAACTGGATTGCATTCTGTCCTGCTGAATCATGCAGGAGAGCTGCATTTACTCTTCTGTTTATTGACTAATGGTTGCTCTGATCATAAGTCTTCCTGGGAATGAGGGCAGAAAAGAGCAAACTATTCCTTGAAAGATTCTGTCAGAAAGTGGACAGAGAAATTCTGGCTATACAAATAAAGAGGGAAAAGAGGGGCAAGGAAAAAAAAAAAGTACCATCCTCTCCCCAGATAAAAGTAGTACCTCAGAAGGCTCCTCTACTTCCCTCATGGGATGAGGTAGAAGGGAGCAGTGACGTATTTTTATTTTTATAACCCATTTCTTCATTCTGTCAACTGCAGATCCCTGGCTTGAAATATTTACTCTGTAACCTTTATGCTAGAATCCTAAAATTGGTGTACAGCCCAGTGAGGAGCCAAATTATTAATAAGGTTCCATGTTAATAACCCCTGCTATATCAATAAGAATTTCAAAATTCATTCCTAAGAAGTCAATGAGAGAAGCAGAGCAGGTGAGTTTTACAGTTGGGGTCACAGTATGCTGAACTCCAAGGGTCTAAGCACTTTCCAAGATAGGAAGATAAACTCCAATGTGAAAAGAGACCACTGTCCTACCTGTAACAGCCACCTATCACTGGGATACATCTGTAGAGCTAAAGGAAGTATTATGTGATAAGCAGGTAAATGAAAAATACATCCAAGTTATGAAGAAATAAGTGTCTACAGAAATAATTTTCACTTTTAGAAAGAAAATCTATTTTTTATTTAGAAAAAACGAAGTTAATAGAGCATTTTGGGAATCAATGTGATCGATGGAATGAGAATAAAAGTAAAAACAGTAGATGTAATTTAAAAGACATCAAGATATCTGAGAGAGTGTAACAAAACAGCCACCTTTCTGAAGAGAAAAATACAGGGTGCAGCGAGTAAGGTATTTCAGAGAATGAAAGACTGGCCTGGAAATTGAAGACAAAGGTTAGTAACAAGTGGAACACTTCAACATGGGAAGGGATAGCATTTGCAAGGTGAAAATCACCTCTATCAAACAGAATTTTGTTCTTATATATAGCAGTTCGAAAGGTAAAATGGTTTGGTATCACTTCCGTTGCATGAAGGAAGTCGTATGCAAAGGGGTTAAAACATGTTTAATGTAAGGAAGAAGTGAGGGTAAAGTACAAGAGAGTTTGTAGAGTTTGGCATGGAGACATATATGGGAAAGGAGCCTAGACAGATGAGAGACCTGAGGGGACACATCACGGTTACAGCCTGCTTGGACTGCTCTGGAGAGCAATACGGTAGTGTCTAAGTATCAAGAAGCTATGGCAAATCAGCTAAAAAAATACAGACTTTGTCTAAGCTTTGGGGTCAACATGTCCTGGTCAAGGCCAGGCTGTGCTGGAGAGCATGGTGGCTCTGGTGCTGCCTGGGTACCTAAGTTTCCTTCCTAAGACCATCAGTGATGGTCACCAGCCCCAAGGTCTTGTATGGACATGTTGCTAGGGAGACACTCTGTGCTAGAAGACCACAAGATGTCTTTAGAAATCTGTATAATTGGTATCTGCCCCAGATTTATGTGTTTACCCTCTTTTCATTTTTACTATAGAGAATTAGGAAAGAGTCAGCACCCTCTAAAGGACTAAAGCAGGTCAAAAAACCTCTACCCCAAAATCAGTAAATTGTGTCTAGCTGAGCTATTTCATGAGGAGCAGCTTAGCCTGAACAACAAGGTCAGGGTGGGTTGTAGTGGCCCCACAGGATAGATTTAGTCCTAGATCTGATCTGTTCCTGGAGGTTTGGATTGTAAACTGGATCCAAAGCTACAACTGGATCCAAAAGCATGAGAAGGTCAATTACCAGGACCAGTTCTCTTTCCCAAGTCAGGAAGGGCTGTCTCTAAGCAGAGATTTATTTGTGATGGGTGCAGCTGCTGCTTCTCCTCTTGACATCCGACCTTTTGCCGTCTGCCCAGCAGATGTCCCCTGGCCACCGCAGGATGAGAGCAAATGGATGGCTGAGGCTCTTTCCTTCCTCTGTGTTGATTGCTCTCCGTAAATAACAAGTTTGAACTGGTCACTTAGAGCTGGAAACAGTCAATACCTAATCTTACCCAGCCTGTGAGAGAGGCATGCTAGGCCACTTGCAGTTCTTTCAGCTATTTTTGAAGTGTCAAAGAGATGTTATAAGAACTGGTGTTGAAGAGTTTTCAAGCACAAATAAATAAAAGATGTGCCAGTGCTACAGCTTTGACCATTGTTCTACAGCTGGTAGTATGTATGCTAAAATAAGCATAATTTCTATTGAAGTTTCATTGCTGCACATGTTAACAGAATGCAATGCTAGCAAAAGCAACAAGGCTTCTCATTATGATATTCTGTGTTCATACCTCAAATCCCTGTGGTCTTCCTAGACTTTCTTTAATATGTTTCCACGCAACAAGAATCTCTGATACAGACAAACTCGTAGCTTTGACATCGATGGGAGCAGCAGTGGGTTCTGTATTAAGAAAAATTGAAACAATAAACCTCTGCTGTAACAACTTGTATTTATCAAAAACACTCCATCTGAAACTGTCATTTACTTCCTTTATTCTACCTTAATACTCACAAGAAGGCATGACATTACAGGGAACATGAAAAACTGAACAAGATGAAGAGATTTTTATTGTTGTCTTTATTTGTGTCATGCTACATCAATATCTCATCACTTGATAACAGGTGCAGTAAACTGTGACAGTCTCTTGTCTATGATTTTAAAAAAAACTTTAATATTTGTAAATGTTCTCCCCCCTTCCACACACCCATTTCATACACCTTGATCAGCCTGACTTCAGCAGTAAATGGAGCATTCATTCCCTTCCTAGCTTTTTAGTGCTGTTCTGTCAGCTCAGGATGAGCGATACCCTGCTGGGGTGCCCAGTCAGTCCTGCTCTGGGGACATAGCGAGTAAGAATTGATGCCCAGGGATGTAATGAAATGCTACTTAAAAGAAATTTTTAGGACCATGCTATTATGGCCTTGAAGTCACAGAGAGCAGTGTTTGGGGCATGTCATCCTCTCTCTGCTGTGATGCATTTACTGATTTAGGCCTGCTTTTCTAAAGAAGACTTTGAGACCTAGGATTTGTCCCCCTGACTACCTGTGTTATTACCATCTGCCCTGTGTCCATGTTTCTATCTCCATGCTATTCACAGGACACTCTGCAGTCCTGACCTCCTGATTATTTGGACCAGAAGACCTTCCTTGCCCTCCAGCCAGGACGGGTGTCTTTCAGTGCTGCTGGGGCACCTCACACGTGCCAAACACTGTTGCCACAAGCACATTTTACTTTGCACTTTCATGTTGTTGAACACTTTACAGAGGTCTAACTTTTTCCAGTGGTTGGGAAATGAGCCATTGAGCATACCACCATTTTATATCATCAGTTAGTGCATTGGGAGTGACGAGTGTCCAAAAATTGTCATGTATAAAACTGAGACACAAAGTAAGGAAGTCTTTTGGATCTTTTGCTTTATTACCGAAATATTACTGAAAATTTGCTTAAGACAAGCTGTGGAGACAAGGCTTGAATACAGGCAGTGAAGCACACGTGAGCAACATTTCCCCACCATTCTGGTGTGGTTCACTTGTTCAGCAAACAGGTGAATTCACATTCCCCTGCAGTCACAGAGCCTGCAATTTCTTCCTTGGCCTGATGTTCCTCATTACCTTTCTAATGTGTTGATCTACTCTTGAAGGGCAGGCAGAGGTCCTGGCTTTTATGTTATAGAGAGGCACATCAAAGAGCTTTCTAAAAAATGTTTTTTTGGAGCTCATTTAAGTGGGTTACAGAAAAGGAGTTTCCTTATGGAACAGCCTCAGTTAAAATGATACATTTTTCTCAGTGATCAAACTGCCTTAGTAAGATGCCTAATATCAGTCTTGAGTCATTAGCTACACTCCTTTCTCTGATCATATTGCAGGCATTGTTCTGGCACTTCTGCCCTACACTTTTTCTCTGACATGGCTTGTATGAATTTTTCATCCTTTTTGATGTCAAATTTTTAATGTTTGAAGCTCTTTTTGATCTTCTTTTTTATTTACTTCTAAAGAAAAGAAGCATTTCTGATGTGATGCAAAATGGTTTTCACCAACAATGAGTATTACTAATAAGTATAAAGTATATATGGAACTTTTCAGGTAACAAAGAATAAAAAAATGTATCTCCAGGAATAAGTGAAATGATCTTCTGAATTCAATATCAAAAAATGTGCTAGGAAGAAATATATTCCTCATAACATGATTTTCAGTTCAATAGTTACTCCTTGCTTTCTATTTTATGTATTACTAAGATTTGTGTGGCAAAAGCTATTTTCTAGTTTTTGTATTATTGAAGCAATTACCTTGTTGTCAGAAAAGATTGCAGTGGGATAAATAATATGAGATGTACACAAAGTGCTGGTGTGGCAGCCTTTACACTTCCTATATATGCAGAAATCATTTCCTCTTCAAAGCATTCACCAGGGTTTTTTATATATTGCTCAGAATAGAAACACAATATTTTCTGATATTTTTAAAAATCGTGTTCAGCAAATGGCATAGAAATAGTTTGGATATTTTTACGTGATGAAAATGTATTTCTTACATATCCAGAAATTATTCACTGCATTTTCGCTGATATTATACATTGGGAATGTAGGTGTTGAACAAGAGAACAGAAATTATATATTTAGGAATAAGGTATATTATGATTGTCTGAAAGTTTATAGAGACTAAACAACATTTTTTATTAATTCAGATAAGATGAGGACCATATAATTTCTGGTGATATAATACAGTCCGTGCTTCACTCCAATGTCATGCTTTATTCTGTGTGTCTAAAACTAATGATAAGTTTGACAGGTTCATTAAGTTTTTCTCTAGTGGTCACCAATGTTATAATCATGTTCTTTTCTTAATATCATGGCATTATGCTAAACCTGTCGGTGTCTGCTGGAGGTCATGCAAATTGGAAAAAAAAAAGTATGTGGGGGGAACATCTTTAATGGTCCCTTTAATATTCCCTGATTGAATTATTTAGTGTTGAAATACCCTTACTTATCAGGTAGAGCTTCTGAAGTGTGCTCCTGTAATGCTGCTCTCCTTTGCTCTTGCTTACAGCATACATCCTCCTGTGGCTTTCCTTTCTCCATGAAATACCCTGCTTTCATTACATGGTGGAGTGTCACATGGGAATAAGGACCTGCCTTATTCCAGGAAGGCTGTACTAGCATGTTACCTACACACGGCTCGCTCACCTTGGCACACCAGTAGAAGTTGGACAAGCGGACTGATAAAATTCAGGCTTTGTTAGATTAAAAGTTTAGAGGAGCGTTGTCATCTTCATGAATATAAATGGTTCATTTCCACCAAGGGATGTGGCAGCTAACGTTCTCCTCAACACGTGAGCAGGGGATGTTCCTATTATATTGATTGCACATCTGACTTCCCCTGGAGGCTAGTGGCATTTTTCAAAGGAATGCTTAATAAACTCTTACATAACAGGATTGTGATTTCATTCTTAAAAGTCAGTGGACACAGCTTTAGCTGAACTTTTACAAGATGTAATCCAGATGGATCGACTGGCAGAAACAAGAAATAATCCACTGTATGTTACAGCTAATATGCAGATTTATTAATTTTCAGGTTCGTGTAAACCCCAAGTAGCTCTGCTTTAGCTATGAAATGAACCACAGGACTTCATGAATATAAGATCTTAATTAAAGACATGGAGTCTGTATTTAAAAGTATATAATTGCATATTATTTCCTCTAAATGAAAGGGGAGGGATAATTTATTTGTTTGTTTTAATAAGGGCTCAGGTTGAAAAGCAAGGGGAGATGGGCCTGCAATTCTTCACTCTGCAGTATCTTGTTTAATCCATCATTCACTAGCTGGCCTGATGCAAAACTTCATAAAGTTGTGAAGGAAAAAAATCGCAAAGGCTGTTGTATGGCCCTTTGCATTTCAGATAACTGACAGCTTTGTTTTCCCATTGGCTCAATGAATTAGTACTAATCCATACAAAGCAAGAACAAAAGCTTTGTGCAGTATCATTACATCTTGTATATGTTACAGAAGTGCATCTGGGGTCCCTCAGGAGGTTTTAAACAGCAAAACAGAGTCTTCAGGTTTACCTTGCAGTGCTCGAGGCTCTCTTTTAAAATCTGGAAGTTTTTAGTAGTATTCACTACACTGTTTATAAAAATTATAGAACTTTCAATTTTTGTGAAGATAATTCCATCAGGTGCCTGAAGGAGAAGATAGTTATTGAAACTAACAGAACTAATTCATATCTCCCATTGTGGCGATCATTAAAAAAAACCTTTATAAAAAGACCTAACTCATCTTAAAATGGTTCCCTCTTTCTTCTAGAAGCTTGTTTCTCTATATATAATGATATATAATATATATTATTTAATATATATTATATAATAATATGTATTATTTCTATATTCTCACCTATTTCTATAGTACATGTATTCAAATTTGTATTTATTCTTGTGCTCATAGGCCATGTGTATACTTTTAAAATCAGCAGGGACAGGGAGAAAGACACCAGCCGGTATGTGGACATAGACTTGTCCATAGCATGAAATAGTCAGCATGATCCATGGCAAAGTATTGACTCTGGCCAATTAGTGCTTCTCCAAAATATGCCCAGGAATATGCCGGTGCCTGGCCATTAACAAAAAATTTATTTAGAAAAATATTTATTTATTTATAATTTTTTTTTTTTGACAACTGTTATTTGTTTCATTGTTTTGGGATGGAAAAGATCTTGCCCCAGATCCTTGAGCATATAAAGGGGACTACTTTTAGCTATCTATGGTAGTCATGAATTTAATTTATGGTACACTTGAACAGAAAATTTTACATTGCTTAAATTAAAAAGCATTGAATTTCTGACCACTCAACAATACCAGAAGTTTTCACTACAGATGTAAAAATTTGCAGACTTTCACATTCTTATTAGCTATTCTGCCTGTATCATCTTATTTATTAAAAATAAATCAGAAAGTATTTCACTATTGCTGGTCAATTCCTTTATTATCTTTAATTTCAATACTTTATTTATTTCATACTTTTTCCTGCATTATATACTTTCCTAACTCTAAAAAAAGACCTTTTTTCACCTTAATTTTTGGCAATACTTGTGTTATTCTTACCCTTTTCATTATTTGGATTTTATTATGTATGCTTTTTAGTTATTCTGAATGTCTTTTAGTTAGTACATCTCTAGGTCCTTAAAATTAATGTAATACCTCAGGAATGTACCATTTCTTGCAGTATAAATGTCAGGTATATTTTACACCTTTGGCTCAGAGACATTCCAGAACACTTTGGTTTCTGGTCTCAACTGTTAACTCCAGCTTATTAAACAATTTCCTGTATTTAATGATGACTTGTTCCACTGTTATTTGTTATGATCAGCTTTTCTATAGTGTCTTAATTGTTCATCAAAACAAGACTATAGTACTATTATTTCTTCTCAGTTAGTCAGTACTGGATAAAGAATCTGCTAATTATCACAGCCGGAGCACAAGGTCATTAGTCGGATTCCAAACTGCTCTGAGCAGCTAAATTCTCTCATAAATCACAGTGTCCTGTAATATTTACCTAAAATTAGAAAGGTCTTTCTCAGCATCCAAATTTATCAGGGCCATCAGCAACTGACCTCTAGTTTGTCTCCCAGTTTCTTTAATTGCCCTTTTCTGAAATGACATAGAACCTAAGCATATTCTGTTTTATCCAGACACTGGTTTTGTATTTCCTGATATGTTATCACATCATCAACATCATGACATGCAACCATTTTTACTTTTGTTATGTCTTTCCTATGTAACTCACACTCTCTCTAGTCATGCTTTCTAAAGCAAGCCTACCTGGCCATCACTCTTATCAGTACAACCATTTCCATCTTTTTGCAGTCTTGCTTTTATGCTATCACTATCATATTTCCTTCTCTCTTGCTACATTTGTGACTTTCCCAGTTTTCTTCTCCCAGTGAGTTGAAAACACACATAGACGTTGCATATGATTTCACTGATACTGAAAGCTTGTATTAGCAGTCTTGGTGTTCTTTGCCCCTCGCTATTTAAGTTGAATGTAGTGATCAAGAAGATCTCCAAAGAACATATAAATGTTAAAACAAACAGCATTTAGCACTGCTTTTGTTCATCGTTTCATTTTCAATACCTTGTGCCTTTTCATTTTTGCTCTGTGTGGATGAAAACCATCTGATCCTGCACTGAAATTCAGTGCTTTGTTTCAGTATGAATCTGATACCATTATTTTCCTGACCTAAAGTACAGTAAAGTACAGTCAGTACAATCCCTACTCTATTCATGCTCCTGTTCAGTTTTGGGGCCTGCACATTGAAACCTTTCTTCTGGCAGGCAGCCTAACTTGTTGTGCTCTGTAAATGCTCTGGTGTGTCCTTCTCATATTAAAGGGTTCCTTTATGAAAGGTTCAGGCTTATCTTTCCCTGGTGCTGGAACATACCTATTGTGTCCTTCTGTTGTGCCTTCTTATTGAAGAAAATTGTGCATCTTTTTTTTCTATCTTGCATCCTCTGTGTAGCATCCTCATTCCCTCTTCAGGACTGATCCCTGGCTCTCATCATCTCTGTTACTTCACTAAAACATCTGACCTTTCTTTTTCTTCTTCTCTCCTTGATTATTTGTTTTCTTCCTTTCCTAAGGTCTCCAGGAAGGACTCCTCCTTCATAATTTTCTACTGCAATTAAGCCATCTTTTCCAGAGGCTCACATTTGCTTTTTTCCTTTCTGGGTTATTCAGCTAGTTTTGTACAACCTTTCTATCTGCTTCTCCCTTCTATTCTCTATTCTTCCATTACATTCATCTGCATCTTTAATTCCTGGATAGTCTCTCACATGAGCTCTATCCTCGAGATGTTTCCTATGAATTCAAAAAGTCAATGAAGGAGAAGCAATGTCTTAAATCATCTATAATGTCAGGCATTTTCCACCCTTCAGCTTTGGGTTATCAGCATCATGGATCCCTCCGTAACCTTTGGTGTCATGTTATCTTTTAAATATCTGACTTAGAGATAGAGATAAAAGGATTAGCCCCTCCAAGTAGTTATGAAAAAGTGCTCTGCATTTTGCTTGAGTTTGCTGAGATTCTTTACTCACTGGAAGGCAGTCTTTTAAGACTTTTTCCTCGCACTTTATGTAATCATAGCTCAGTTCTCAGAGGAGAACATCTTAATACCACCTGCAGACCTACTTGCCAATGCACAACTTTCAGCCACCACAACTGGGGTTTCAGTGCAGATCAGAGAGCACATAATATGCACAGTCACCCAGAGAAGAGAGATGCATTCATTCTTAATAAACAAGAAATTTCTTCCTTGCCCAGAACCTGTACTATGCAAACTCTTGTGGGACTTTTTTCCCATGTCCTTAGCAGAGGTACAAGGATTTAGACTTCGTTAGACAATTTTTTTTTTTTTTTTTTGCCAGCAAACAATTGTAGATCCATCTGTAGATGCAGGTAACCTTTTAATATGTAGCACAAATGTTCCTTAACTTTTAATAATTTTATCATAGACCTTTATTCTAGCTGTTTGCAGAGCAGAGAATTGACTGTGTGATGAAAATCAAGTAAGCTAAGGGTTTCTTGGGTCAGCCCTAGGACCATAATATATTGTACTGTCAATCTTTATTTAATATCTTCTCTTCAATTGAAGTCCTTGAGAAAATGCACCTTCAGTTGCTTAGCTTCTGAAGTGTGAAAGTCCATGCCCCTTTCACAACCTGATCCCCATTTTTTTTCATAGCAAGCTGAAATATCTGTTGTCCTCAGTCTCCACTTGCCCAGAATTTAGCTGTAATAAACTGTTTCATTGTTCTTTTGAATTTTCAGAATATTACCTAGGGTTATTCTGGAGAAAAGCTTTTTATAAATTAATTTTGCACTGTATTGTCACAGCACCCCATATTTTTTCCTCAAATAAAGTCTTATAAAGTATTTAGCCCCATAGAATTCCTCTTACCAAATGAAAGTCTAATGTACAGAAACATACAGAGACTGAATTAGGAAAGATATGATGGGCAGGTACTTTTAAATAACTGAACTATAATCAGAAAAGTTGGTTTCTAGAGCTATCTCTGGGAGCACAGAGAGAAAGTTAATTTTAATAATTCTATTCAAATCAGTTGTAAAGTTCATATTTTAAAAGAAATGTTAGAAAAATTGATTTATATATTACTGATTATTCCATTTCTAGTCTTGTTCAATTAACAAGCAAAGGACTACTTATTACAATTCAGCATTCAGCTTTTTTTAAAATAGCTTTTGCTATTGAAAAAAATCCATTAAGGTTTTGTCTTCCCTTGCAAAACTCTATTTTTATTGAACCTTCTGATTAGAGTATGAAATTGTTAAATAATAAAAACTTCATCATCAGTCTCACAGTATCATTTTCCATTGAGGAACAGCCAAGTCAACTGTAAAAATGTCCCAGATGTACTGAGAAATTTTTACATTTAAAAAAGTAGTTGGTTTTATAATAATATGAATACTTGGTAAACGTGATCCAAACAGTGAAACACAAACAAATTACTGAAACTGCTTTTAGCAAAAAGAGCATTTCTAACCTCTTTAATTACTGTGAGACAATAGTAGTAGATAATCTCTGCTAAATCATGGCTCCAAAAATACACATTTATTGTGGGCTAATATAGAATAACATTTTATGTTTTCCAGCTTCACATGAAATGTAATTATCTTTGTACTACATTTATGTGTACAACATTCCTACCACCTGTACATATTGTATTCTATTATACAAGACAGTGGGGTATCTAAAAGATAGTATAGTAAAGAAGAACAGAAGTATATGACTTCCAGTAATTAAGCTGCTTAAAATACTCCTGGACATAACATTTATTTTCCTTTTATGTGTATGGAAATCTCCAGTCATTGACTTCTGTTAATACAGAATAACTTATTTACTAGTACAAATTAGTCTTCCCCCCAGAAAAAAATACCATTGAGAGGTGTATCAAGTTGATATAGTAGTTTTCCAGAAATCTTTTTCATTTGTTCTGTTGAAGTACTCACAGACTCTTAGAATCATGGAATACAAGATTGGAGGGGACCTCAAGAATCATCGGCTCCAATTTTTCTTGGCAAATGCACATTGTAGACAAGATGGACCAGCCCCCTGTCCAGCTTAATCTTAAAAGTGTCCAGTGTTGGGGAATATAAATCACATTGACTATTTGGGCATTAACATAACTTCAGAAGTTTTGTACTAATAAACTAAAAAAGAGAGAAAATAATAGAAAAAAAAAGAACAATATTGCATTCTGTGCACTGCTAGTACCCATTAAGCAGGAAATGAACATTCATAAGTGGATTTATTTGTCTTTGAGCTGTTGTCTGATTAGCTCATAAAAAAAAAATCATGAACCTCAGAAATATTAGAAACCATCATCCTTTCTTTGCTCATTGTTAGGGAAGCCCATCTTAAAATTTAGACTACAGAGTTCATGTTAGGAATGAGCCTTCATTAAAAGAGATTTTTTTGTTTAGGACTGATGTGGCTTGAAGTCTATTCATAAAGTTTGTCACTTGCTCTCTCAGTAACCTTAGCAAGTTAGTTCACCTCCTCTGCAAACCGTGTTTGATGTTACTTAACTCTTCTGCAAAGAATTTTGAAATTTAATATAGAAAAAACATGGTATAATTGGAAATATTATATAAAAATAGCATAATATACTTCATAATTTACAAGTTAACTTTATGTTGAACTTACCTCCTTCAGCTGAGCAGATGACCACAATAGGGCTGAAGGGACCATCTCCTTTGTTGTTGTAAACACCAACTTTCACCTCAAAAGGAGTCAGAGGTGGCACACTTTCATCTCTGTAGATGAACTTTGAAGCCTCTGAAGATGTTACCATTTTTTCTTTCCAGCCTCGTGTTCCATTGGGTCTGAAGGCGACAATATATCCAAATCCTTCTCCATTCTGAAACTCTTCTGACACTGGCTGAAAAATGAAGTTCAGGTAATGATCAGACATGGATTTACTAATTTAGAAAGCTGTCACTCACTGGCTGACCGTAATCTGGCTGCTTGTGTGAGGGTCATCCCTTACAGTCACATAATAGGATTTTACTTATCATGCCTGGTAACGCAGGGACAATTGTTGCTGAAGAGGAATCTTGGAAGGAGATCCTTCATCTAGTCACCACAGTTAGGTCACTGTCCTAAGAATGAATAAACTCTTGGTCTCAGAAAGATTTTTTTCTTCTTTATCTCCCACTTTATGGTTAGTGCTTTAACTGTCAGTCTATTAGTGGAATAGCCCTTTCTGGTGACTGAAAAATATAGAGCAACATGTTGTTAAGGGCTCCTAAATCATAATGTGAGTGACAGTACAGCGGTACTCTCTTGAGTTTTAGGTGCCAGCCTATCTAATTTCTGTACCCAAACAAGGTGTCAAGTGTTAGGGATTTAAGTGTAGGGTTCAGTTTGAAAGTTAGGATATAAGGTAATAAATGTAGTTGTCCTAACTCTCAAACTGAGCCCTGTCGGAAAAAAAAAAATCTCATTTGCTTTTCTCTTCTTAGAGAATCTGTGAAATTAGCCACTTAAATTGGGACAGATCTGCCATAAGTAGCCAGTCAGCAAAGGGATTTATCTGTTGTTGAGCACTGCAAAAGCTAAATCTTACATTTCCAGCTCAAGGAATGAAATTCGTCATGCTAATTTATTGCCTACATTTCTTATAAAATCAATGGACTAGTTTAGGAATTAGAGTATATTTAACAGCTGAAACATATTAGACCTATGGGAAATGCTGAAAAAAGTGTGTCTTAACTCCCTCTTTTGAAGTCCCCATCTTAGATCTGCTGCTAATGAATGTATGAATCAGAGCAGGAGCACAGGGGACACCAAGTCCTCTCCCCTCCACATTGCAAGCGAATATTTCATCCCCAGGCACTTCACTTGCAAACACCACTTTCCACCCATCCTTCTGAAGCTGTACACTGTGCATCCAAGAATAAAATAAATTATGATTCAGCAAATTATGACTAATTAATTAAGAAAAACCAAGTCAGACTTCTTAATCTCATGGTTGGAGTAGGAAAGGAGAAACCTTGTATCTCTGCAGTAATTACGGATTTGACAGTAGACAGTCATTATAAAGAAAAGCCAGAAATACAAGAGAAGAACCAGAACCCTTGGATTTCACTGCAAATGTTAAATATGCCCCCTGTGAATTAAAGTTGTAGGAATAAAATTTTGTTTGAACCTGCAGAGTATAATTCAGGGGTCTGGGCATGTTAATCTTTTCCTGAATTCCCAGAGACCCGGCATCTCACTATCTCTTCAGACTTCAAAGTACTTTGTTGAATTCCAGTTGCCTGTGTAAATCAAATAAGACTTTTTTGGATCCTGAAAAAGCACAGACTGACTGTGCTGGAGCTGTGCTGACTTGCTCTGTGGTTAAACCTTATGGAAATCCAGTGGCTAAACCAGACAGTACAGTAATCTGTATTGAGTTGTTGGAGTGTTATCCAATGTGCTAGGATTAGTTCTTTAGCAGAAATTTCAATGCTTGCTTCTGATTGCATATTTTTCTGTGTTATGCTCTATATCTTACCATTTCTTGAAGAGAGATAGTGACTAAAATTAGAAATGGTATCAATCTTTCAAATTATTAAAAAATGTAAATATGCCCACTCCACAATTTATGTATGGCACAGATGAAATACCATGATTTTTTGTGATCTCAATTTATTCATGACTTGATGCAGTTTAAGAGGAATGTGAAACAGCAGTGCACTGAAAGTATTAACAGTAAGAAGAACAGCATCAGCTATTGATGGAAACAACAAACAAATCATACAAGGGGGAAGGATTGACACCTTCTTCCTTAATGGCAGTTTGTGCTCCTTAGTTGCAAGTGAAGAAGCATCAGCTGCCTTTTGTGGAAAAAGAATCAATGTGTACTGGAAGTTATGTTATGGCAATTGCTAATTCTTAACTGTGTTGTACCTATATGGCAGGATGGGACACCCATGGGTCTCTGATTTCTTTTGGAACAAAACTTCGATCCTTGACAGAGAGGGAGATATAACACATTCTAGTAGTCCCCCACTACAGTCATATGGGAAGCACTATAAACACATTTAATATGAATACTACATACTAATCTATGATATTAGGGACTGGGATTAGGCCAGTTTACATCAGATACAGTTCTAGCCACCTGATCTTTTTCTTTGGGATTCAGCAAATCCTCTCCTGATAGAAGAGATTCTGCTGTTTATAGGTATAGACTATAAAGCAAACTGAAATCAGCTGTTTCAGCTGTCTCAGGTAGCTTGTGTTGGAGATGTGCAACCAGAAGACAGCTTCTTCAGATGTCCTAAAATTTGCCATTTTAAGCAGTGAGTCAGAATTCTGTGTGTCTCTTACCATCTGAATCTCTCCTTGGCTAGGCAAAAGCTTTTTTTGTTAAAACCCCATGCCTTTGACAGAATTTTTCTTGGGTTTATATATATATGTATATGTATATATGTATATCTTCAGAGTCTGAAACTCTTCATCATGAATCTAGAAGTTTTGAAAACTCCTCAAGAACAATTTCTGTTCTATTGTGTTATTTATGATTAGCAGAGAAAGCAACTCCCACTCCTCCAATTGCCTACTGGCACAGTCATACATCTGTATTGCGTCTTGCATCACAAATATCTTCTCAAAATAAAGTTCTATTTCAGGTCTTCAGTTTTATATTTTTACAAAATACTTAAACCCAAAATTGCAAGGCTTTCCTTCTCTTCCCATGGCTATTGTTTCATCTGGTGTAGCATTCATATAAGATCTAGAAAAGTCAAATTAACCCAAGCAGTAGACCAGGAAGAAAAAACTGATGAATTAGCACAACTTTGGAGCTGCTACTAGGTGGGTTATATTCACCATAATGCCCTCTATTCAAACAGCATGATGATGCACATTACTTTGAAACTTTAGAACATATTTAAAGAACAGCATTTTGTGTTCATGTCATGCCAAGATTTGCTGTAAGGAAACCCCAGTACAATACTCTTTACTTTGCCCTCAGAGAAGTAAACATGAAACCAAACCTTTAATCAGAAAAGTCCCTTACCTCCCATGCTATTACTAATTCATGTCGCCTTCCACTTCTGCCACTTACATTAGCTGGAGGTGTCTTTGGAACTGTGAGCAAAAAGGATAAAAACAAAACAAAACAAAACAAAACAGAATGTCCAAGTTATTGAAGTTTTCCCAGTAGTAATAAGTTGCTGCAGAAGACATGAGGCTGTTAAAGCAGAACAGAAATAACAAACATAGCACTCTGTGGTAAAGAAAATACACTCAAGTTTCATTTTGGAGAATTCCACAGTCAAGCTGTTAAACTCAAACAAAGCATAAGCTGAGAAGAAAAATAATATTGGAATAAAAAGCTGCTTAAGCACTATTTCTTCTGCAGATAAGTCCAAATTTTATTGTACGGATCATCTAAGACATAAACCAATAATTATCTTGTTAACATTTGTATTTTTTTGGATTGACAAAATCAAATGCCAGGGAACATGACATATTTTAGACTTCAGGTAAAATCTTAAGGACATGAATAATAAGTCTCTACTGTTTCCCAGGTCATTTGTGATTATTACAGTGGTTTAGTTCTTGCAAATCTATTCTTTTGTGCTTTACCAGGGAGCCAAATTTCAGAAATTTTTAAGTAACCATCCTGAAATAGCCCTTATAATTTCTTGCAACATGATAGAAACAGTATTACCCAAAGTTCCTAAAAAATTGAGACCACCATTTTGGCTTTAAAAGTGCATACAAGGAGCTGCTGAAATTCTTTGAAAGAAATTATAACTATCATCAGTGTGAATAAGTTACCATATTTTGTAAAACTTCACAAATTTTAATTGTACCTTTGGAATTGTAGAATTTCTTTTATCTTACTTAGTGCCTTTAATGAAGCTTCTAAACTGACTAATGTCTTGAGTTTATTTACTGTGAGCAGGTAATGCTTGCATTCTTTATTTGATTAAATAGGTCCTAGGATATAAGCTTCCTCTTTTCTTTCTTTAAGCAGTACATAGGTCATTGGTAGAAATGTACTGTGAGGCATTAACTGTTAAAGCCTTATTGCATGCTGTTTAGCTTATTTATTGAGTAGCACAGTGCCTTTGAACAATATAAAGAAAATACATTTAAATAAATGTACACAGTCCTCTCTATTTCCCGTGTTGATCATTAACAGCTTAAGTTCAATGAAAGTGCAGTTTTTATTAGATCCTGGAAGTTCACATAAAATTTCAGAATTCTTTTGGTAGTGTCTTTTTGAACTCTGAAGTCCCCTTTAAAGAACATAAGCCCAATTCTGCTTTTTCTCATAAATGATCCAAACCCACAAAGCTTATCAATTGCTTTTGATTTTCACTGTTGCAAAAGAGATAAGAGCTATTTTATCTATGTTCTTAGCACACTAATAGGGGAGATTTCTAATGTATGAAACATCTTTCTGCAATAAAGCTGGGTTCATCATGCCTTCGACTCCTTCCTGCCTTCCTGCCTTCCTGCCTTCCTTCCTTCCTTCCTTCCTTCCTTCCTTCCTTCCTGCCTCACACATGCTAAATGATATCTTTTGTAGTTACTCTCTGTTGAAAGTTCTTGACTTACAGTTTAACTATAAATTGCTTTGCAGTTTAACTTTAGCTAGTGGGAAGCCAGATACCCAGGCTGAGCATGTACTCCAGGCTCCTTCTCCAGTGAATGCAGAGCTTTGGGGTGGTTCATCATATCCAAAGATAACTGTCTAAACAATGAGGAGGATTGTTTAGACCCCACTGACTGGAGACATGAACTAGTTTAAAATAAAATCTAATCTTCACCTGGTAAAAAGTTACTCAATTTTCCTTTCAGGAATTATGTACACTGAATGGTGAGGAATTGCCCTCTGGTTAAAACAAGAATAAAATCAATCAGTGTGTAACAGTGTAACAGTGAATGTTCTACAGCAAAAAGATGCAGATGAAGAATCATCTGCTAGTTAATTAGCATGCAAAAATTATGATGCCATCTCTAATAGAGAATATTTAAACCATTTTTCTCTTGTCTTTTTAAGATATTGTTTTGGTGAAGTTATAAAGATAAATGAAGTTTTTATATAAGTGCCATGTTCCTGATGAGAGAGTATTCCATACTCCTTCAAAACATCCAACATGATGGACTTATTTAACCAGCAGTGCCCTCTTTCTACAGTTTTCTTGTTAACAGCTTTGCAGACTGAAGCCCTATTTAAATGAATAAACATTAAAAGAATAAAACTGTCAACACGATGAATTTCTTTTGCACCAAACTGAAATGTGCATTCACACAGAGAAACTCTCTCAAATGAATAACCATTAAAAGAACAAATGTGTCAAAGGAATGAATTTCCTTTGCACTGCAGCAAAGCAGAGCATACACAGTTAGAGGGGAACATTTTGAAATGAGCAACAGTTAAGTGAAGAAAACTATTAAAAGAAAACATTTTTTGCCAGGCACCAAGGCTATATATTTTCAACCCTTTCGGCAGCATCACCTTTACATCAGTGTTATATCTGAATTTAGTCACTCATAGCCCAAGTTTATTGCCATGCAATTAGTGACTTCCCAATCTTTAAGTTGTTAATTCTTGGCAGTGACACTCATGGAGATACACTTGCACCAAATATGCAAGGATGATGACTAAATTCGGCTCCTGGACACAGCATCCATGTCCTTGTGCTTGGGGAACAAGGACATTAGGACCTCTTTTCTTTAGTATTTATCAAAGCTGAGAAATTCAGTATTGTTTCTTCTGTATAAATACACCCCAACTAGTAGCAAAGAGCTTTTTGCTGTGTTAATATGTCTACATTTAACAAGATGAGAAAGTGTCACTTACTGGAAAATGAATCACTCCTTGGCTTAACAATGGTCCTTAGAATCATAAAGTATGACTACTCTTAGCTTGACTGTGCATCTATAGTTCTGATCAAAACTTTCTCATTAACCCCTTTGTCAGCTACCTATTAGTACTTGTCTCCTGGTTTGTTCTTAGACTGTCAGCTCTTTGGGATCAGATCAACTTTTCATTTGTTTCTTCAGCCACTGGTAAGGCTGGGAGTTAAAAGCCTGGTCTCTCCATTGTTCTGGTGATGGGAACAACAAGTAGTACTAAAAAACATGTTCTGAAATACATGGTGACTAGATATGGGTTACAGTAAATAATGGGTGTATGCTGGCACACATTGATGTTGACATCTCCACTTAAGGCACACAAACAGAAATCTTGATACAACTTTGCCAGGAACTTGATTTGTTTCTTATTGTTTTCCATTTTCACAGAAGTACTGTGATATGCTCAAAATAAAAGTGACATTAAACACTATTAAAACTTATCTATCTCCCCTAATGCAAATAAAAAAACCTTTATCTAACAGCAGGCGTGAAGAATGTAACCCTAAGAAGCATTTGACAACATACTTAAAATATAAATGAAGAAAAGCCTACAGGAGAGACGGGGAGGGACTCTTTATCAGGGAGTGGAGTGATAGGATGAGGGGTAATGGTTTTAAACTCAAAGAGGGGAGATTTCTATTTGATACCAGGATGAAGTTCTTTCCTATGAGGGTGGTGAGACATTGGAACAGGTTGCCCAGAGAAGTTGCGGATGCCCCATCCCTAGAACTGTTCAAGACCAGGCTGGATGGGGCTTTGAGCAACCTGGTCTAATGGGAGGTGTCCTTGCCCATGGCAGGGGGGTTGGAACTCGATGATCTTCAAGGTTCCTGTCAACTCTAACCATTCTAAGATTCTATGATTCTCTGATATGGAAAGGTAAAGATTATACATGATTACACATGAATTCATGTGTATCTTACCATTACAAGCTAAATATACATGAAAAACAGTGGGTTTTTTTAGGACATAATGTATGCATAGAACTGATATTCCTGAGGGTTTTGTGGTTATAAAGTGCTGACAATTGCACCTATATCTTTTAAATCTGCATTTAAATGTAAATTTTTGGGAAGCTTTTGGAAGTTGCAGGTAATACCATAGCTATGAAGCCATGAACATTTGGGGTAGGTGTTAGCTTTCTTGCTTAATTTGGGTTTTTGGTTGAGAGTTTTAAAAATTCCCCTCTCTTCACGCTGCACTGCTGATGGATTTTCTGTATGACTTTTTTTTTTTTTTTAATGAAAACTGTGGATTCTGATAGACTGTGAAGATGAGCACATTCAGAGATATAAGTACTCAGTCTTGGGCAAAATATTGAAAATTATTAAATATTTCATTTTGACATTATAAGAAATGAAACAGCCATTTTGTTTTAGAAAGAGGTATAATTTGAATTTTGCTTCAATTTTATTTTAAAGTAGAAAAATTAAAACTGGAAAGAAAAAAATGAATATTTTTTTTAAGTTGACAAATATATTTAATTTTATTCAAAATTGCTATTTTACTTCTAATTTGCTAAAGAAAACAAATAAAATCTACATGTTATTTAAAAACAGTTTTATTCTCCCCATTTTTACTTCAATGAGTGAACTGAAAAGATCCTTTAAACTGCTTTAGCTCTAGATTCCTTTTCTTTTAGAAAGGAAAATATAATGCCATGTTGTACACGGAAAAACTGAAAGCACTTGAAAAATAGTTCATCTTCTTTAAAATTCCAATCTTGTAAAGAAAATTAAAAAGAAAGTGTTATTGAATGTATAATTAATCATTTTAAAGTGTTTCTGTTTTATCTTTTTTTTTAAGGAAATGTCGAGTGGCTTTTTTTTTTTTTTAATTGTGTGGTTTACTTATTACAAAGAAATGACAGATTCTTAATTTTGCAGTGTGTCTTAATTTTTGTGCAGAACAAAAGTATTTAGCAGCCAAGATTATAATTGATTATGATATTGCTGTAGAAACATATAGTTAGATTTAGTCTCTAGCCTTCAATTTTGTGATTTGAATAGATGAGATAGAGGGAAGACAAAGAGAAGCAAGGCCCTTACAAACCTCCTGCTTGTAGAGTAAGAAATGCTAACATGAGCTGCCCAAATTTACAGAGAGTTTTGTGATAAGCAGCTGAGTCCAGATTTCCCAAATCCCAATTTTACACTTTAATCACAAGGCCTTTTTTACTCTGTTTGAATCCTGTAGTCATGAAGATATTTTCCACATGGGTATTTTTTGTATAAATTCTGAAACATCTTGTCAAATAAAGAAAAATGAAACAAAATGTAGATATTCCTACACTTTTTGGGGAAGTAAATTAATAAACTTGGCTTTAGTCCTTAAGAAAATGTTTGCTCAAGGTACAGTTGCAGTTATTTTTTTGGTTTAGAGCTTTTTATTTTTTTTAAGATACTATTGTTTAAAACCCAACTTTTCTTAGCTGTGGAAAACATATGGGTGGAAGGAAAAGGATTTGTTGTCTGCTCAAGAGAACTTCCTAATGTGAGGACCAAAGCAAGAACACATTTGGCTGTTTTTATTTCTCGGATGTTTTCTTTTGTATCTGTCTGTCTGTCTATCTATCTATCTCTCTATCATCTATCTATCTCCTGCAGTACACATCTGGGAAACAGAGGAATGTTAAGTGAAAACTCTTTCACTGTGTAAAGGCCAATTTTCCAATTCTTGCCCTCCCAGGAAAATATTTCATAGAGTCATAGAATGGTTAGAGGTGGAAGGGACCTTAAAGATCATCTAGTTCCACCCCCCCTGCCATGGGCAGGAACCCCGCCCGCTAGACCAGGTTGCTCAAAGCCCCATCCAGCCTGGCCTTGACCACTTCCAGGGATGGGGCATCCACAGCTTCTCTGGGCAACCTGTTCCGGTGTCTCACCACCCGCACAGGGAAGAATTTCTTCCTGATATCTCATCTAAATCTCCTCTCTTTCAATTTAAAACCATTACCCCTCATCCTATCACTCCACTCCCTGATAAAGAGTCCCTCCCCATCTGTCCTGTAGTTCCCTTTCAGGTACTGGAAGGCCACTATAAGTTCTCCCCAGAGGCTTCTCTTCTCCAGGCTGAGCAACCCCAGCTCTCTCAGCCTGTCTTCGTAGGAGAGGTGCTCTAGCGCCCTCACGTGCATTCTTGTCAATATATACTGCATATTAGTTTGAGCCTGCAATATTAAGGTTTAGTAGCCTATTTGTTCTAAATATACCCATGTAGTCAATGATTATCATCTACTTTCCCTCCTCCTTTTGTTTTTCCCTATGGAAAAGCAAGTTTTCTACAAAGGCCTAGGTAATCATCTCCAAATGTCATAGATAAAGCAGATTATTATTTTTTTCTAGAGCAAAAATAGGTATGATAATGGGAAAACCCAAAACTTCTTTTATACAGGTCAGAAACAAATAAAACACCACTACCAAGAACGAAGAAAAAACCCAAAACAGAGCCAGTCTTAAACAGGTGACTTTTTCCTGCCACAAAGGCATTTCTCGTTATGCTATGAAGAAATTCTGAGAGTAACGGTGACTTAATGGAAAATAAGGACTTATTAAAAATAAAGCCTGTGTACAATCTGCTACTAACAGAGTGCATTACAATGTTACCTCATAAAATCAAGTTTGCATGCATGATTAGCAGGTTAAACTTTGATTCTACTCAATTTCTTTCTCCCCATGTTTCCCCATGAATAGATAATGTAATTGATGCTTTGCCCCCAGGCTTCAAATGCCCGACTGCCTTAGTGGAATGCCAGACATGTTTAAATTCATGTTATTGGCTCTTTTCACCTTGTGGACCTGTAAAATATGTATCAAGGCTAGAACTGACAGAAATGCAGCAGCTGGCTATAAGTTAGATGTGCCAGAAAATTGCGGTATTATCCATTCCACTGAAAGTAGCTATGAAAAGCAATCATGTTAACTAAATATGAGCTAAATAACAAGATTAGGGTTTAATTAGAAAATTAAAGGAAGTGGAAACCTGTTTATTATTCTGTTGATTTCCTTACACTACCCTAAGTATTGCTTCCATGGGTATTTTTAGATAATGGACTAATATAAAATGTTGTTACTATCTTGGGGAAGAAGTGATAAAATAAGTGAGGTGTGGGGAGAGAGGAAAAGACTTTAGTCTCCAGTCAAATTAGCTTGTGCCATTAAATTACAGATGCCGATTTCCGTTTAAGTATAAAATAATGGGAGCAGAATTACACATTTGCTTCCTCTGTGGGTTGTCTCTTCAGCTCTCCTTCAGGCTTGTGGATCTCAGCTCCCACCTGAGCATGAGCCACAGTCACCCTCTCTGCTGGTGGACCAGTATTTCTGGAGCTCTACTCAGTGCAGGGGCAGCCTGCCAGCTTCCACTTGTGGGGCACATCTAACATCATGGCAAAGAGCCAGGTTACTCTGCCTGGGTCATGAGTAGAGAGGCTGATGCTTTGCTCTTTCTGAAATATAATGTCCTTTCACATATATGACTTAAGAATTGAGGTAAAAAATAGTAATGCAGAGATTCTGAAAAATAATAGATCACTGGGTAATACACTAAGACAGTTATTAATGTTCTGATTTGGAAAACCATATATGAAACCCAATGAAAACTATTACTAGCTTTCCTTGAGCATCTGATAACTCTATCAAGGGTGATAATTCACATAATCACTGAAAGAAATGTGTCAGAGGACAGAGCTAAACAGGCTCTGGACTTCAGGGATATCTGGATTCCAGGAAAAAGTGGCTGCCTGAGCGAAGCAGATCATGAAGCCACTGGCATTTCAAGAGTGCCATAAAAATTATAAGCTGCATGTAATTTTGCAAAGAATTATACATGTAGCAGGGTTTGTTTTGTTTTGTTTTGTTTTGTTTTGTTTTTTTTTGTTTAAAACAGAGTCCATTTTGTTATTGTTCTGACTTCACAACTCCATGCAGGTTCTAACAAATTGGAAAATTATATCTTATTGTAACTCCTGTCTTCTCACTCTCTCTATAGATTAAAAAATGAGACCGCATCTATGTTTTAATTAAAAAAACCCACAAATACAACCCCCCAGATCATTCACAATCTTTTCTTAAAGAAAGGTGTTTTGAAATGGAGGGGTTGACAATAGACTTCTGCTGTACCATGCCATGTTAAGCAGGCATGCCAAATAAATTCCAATGCAATTTCTCTGAAGGCTGTTAAGTTGTTTTACTGGCACATGTCTGGATTTCAATGTCATGCTACAAAACACTCCCCTCTAGCATGACATTTGTGCAGCTGTAACTCTGGTAGCAAAAAGGTATTCCTAACCGGGAAGCTAAAAGTGCAAGTAAACATCGAGTGTAGCCTTTTTTTTCTGTTTTAACTAATATGTTACTGATTTATTATTCAAGAATACCTGCATTATTATCAGCTACATCACTGTTTATCAGGGGGAGCCCCATTTACTGGAGTACAGATCGTTGCTACTTGAGTAGCAACGTGTGTTCCTTCCAATGGCAACAATAGTGGAGTATTACCCAGAAATGAACACCCATCACCATTTGAAAATACACTGCACACTGTGTGTTTTTTCTGTCCCCAAATTATTTTGTTTTACTGATCATTATTATGATTTATCAATTCATTTTTACAGAGGTAAAGTTGCAATGTTTGTCCAAAGGAATATTGAAAATGGATGCGCATGGAGAAGACTTTCACTAGAGTTGTCGGAATATGTTTTAGTAAATACAGCCTTTGTTTGATCAACACTGGGAAAGAAGAAGAGGGAGCCTAAAATCCATGACAGTTAGATGAAATCTAAGATTTTGAAACTTCATTTTGTGAGAAAAACATTCGCTCACAGCTTCAATACAACCGGTCAATTACAGTCCTGAACTATATTCTTTCAAAAATAGGAAACATATTCATCTGAAAGAACATAATCCCAGGGGTGAAAACGATTACAGGATAAACCTTTTCCAGAATGTTTTTGTCATCTCTGATATGTATCACCTGAATAAATAGAGAAGTTGTTCAAATATTTGGGTCCAACAGAATTTTCACTGCTGAGGAAATACGGTACAAAATCAAGGAAAGAATAATGGTGGTGCAATAATGTTTTTTTTTAAAATAATTTCAGACAGAAGCAGCTGGAGTTTTTTATTTCATTTTCCTTTCCTCTTCTTCTTTCTGGAACAAAGTATGTAGCATCTGAGGCTTCTGCTATAAAGTTGTCAAGTTTTACACTGTGGGGAGCTTGCAGAAGATGGGGAGAGTTGGAAAAAATTCCACGTGCGTGAATGGGAATCAAATCACTTCAGTGCAGTTATGTGATTGCACAGTGAAATTTAATATCAACTAGCAACTACACAGTTATTTAAAGCAGAAAAAAATAAATATGTCTTATTACAAGTGCAGATAGGTTTGTTAGACCTCATTTGAAGTAGTGAATCCAATTTTAGGTGCCACAATGAGAAAGACATTGATCAACTAAAGCAAGTTCGGGGAGGCCACCGGGATGGTGAGGCTGGAGCTCTGGCCTTGTGAGGAGAGACTGGGGGAGCTGGGCTTGCACTGGGAGAGCAGAGACAGCTTTGGGGGACATAACAGCAGTCCCCAATGCCTATGGGGAGGTCATCAAGGAGACAGAAATGGGCTCTTCGTAGTGGTGCAGGGTGGGAGGACTAGAGACAGTGGTCATAAATTGAAATAGGGGGAGTTCTAGTGAGATAGATTGAAAGAAAAATCACAATGAGATTAGTTAACTGCTGACACAGGTTGACCAGAGAGGATGTGCAATCTCCCTCCTTGGAGATTTCAAAGACTCAACTGGACAAAGCCCAGAGCAACCTGCTCTGAAGTCAGTTTATCCAATTTTGAGCAGGAGGCTGGACTAGAGACCTCCCGATATCCACTCCAGCCCCAATTATTCAATTGATTTTTGTTTCTGTCTAAGAAAATCATCCTGAACATTATGCTGTGAAGGTTTATGGGTGGCATATACACAGACCAGTGACCTATGGGGAGTTGAGACACAAGATTAACTTATTTTAAAAGATAAGAATTTTATTTCAGAATGAGAGAGATAAACACATTTTGGCATTGCCACTTGTAATTCTTATAATCTCCCTTAATGAGAAGACAGAGTACAACACAATGTCTGAATTTGTCCAGATTATTTCCAACTACAAAATCAGTTCTGCTTTCAAATTCAGGTGGGATCTTTGAATTTGACACTCATCTATTCTGTATGATTAATAAACTACTTATAATTTATTCAGCTGAAGAAACATCAAAACAAAATCAAAAGTCTCTAGGCCTCCTAAATAACAACAAAGAATATAGATTAATTTGAAAGTGTCCTGAGATGCATTTTTCTTTTCAGGCTTTGTTCAAACCCTATCTCTATCTCTTTCTGCCTCTTAAAATGCATGTCTCCAGCTGCCTAGGGATTTCTCTCAGATTCCTAATCCTTCTTTATCTTCCTTCATTCTGCACAAGTTATTGTCAATGATTTCAAACTTTCTGAGACCACTGCAATTTTCAGGAGACCCAAACGCAATATTAAACATTTTTTCTAGGTCCCACAGTACCATCCCAGTCAGAAATATAATGAAATTTCTTTAAATGCACTAACAGTTTATGGTAGAGTGTGCATGACAAAGAAACACTTTGGCGCACAAGGCATCTCAAATTAAGAAGCTTCCCATGTCTTCCCTAACTTGCTGAAAAAAATTCTGTGCACCTTCAAGGAGAGAAGTTATGAAGAATAAAGGGAGGGAGGCTCCTTGGTAGGAGCTGTGTGAAGAGACTGAGAAGCAGCCTGCAACCAAAGAACAGTGGAAGACTGCCAGAGGGTAGGCAGCAATGGCTTAAGTGTAGGATGAAGAGTAAGGCAACACGGAGGGACTAAGACAGCAGGGAATGGGTTTATGTGAAATTTCTGTAAATTAAACAATATTCCTGTAAGTAAAACACACTGGCTCCCCATTACAAAGAATATCACCCTGAAACAGTGATGACTGGACACACAGATGTGTACCAGGGAGAAGAAAATAATTCTATTATTATAAAATAGTTCTTGTTTCTGATAATACCGGAAAACTAACCTTTTTAATCTCTTCTTACCTGCTTCGTTGGTTCTGATCATTCGTGATGGTGCACTTGGGTCTCCAGTCCCAATTTTGTTGGTTGCTACAACTCTGAACTCATACTCCACCCAAGGGTTAAGCTCAACAGCCATGGCAGACTCCATGTCACCACTTATCACATCTGGAACTGCAGACAGTAAAGAAATATGTAGGTCACTCAGAAATCTGAAGTTCATGTGCAGTGTCTCAATGGCAAGTGGACTTTGAGAATACAATATGGCCATTAGAAATGATAGACATCAAGGATCTAATATGTCAGAAATTACAGCTAGGTTTTTGGCACTGTGGTACCCCTGAAAAGACATAGATTGAAGGATATAGGGGAGGTCTTTCTGCTTATTCACAGATGCATCATGGCAGATGTCTTTGTGGTGTCCTTTCAGAGCTGTTGCTAAGTAACATGAAAGGAATGAAAAAAGAAAAAAAAATCAGTGATTTTAATTTATCATTGTTCTCTTAAGACTCTCTGTTTCTGCAGTTGCCGGTGGTTATTATTGTGATGAGCAGGAGTTTTGAACAGTCTACTTGTGCTGTTTGAAAGTTTTTCTCACCTGTTTTTACGGTCTGCCAGCCAAGAGAAAATGGACTGCGTGCTTGCAGGTTGTAGAGGGAGATAGGGCTGTGATTGTCTGCCCCAGGACTCCAGGAGAGTGTTGCTGTGGTGTCTGTAATTTCCTCCACTATTACAACCCCTGGGGGACCAGGAGGACCTAGAAATAAAGTGGAATAATCAAACAGACCACACCGTCATCGCGGATGAGCAGCAATAATACAGGAGACGTTTCTGTAGGGAACCAGTGGAGTTCAATATCCATGAAATACAAGGGTTATGGGAAATACAAGGGTTATCATGGAGATACCTCATTTCCATGATTTCTGCTGGTAAATTGTGATTGTTCCTGTTCTAAATGCTGTGTGGGTGAGTTTCAATTAACTTGTCAGAGCAACAGCAACAGAACTAGAAATAGAAACAGATTAAAAAAAAATAATCCTCCATTATAATTGTTCTGAACCTAAAATTAAAGGAAAAAATGAGGAACTTTAAGAAGCATCCAGGCTAGACTGAACAATTGCAATCACATGATCTCTTTGTGTGAGACATGTCAGCAGGAGAGACAAATAGTGATTAAAATGAAGCACAGGTGAATGTTCTTCTTGAAGAACAATAATATTACTAATTGAATCAAGAATACAGCATTTGTCTTTTTTCTCAAATTCACTCATTCAGGGAAACCTCCTGGATTGCTGTCCTGCTGGAAGTCCATTAACTGTTTAATCGAAAGCTATTAAAAGCAAAACAAAACTCAAAAGCAAATATTTTAAAGGTTGATAATTACTATGGTTCCATTAAAAAACGCAACAAAACCACAACAACTTCTCACTTCAAAATTGAAAGGATTATTTATTCCACCAAATGAGAATATGCTTGTTACCATTTGTATAGGCCATGTGCCTGATCCAATAGGTGAGGTCTTTGGTAGCAAACATGGCTTTACAAAGTAAAATGTGGCAATACTGTCCCACTCCCATCACCAATTTTCATCTTTAATTCTTCCTGACATTGATATTACTGGTATTTGAAAAAATCCATTTGCACTTGCCAAACTTAATTGGAGGCAAGGTTCAGGATCCTCTTCCACAGCTGTTGCAATGAGATCTTTAGGAGAAAAATAATAATCTCTCCTGTGGTTCTTATACTTAAAAACTTATGTTAGTCCAGGAGTACAGGACTTAATACTTCAGTAAAATATTAATATTATTAATATCTATAATTATTTATGTCAAATCTGGATTTTCTCTGCATCCTAGACCCTCCTGTTTTGTTTCCATCCCCCTGTTGTTGAAGGCTGAAATTTTGCTTCTGCTCCTACACAGTTGGAGGACTGTGAAATCAGAATGCACTACTGGACACTTTCTCCAGAAAACTGCAGGAAGGGTGATGATGGAAACCACTTCATTAACAGAAAGCAATTGCTGCTACACTTTTGTGGGATCTCAATGTTGTTTCCTTGTATTATGAGCTGTAGTGGAGCAGATCTTTTGGGTACCTCTATTCCTGTGAGCTGTGGTGAATGATGCGGTCCCACTTGCTGAACTCTCAGAGCTCAGCACCTGCAGATCAGGGTGGCAAACACTTGGGTCTGGTGCCTCCATTTCTCCATTTGAAGTGGCAGTTGTAGCCAGGATTTCTGCATTACTGAGCTTAGCATTATTATTTTTTAGTGCTATTTCATGCAATCAAATCTTTTGCTGGATAGAATCCTTAGTCCATGAGTAGAAACAAATTTATCTGATATCAAAGGCTAAAACCCCTCATTAACTGAAATTTTTTTAGTTGCTGGGATTTTTTGTCATTTGCAGCTGCAAACAGCTTTATAGTTCCTCTGATATGCCTTCAACAAAAGCGTGTTTACATGAACTATGACAGCAGTATGATCAGAGTTCCATAATAGTTGGGCTCAGTAAGCTTCAGAATGAAGGAGACATTGAATCCTTTAAATGAGAAAGCAAATTGCACTATTCACTTGATTCTGTTTGCTTGGCAATGATCTACAAGCAACTAATTGACGTTAAAATGTTGGAAATATATGTCATTTAGAAATAATAGCAACAAAAAAAGACGAATGTTTGGAATTCATGGGATTCAATTCAAGAAATGTAAGGAATTCAGCAAAGCTTAGCATTATGGATGTATGATGGATCAAGACGGTCTCCCCAATGCACTGCAGGCCTCTTTGCAGGAGCTCGGGGTACAGCTCTGGGCTCTAGGAAAAATAAATTCTTCCAGTACCGTGGGTGGTGAGCAGCTCCAGAGCTGGGAGTCTCTCTTTCTCCCTTGCTCTGCCTGCTCAGCAGGCTTGACTTCACTGCTGTAAGTGCCTTTCATCGAATCGCAAACAGTGCTGGGGTAAGATGGTGCCCCTCCTTGGATACCTGGTGACTCTTGGCCTTCTGGAGCCCCATCTTCATTTGCAGTTGAAAGGTCATGCTGTTCTTCCTGGGAGAAGACACGGCAGAAAGATGTGCCCTCTGCACTCCTGCCTTCCTGACAAGTGTTTACTGTTCTTCAATGAGAAGCACCAGGTCAGGTCTTTGTCTCAGAATAGCAAGTCCTGGGGCTAATTTAATAAAACAGGGTGATCTTCAATCTCCATCATCTATTATTTCAGGCTATCTGTTGATGTAGGAAAATACTAGTGAATTTTTTATTTGTAGCCATGAGGGAAAGTTTAAAGGAAAGCTGGGATCTTGATACAGTCATATGCTTTTACTGGGCTGCTGCCCTAGGCTCAGAATTATATCATGCTCCCAAGCACAAACAAAATTAAAGGGAAATATTTTAGTACTTTTCCTCTATGACAATATTTCTCCCAAGCACAACGAATGTTGTTAAAGAGTTTCTAGCCACTGCATTATAGGCAAAAGAACAAGCGTCTTGCTTATATAAAAATATGTAAAATATATTTATGCAGACATCTCCTGCTAAATTCTCAATATATTTTGTTGTTGGAGTTCTCTCATGTTTTTTAAACCTCTTAAATGCATTCCTAGTCATGACAATGTGTCATTATGCTTTCTGAGATGTGTGCTCTTACACAGTTTGCAGGATGACTGCTAAAAAGCATTTCCATTTCCAACAGCAGGCATTCTTGAAAGCAGATTAATAAAGGACAAAAGCCTCAGTGATGACAAATGTATGACAGTTAGCCAGGACCTGAGTGCTATGCAGATGTCACTCATTTTTGTAGAAATCTCATTAAATTTTATGCTTGGATGTAATCATTCATGGTGTCAGCCGGATGGCTAATGCAGAGAAGCTTTTCTCCCAAGGGCTGCTTTATTGTTCAGGATCTCTAAAACAATTTTTTAGTTGAGAATAGCCAATTGAGGAAAAAATGCAATCTGCTCAAATGCTTCTCTGGAAACTACACAGAAAATGACTGTTCATAAATGCACTACAGTGCAGTCGACCTTCGTAGAGAAGACATTTGGGACTGCAATAAGCTCTTATGCTGCTCTAGGAGCAGTAGAAACCCAGTGTCAAGGATATTATTCGTTATCTTCTTTCAGAGGAATTCCATAGATTGATACTTCATTTCAGGACATGTGTGAGTGCATTTTGGCAAACTTGTTTTATATGTCTTTTTATTGTTGGAATGATCATTCTGAGAGGTCTCTTAGATTACTGCCGTGGTACGATGTTAATGTGAGAGTTCTTGAAAGACTATTACCAATAATAGCCATAGTCATTCGGTGAGGCAGTGCCCTTTCCTGTGAATCCCAGAATGTGCACTGATTTACTCCACTGCTGCCTGACCAGGACAATACTTACTTTTACAAAACAACTAAGATGCCTGATATGTAGCAGTTCACGAACACAGATTTCTTGACCTGAAGATTTTGCTTTCTGAATGACAAGGTGACCTGGCATGTCATCAAGAAGATGAGAGGTCAAGAAAAAGGAAAAGAAAGAGGCCATAGCTCTTTCTTTTGGAAAAGGATGGAAAAGGTTCTTGAGAAAACAGGAGCTTAACTGTTTCTTGTAGGATAAATTCTTTTTTCTGTGCCCACTTATGGCAGATGAAATGTTCGCACATGATGAGGAATAAGAGGATGGAGAAAAAGTTCCATGTATAGTAAATTCGATAGGCACCATGGCTTTAGTGGATACATCCATATCCTCATTCCCTCCATGTGTGGGTGTACCCCAGTGCTTCCCCAAAGGTACCCCAAGTGGCTATACACGCCCTGGGCAGAAGGTGAGATTACACCCCAGCCAGTGGCAGAACAGACAGGGTGACTCAGGGTTGGAAGGTAAGAAAGAGAAGGCATCAGTGTTTCAGCCTGAATATGTCATTTTGTGCTCCTTTGCCCTGATGACTTCTTTGCCTTGTACAAACCTAAAAATAGAGGATCTGGGGAAGAACATCTTGAGAGATGAGAGCTGTGAGCTCAGATGATATTCTACAGCCCCAAGGCTCTGAGTTGGGTCTTTGTATTGTGGTAGTTGTGACGACACAAAATGTATGGGCAGTGCAGGGAATATGAGTTGAATTTTCACGTTAGGAAGAGAAGTACCAGTAGCCCATGAATTATATTGTGAATGGCATAACTAGCAGGTCCCAAATAGCATAAGAAACTGAATTTTGGACATGCCTTTTTAACTGGCACATCCTACTGACTGCCTTAAACCCTGTAGGGCATCGTTTTTCATCTGTCCCAGTTCCTGTCCACGCTGCCTCCTTCACTCTCTGCAATCAGTGTGGGCACCAGCAGTTCCAGAATGGCATGAGTGACTTTTAGGCAATGAGCTCTTCAACATCACCACATCTGATTCATATTTTCATACTTGTTTCTAGGCACTTTTTTTGACTGAAGTTACAGATATGAGTTGAGTTTACATTTGTAAGAAGGTTTCTTAGAACAAAGGGTCTCTTTTAAACTTTAAAGAAATCCAGTTTTTAAAGATGGTAATCTCTTTCCCTGTCACACCATTGAAGATATTATAACAAAGATCTTATTACAAGATCAGATTGCTTGAAGTGTCTCGAACTGGAATCTGTGGGTTGAAGGGCTGCTGGCATCTACAGTAACACATTATCTTCCAATATAGTAAATTTTTAAGCTACACTGATATACTGAAAAGGGCCAAAGCATCGATCTGAACTCTAGCACTGTTCCTATGCACTATTATGTTGTCAGCCAGTCCCTATCGTAATTTCCTCCCTGTGGAATTATGACCTTCGCAGCCAATCCCTTGGCACAATTAATGTATTACCATGGGCTGGGGCAGATCCCAACAGGCAGTTTGTTGAGCCCATCCTGTTTTGAGAGGGGAGGGGGGCCAGGGATGTAGCTGTGTGGATGGGAACTCTGCTGCACCCATTGGCTTCAGGGAGCAGTTTACTATTATGGACATATTCTGTGAGTTCAATTAATGGGGTCTGCGCTTAGTGCATCTTCCTGGCCTTTGCTACAGCTCAAATGCTATTTCAAGGGCCAGCAAGAATCTGCTGACCCCATTTAAGTGCCATTTAATAATGCTGTGTCTGATGGCCTTTAAACCCAAGTGCTTGTCTTTAAGTTTTATTGGTAATATCACAACTGAAAGGAGCACTGTGGTCAACCCAACCAGCAGTTCCTGTGTTAAATTTGCTCCAGGTCAGCGGAGTTCAGAGGAAACATCACTTCTCCAAAAATATATCATGAGAGTGGATTTCTTGCTTAGATTGGTAGTTTTGCCAGTCTACAAGATGAATAGCTTTAACCTCTTTTTTATTTTTAGACCACAAAATGTGTACACTTAAACCACGGTTTGTAGTCATAAAGGCTTTCATCCCTTCCCACTACAGAATTGCTCTCTGCTCCATTTCAAAATCTTACAGCTTCCAGGTAGCCATTTGTTCTTAAGGATCACTTTACTAACACTAGGCATGCACTGTGCATTTGGTTCAGTGCACAGTCTTAGAATACATGTTATACATGGTAGAAGAAAGCTATTTTCATCTTATTTTTAAGAAATCTTCCTGCCATGAATGTTATACTAATGTTTGTATAGTTCAAAGGATTTTAGGTTTGTATATGTTAGTAAGTTTCCAAGGGTGTACAGCATTAACACAAAGAATAGGAAGAGTGGACACTATTTTTTTCTTCTTCTAGGAAAGCACAATGTATATGGACATCTATAACAATAGAAAACACATTTTGAGCAGTAAGAGTTAAAAGGATAATAACAGCAAACAACAGTGAAAAAAGTATTACTAAAATACACAGAATATATTTGGCATCTAAATCTATTAAAATCCTTAAGTGTAGACCAATGAGATAGTACTGAAAACAAAGTAAACTGCATTCACACTTAGAGAGCACAGATCTATTTGCAACAGAACTGAGACCAATAAATTATTTATCTTTTAGTTTCTCCTAAAGCATATTTTATAATATGTATGTAATATATAAAATATTTTTATATAAATATATACAATACAAAAATTACTAGGTGTGCTGAAACAATCTTTTGTGTGATTATTGATGGAAACAAGAAAACTTGCTGAAAAAATTTCTCTGCATTTCATTTATTTGACCTCTTTTTGTTACAGAAGAGGGCACTTTTTGTTAGTTAGCACCTCAAATTAAAAAAAAATGAGCAAACTTGCCTGACTATTGCTTTACTATAATTCTTTTGCAAAGAGCTAATGGTCTTTTTTATTCTGCTGTTGTCTCCCAGCCTTAGTTACCTGGTAGTGTCAACCTTTGCTATAGGTTACAGTTTACACTGTTTACATTGCAGAAAGTCAAATCCTAAGTAAGTCATTTTGGGACTAGTAGCCCCTGCTCCTTTGTAAAACCAGACATCAGGCTGCACTGTATCTAGAACAAGTAAGTGGAGCAATCTGAAAAAAAGTCTGCTAAATTGGAGATGAGCTGGCTGCTCCATAGGTTGTTGTTGTAAGGCAGTGTGTAATGCAGCAGCCAGCATTTGTCGGAGTAATTTGCAATTGATGGTACTTACTCTCTTGGGTATAATATATTTTAAACCAGCTTTGCAAGAAGAATTTACAATTAAGAATTAAGTGATGGAATTTATTTGACAACTGAAAGTTTTTGAAATTTTTTATGATAAAAAACTTTCTTTTGTTAAATAAATATTAAAATACTGGAGACTTGGTACTGTTGATTAGGCTCTGAAAAAAGACATAAAAAAAGTCCTTTAGCTTCACATCTTTGTATTCCTAACTCAGTCGTCATGATCCTATAAGGAAATGTGACACAAGAAAGGGATAACTCTGAAAATTAGCCTACTTTGGTGTTTGTGGTGTCACTAGCATCACTAAGAATACAGAGGTTTATATAGGAAAAATCACTTGGTTCTAAATGTTTGAAGCACTGGCCCATCCACATCACATAATAGTATCATGTTAAATTTTGTGGTGATCCTCTAACCTGTAAGAAACCCCCTGGTGTTCTCAGAAACTGCTGCTGCTCCAAAAGTGCTACTCACTCAGTGCAGGCGAAAGTGATCTTTACTTTTAATAGACTATAGTGAGACTCACGTTGATCTTTTTGAAAGCATGTTAGACTCCAGTGTGAAGTTCCCAGCTCCCACTATTTTTCTTTGCTGAACTGTAGAGATTTTTTCTAAGCCAACCCTCCAAACTTGCAGAAGAAAGAGCAAGGAATATACAATAACTGGTTCTGTTAGGAGGTTTTTTTACACAAGATTTTTCTTATTGAACCCTATGGAAAAACAACACTTCAAATGAGTTTGTTAGAAACTGTGTGCTTCAAGAGCAAAAGGATACCTTTTTCCAAAAGTGAATGTAAGAAGTACCCTTCCACTCTTAGCTATAAATCCTGCAGGTGTTCTTCAAAACCTCCCTGCCAGATTTTGGGCTGATGAATTACATACACACAAAGTGAAAAACACTGTTGACTTTTTAAATGTAGTTGATTGGACCAACTAAGGTAATAAAGGTTAGCCCCGGTGTCAACCTTTTTTATGACAGAAGTATTTGGTGTTTTAAATGTCTCTACAGTGAAGCACAGGATCATGAAGATATCCTTTGTAATGAAAATATGAATGCACAGATTGCTTCAAATTTCTACAGCATAATGGGGAAATAAGAATATAATAAGCTGGTTTTGGAAGACAGGCTTTAAAACTAAATTAACTTACCAAGCAGGCATTGTCTTGAGGAAACCTGACACATTGCTGGCTACAAGATCACCTGAGACATCTGTGAGATGCAAGTCTCCTGGCTGGTACTTGGGTGTTTGGTAACCATGTTTGTGATCATATCATTAGTGTCAGAACATGACATGCATATTTATCCTCTATTAGAGCCTTCTGCCTTGGTAATCACTTCTTTGTGAAAAAACGGTATAGAGACAGCTCCACTACTGGTGTGCCAATGATAGACGGAAAACCAGCCAAGCTGAAACAGTCTGCTATTCTGCTTCTCTGCTACTCAATATTCACTGAAAGTTGAAGATCTGGGTGGATAAATAAAGGCTGGCAGGCAGACAAAGCACGTGACATGGGAAACTATTCTTGGACAGATGTCAAGAACGGGATTGACATTCTTAAATATCATAAATCACTTCTGCTTCTTAAATGGCTGATGACTTCATGTGCTGTGGCAATCGTTTATTGACTGTGTAGCGAATATCTAAATATCTATACTGTCTTGTAAACATCCTTGTTTGCATGGTAAACAGCTATTCTGCACATATTTTCCTTGGGTGAGTAAACAACACAAGGCATAAATGAAGTGAAATCAGGCAATGACTTGGGTGTCAGGAATGTCAGTCCATAGCTGTGATTTTTGTTGTATTCATTCACACCACTAAGACTATTTCTTTCACCACCAGACATACATAATTCCTGTTACAGGATTCCTCTGAAGTAGCACATTTATGCGGGCCTGGTGCCAGAATAGTTACCGCCCTATGTGAAAAGCTGCCTTCTCTTCTGGATGTCCTTGAGCTGTATCACCTTGCCCTATATGCTGCCTTCTCCTGCTATGGGCTCTGATGACAGTCTCCCAGAGAATCTTGCAGCAATATTTAAGGCTTTACTATTATCCGTCTCATTGCCCTGCTGCAGGGCAAATCTGGTGCAGAGGAGCATGCCTGTTATTTAACTTTTCCCTTTCCCAGTGCACACTCCAGTATAACCTGTTGATAATAGTTCCCCTGAGGACTAAGGGGGTTTTTTGGGGGCAGCAGTCAATTCAATGAAGTAAGAAAATATTTGGGTTCCTCGAGATACACTAAATTGTGCCCTGAACAGTCAGGTTCTCATTTGTTTGTCTCCTGACTTCTGTGCTCCTGGCTACTCTGCCTCAGAAGAACATATCTTGATCCCGCCTAATCCACTGCCTGCAGGTACAGCATGCTTTGGAGGAGAGACAAGTGTGATTCTGAGGCTGGGTCTGGAACAGCTAAAAAGAGATATCCTACCTTGTAGACGAGCATTGCAGTTACTGAGCTAAGCTGTAAGTGATCAACATCGCCTCTTCTGCCTTAAATCAATTCTGTCTTAAATCAATTTGAACTGAATCCTCTCTTTTATCGTCCCCATATTCAGAGAGCACAGGAATTCTCTGAGGACTTCCACAGAGTCAAGATGTAGAGGGGATGGTGGATCTCAGATGGATGAAAGAAAGACCAAGACTTATTTTTTTAAGTACCTAGTAATAAGAAAAACTTATGATAATGAATTGCAGAGAATTTGTAGAACCATATTTTGCAGACTAAATGCTTTTGCAAAGAGTTTCTTTCCTCCATCTAAGAAGTTGCAGCAAGGTATAGTTGTCTTCAAGTTACTTGTGATAAAGTTCCAGAAAACTGTCCTTTGACTTAAAAAGAGTGCACCAGTTGAATACATAATTCAGTATGAATTTAGTCAGCTTGCTAATAGCAATAATTCTGATATTCATGAATATCTAAAGGAGGTAAAATTAGATTATTTTAATTTAATTTATTCAGTATGTCCAACTTATTTCCTGAAGAAACGGTGTAAGCAGAACAATTTTTTGAGTAAAAAATACAATGATATATTAAAAATATCAAATGAACCTTACGATGTAACTAATGATTGAAATGCTGTTGTATGCTGGTATGATATTATCAGCATTCAATACTGGCTTTTTCTGCAGAGGCAAAAGGAGAGATAGTAAGGTCAGAACAAGGATGTGCTGGAACTTTGCTTATATCGATACTTCTAAGAGTTTATAACAAAGCTTCTGCTATCTCAGTTTGGCCACAGGCTGTAACATTTAAAACACAAAGATATTTTGTAATATCCGTAAAATGAAATTATTTCACCTAGAAACTATAATGGAACTAAAATATAATACAGCTTTGGATTTCAGACTTTACTGCGTAGTGGCAATGGTTTTTCTTTATAGATGATGAGTTCCTCTGTTGGGTGAATTTCTTCAGAGTTTACTGAAATATTTATTGAAACCTCTGTTGCTGCTGGTCTTTTCTCCTAAGCAATGCTCAGTATCTCCAACAGCTAAACCTAAAGAAGTTTGAAAGGTGCAGCAATTTAGGATCATCAGATAGTGTCAAATTGCAGACCACCTAGTGCACTCTATAAACTGAAATAAATGGAGAAAAAAGAATTAGAGATACTGAAATGAAAAGGAAATGCCTGTAACAGTGTAAGGAGAGATAGATTAGATCTCTTAAATATTTTTGATTTTTGAAATGCTGAAGTCTATAAATCGATATCATTAACAACTTTGCACTGGAAATGCTTTAAACATTTTCTGCAATACAAAACAAAACAAAACCATCCTAAATTTTTTGGTGAAAACAATACTGTCACTGTAGGATATTATTGCCCTCATTTCCATAAGTTTTACAGATATCTTAAAGAAATTAACTACTTCAGCAGACCAACCATATCCTGTACTTTCATGAAAACTGAATTATACATCAGGACAAAAGCAGTCACACAGTACAAAGCATTTTGTGAAAGCGATGCAAACGTTTCTTACTGTATCCTATAATTATCCAATCACAGAAACATAAAAAGGAGAACACTGTAAGCAATGTGTATTTGAATTTAAATTCCATTATAAAGCAGTCATAGATTTCATTTCATCAGCAAGGTGGCATGGTAATAAGACACCCACATGCATACATTCTGATACTGCTTAAAATGCCCTTATTTTCATCTCAAACGTCTTCCTTAGAGAAGCACTTATTTTCTGCATCACACTCATTTATATAACTGGCATGCTTAAAAAAATATATTTTTTAGCCAGTCTGCAACGTCCTTGATAAAGGTAAACTGAGAGATTTTTGTCACTAATAGGTTCAACAGCATTAAAGTTGAGATTGCCTTGCCAATCCATAGAGCCTCCAGCTCCCATCTGAGAGAGGTAAAGGGAATACTTAAGGTCTTGCGTAACCTACAAGGATGAATCAGATTTCATAAGGCATCTAAAATGACATTATATGTCTGTGTTGAGGCAACTGAATACCACCATCCCAATAGTGCCATAGCTCACAGAAATCTAATGGTCCTCAAAATGACTTTATCGAAATATTTAACAGCTGCTTTCATCAAAATGTGAAAAGCCCTGCAGTCAGTCAGAAACATTCTTTATCATTTAAAGCATTTATTTTTCTTGTAAGTGATCAATATGAACATATCAAATCTAAAGAAGTGGTGGAATGTGATATTTTTGAAAGTTATAGTCTCTAAATTGTTGTCGTTTTTTTCTTTTTTTTTTTTTTTTTTTTGGATTACTCCCCAGGCAGTTAAAACATTCACAGTGTCACATACACAGAATCATTTGGATTCTAATGGGTCAAATATAAACTTTTCTGTGTTTATTTAGGAATGAAGGATGCCTTAGGTGACAAGAAATGCCTGTTGTTATGACTAGTAATATTTTAGAAGCACACTAAAGCCTGGCTTTGAAGAAGGGTTATAACCCGGCCTATCATATTGTGCAGATAATTAATTGCAGGTGCACTTAATTGAGATATAATTCATTGCCAGTGCCAAACTGTGCCATAAAGCTAAGGAAGGGGACACTGAAAATATGGCCTGAAGGATTTTGCTCCTACTGCTGTTCAAGTTGATGGCAAAAACTCCTACTGATCTGAACAGGAACAGAATTTGGTCCTAACTGTTAGACGTTGTGCCTGTGAGTGAGGCTCCTTTTAATGTAAATTGACATGTCTTAGTCTGACAAATTCTTTTCATTATGGGCACTAGGATTACTTCATGGCCTAAGGCATTCATGGCTCTAAATTGTTCTTGGCATTTTAAAAAATAATAATTTTAAGCCTATCCCCTCTCTTATTCCATTGTGGGTCCTTAACCTCTCAGGCTTCTGCAAAATCAAACACTGTAACACAAAGCCTGAAAACATGAGCACTTAGTATTGCACAAAGCAAGGGAGATGCACAGAAGTTGAATAATACACTGCAGCAAATGCACTTTTTTGCTGCTTCCTAGCTGCAGTGTCTGCCATTGAAATATCAAAGGGTAGATTCAGGCCAGTAGGTTCCCATTGGCTTTGGTGTAAGGATATAACAGAAAGCAGAATTGATTAAGAAAGGAAAATAAGTATTTGCTATAGGGATTTCTCTCCCTCTAGGTCTTATTTGTTTTGTTTTTTTTTTTTTTTTTTTTTTTTTTTTAATCTGGAGTTCTGGAGTTGTTCAAATATTAATAAAATATCTACCTTGATTTATTCTTTAAAAAAATGTATAATCCACAGTAAGGTTAACCAGCTGTGCTACCTAGCAGGGATTCATCTATCGTGGCATTGCAGGACCCACCATTTGCAATGCCAGTGGACTGTAAGCCCTTGAGTCCCATCAGGCACTGAGCACACACGTGCATGCACACACACACACACACACAAGTAGTGCAGAATGCAGAAATTCTCTGCTTAACAGAATGCACATATGGTACTAACACCCTGCTTTATTGTAAGCTCGCTGATATGGTCTGGGATCCTGCAGGACAATGACTCTGTGTTCCTGTGTATAACCAGGAACGTTAATTGGCAAGTAAAGGACCTCAATGGGCAATGGACTGGGTCTAAAGATGCCATCAAAATTTGGCAATAAAAAAAAAATTTGAAAAAACCCAAATCATTTTCATATTAGGGGGCTTTTGGTTCATTGTTCATATCTATAATTTTGTAAAACACTGCATTCTCTTAGGAAGTGAATGAATATTCCCAAACCCGAGAGAATGGCTTGACCGTAAGATGAAATGCAAAGCATCACATAAAAAAGCACAGAACTCATCTTACCTACCTTACACAGGCCTGTGAATGCCAATTGTCTACATTTTAACTAATCTGGTATACCTTTTGTGCTATTACGTCTCTTAAGACTGTACATCCATTAACTGTCTTTTGTTTCTCATTGTCATGTCTGCAGGTCACTTTATGGTGAAACTGCTTTCAAAGACAGTAGGTCAAGCACAGATGTTTTCATTAGTGTAAAGTCTGAAGAATAATGTATAGCACAGGTATCCCTGAAGCCTGTGTATTTAAATGCCCTGATACAACAGTTTCTGGTGATTGTGTTTACAAGTGGCACTATGAGCATACTCACCCCTAACAAGCAGCTCCGTCTCGTCTGACACGGTGTCCGCTGCGGTCTGGACCCTGCAGCCGTATCTCCCGGCGTGCATCAGGAGGATGTTCCTGATCATCAAATCTGCAGAGGACGCTTGCTGAAACAGGGATGAAGTGCCAGTTTAAAAGTCACTAAATCTGTGTTGAAGATAGTTCACAAGAGTATTTTGTGCAGTGTGAGAAACTCATGATTGCAACTTTCTTCTTACAACATTTTTGTGCCCTGATACCCTCCTTTGAGGATTATCAGAATACTGCATTTATCCAGTTATTAATAAGGATTAAAGAAGAGGATTTCAACTTTTTAATAACTTTGACTTTACTTAAAGCACACTGTGCATATTTGCATGCTCAAAGAAAATTCTTCCAAACTAACACAAAGAAATTCATTAAGGAGATGAACAGAAATACTTTTGATGCAATCCTTGGTGTTAAAAAAGTCCTCCTGGATATGAAAGGCTCTTTCTTCCTGTTCCTCTTCCATAAAATGCAGTGACATTTGGAATATGTCTCTCTATTGTAATGAAATTAAGATTACTTAAAAGATAATGTTGATTGATTTTTATTGACATAGGGGAAATTAATACTAAATGTGACTGAGGAAATATGAACGGATTTTCATTTTTACTCTTGAAAACTGTATATATTTAAATCTGAAACCTGCAATCCCTGGATAAGTGTACCCAGAGAATCAGTTATATTTTTAGTATTCTAGCCAAGAACAATTACAATGTCACAAAATCATGAGGATAAAAGAGAAAATTCAAGCAATAATATTTGATTTGGATGTACAAAAGCATTCTTGTATCTAAAACTTACTGGAGTCAATAAATGTTGCTCCATCAGATTTAGTGAGCCCAAGTCTTACTATGGTATTATGTTTGTACATGTTGATACTTCTTAGCTGTCCTGGAAATACATTACTGACTCCACTTCGACTCATATTATCCTGTTTTTTTGGCACATACTTATTCTGTGCTCAGGTAGTTGCACTCAGATCTTTATCTTTCTCAATCATTCACAAGTTATTAGTTCCCACTTTATAACCAGTTGTCCATATGTGCATGACCTTGTGTTTTGAAGTATTAAATTTCTTGTCTGTTCCCATGTGTTATTTTCATCATCTGCTGTATTGGTAATATATCCAATTTTGTACCATACAATTGTAATTTGCATACTTTTATGTTTTATGCCAAGGTCATTAAAGATAAGATGAAATAGGATTGGTTCCAAGATCCCATCTTCTATAATTTATTTTTTTCTTTCTAGGCAGAAAAAAATCCTTTTCAGCACATCTTGGCACATTTTCTTCAGCCAATTGTCTCTTCATTTGCATTTTTGGAGCAGAGCTTATCCTAATCCATGTCGAACCAAGCCAAAATCTTTACCAAAGGATATTCACATGCAAAGAAGGAAAAGAGAGGTGGGCCATCAAGGCTGCTTGTCCAAAATGAATGTGGGCATGATCTATATCTTAATAACCCTGAAGATCTAAGAGTGTGAATACAACGGTAACGTTTTGCCTTCTGAGGTGGCCTCATTAATGATGTTGCTAGAGGGAAGATACTCAGACCAGTCAGGCCATAATGCAATTCTTATATTCTTGCTCTGGTGCATCAGAAATCACAGCAGTGGAAAAAAATATCTGAGTACTCTGCAGCTCCAAATGCAAAAGAAGAGCACACACTCCTACCAGGAGTCAACTCCAGGATACGCATTTTTTAAGTTCTCTAGTACAGCAGCATTTACTAGCCATTGAAACATGGGTTGCTCAAGATCATTAGTGATTCTGGTACAAAGCCTTAGCTATTAGAATGATAAGACCAGTCTCAGTCCACATTTGTCCTCTCTTGAGGGTAATTTATATTAAATGTGTGTTTTGTTGTTAAGTGGAAGGAAAAGCATAATGGATAGCAACTGCCTGGTTTGACTGCTCAGGAGCTATTAAAAATCTTGGCTGTCACTCTGACTTCCAGAGGGTTCATGACTATGTGAATCCTAATATTCTTACCAGGAAAAATATATGCATTTCATCTGCAAACTTGTGTAGCTGGGCAGACAAGCAGCAATTGAAGGAATTGTTGCTGTAAGTGGAGACCAGTGCAGCACAATAGATCCCCATAAAACATTTACATTTATTCAAGCGTAACAGGATATGCAGCCAGCATTGCTTAGGATGTGTGGGTGGAAAGAAATTAAACTCACAGTGTTTCATACAGATGGATATATGCACAGCCATTAGATTCTTGATCAGGGAAATAATGAGACATTTTAGCTTCCTTTTAGATAAGTAGGAGCTATGTTTGACCAGGACCTCTAAAAAATACCATATTACTTGCTGTTCAGTGGTATTTATAAAGTGATCTTTATGAATTTTACAGTCTCTTCCAAGTCTTTGAAGACGGATTGTTTTGTTGATCAGTTTATCCTGTAATGAGGGGTTCAAGGCGACCCCAAGGCCTAGTGGGGTTAAAATGATATGCTGGCCTTCCAAATCTTAAAAAAAATTCCTTACCATGTCATTGCAACTGCTACTTGAATTTGAGTGATTACATCCAGTTTAAAAAAAACTGCTAAGTGGGAATGCAGTAGAGACTCCATTTATAAAAGTATCTAAGGTTGAAACCTTTGTATTCTGCTTTTAGTCTTCTCTTGGTGGAAAAAGACAAAAACAAAAGCTAAAGCTTCCCCTTTATGGAAGACAAAAACTGGGTGACATAGATGCAAACAGCACAGAAAGATCTCTCATCTGGCCTAACATGAGTTAGAGCAGCCTGGTGTATCAGCAACCACACGGTCCCAATATTATTAATGTTGAAATTAGTGGTACTTAAATTTATTTATCTACATCTAAATTTCAACTTTATTAAGTGTATGTTTTTAAAAGCTGCTTTTTAATCCACTAATTTTATGCTCTTCTGTGACAAGGCATATTTTTCTATAAGTGCAATATGTCAAAGTAGCATTTTATTAGAAAAATCCTTATTCCTTGGTGTTCTGAATATTATATATTACCCATTTAGCTAAGTATCAGAAGTATTTATATTTGTTCAGTACGAACTTCTACTGTGTGGCATATAACATGTACTTTACTCAAGCTAAGGCTTAAAAACAAAACAAAACAAATAGGCTTAACAGCCAACTTCTAATGATTTTAAGGAAAACTGAATGTAACCTTCAAGGCCAGTATCAGCTATGGACCTACTGTAAAACTGAACACACTCCTGGTCTTCATTAAGCAGTGAATAAATAATAATAAATCTGTTGAACTTATCTGTTATAACTAATGGATCTCTCTAGGACAACAAATTATTATATAATTCATATTATGCTCCTGAGTGTCCCATTCATCAGGTTCTGGGCAGCTCCAGTGCTGAGTGCTGTGTCAAGATATTGTCCTCTCTGCTCCAGCGTGGCATGTTATCTCGGGTCATAGTCATGTCTGCAATGTAATTAGGTTTACCTGCAAGGTATTGCTTGAAGTAATTTTTCACAAGAACTGGTGCCATCTAAATATAGCATTTCCTTTTGATGTGGAGATACTTCCCCAAACTCAAAAAGGCTCCAAGGAGCATGTAATATGCATGCTTCGCTCAATGAGAATCACCGTGTTGGATTTGTTTTTTGTGCCTGTTGCTCTAATGTTGGGGATTTGCAGAGAGCAGAAAAACACAAACTTGCAGAGGGCTCACTGTTGGTGAATAAATATTTCTTCAGCCATCCCATATCCCCACAGAGAGGAAGTTGTGTGGATTTTTTCCTTTCCATTTCATAAATCTCAAGAGGTTGTGAGTGACTTTGCAGTAAAGTAACTTTTACATACGGTTCTTCAAGTGAAGAGAATTGCACTTACGTTTCCTGCGAGAGGGAGTTCATTATCTTGAGCCAGTTGCTAGGAAACCTCCCTGTTAATCTGTCCATTCATTTGCTGAGTTTTTATCTCTAAACCAAGGTGGTTCTCTGAGTATCCAACCTTTTTTTTTTAAGACTTTGCAGAAGAACAAGCTATAATCTGCCTACATTTGAAATGGACCTCACAGTTACACCGAAGACCACATTTTTAACATCTACTAAGTCTTTTGTTTACTTTCTCCTGCCTCTTCCATGGAAGAATTAAAAATTGCTTTGGTTATTACACAGTTTATCACATATGTTCAAACTAGAGAACTGTATGTGGAAAATATATATGAAACCTAGGAACCTTAAATCATCCTCTTGTCATTATATCAATCCGAGCCGTCATTTAATCTGTTTCTAGTGATGCTCATTTTCCATGTTGTTCATTGTACTTCCCTTCCACACTCCAACTGCAGTTCTGTGAACATAGCTGATTTATCTTGGGAAAAGGTACAAAAAGGCAAGGAAGTTCAAAATACTGGGTAGTCAATAGAGATGATGTGGTGACTCGCAGCTCTCAGCTTCTGCACTGCAAAGACCCGGTGTCTAGAAAGGCTGCCTATTATTGTACCCAGGATTCAGGTTGGGAACTCAGCCTGGGCTACATGCAGTGAAAATTGTTTCTGTGCTTGGGAAGACTCTCTCTGAAAAGAGTAGTGAGATGATTATAAATTATATGATTCAATGAAAGCTTAAATCAATGGGAAAAAAGAGTGGGCGAACATTGACTGCCATTGCAGGAAAACTTTTATGATGAAAGCCTAGGGGGTATTTGAGTCATTTCTTGACTATGACTACAGGGGTTTACTGAGGCTCGCTGGCTGACATCTAAATCTGACAGTGAGAGGTGAAGATTCTTTCCTACAAAGTGGTTTCTATACAGAAGAGAATGCTTGGGTAGTACAAAAAGCTTGAAAAGTTCCTAAACTTTTTGTAAGGTCAGATTCTTTATAAATAGAGAACAGTAAAACAATGAACTATAATTAAATGGGACTGAGATTTGATTTTAAACAAGACTGACCTGGGCTGTTAATGCTATCTTATTCAGCTTAAATGATTACTTAAAATAGATGGATATTTTTACAGATCACACCCAAGTTAGGTGAATTCCTGACTCATACATTATTTGAGTTAGCAAAATAGCCTTTATTAATAAAATTTAGTATGATTTAATTGAAAAATGATTTCACAGTTGAATTGTGATGGTTTGACGTATTTTTTGTTTATTTTTATTTTTTTATCTGAAGCAAATTAATGGTCCTACCGAATAACCTCATGGCAATGTTAGTTTTGTACCACCAACAGCAAGTGAAAAATAATAATACAATAAAGTTCTTTTAAATTATGCTGACAATTTACATGTACATTATGATAGATGGTTGGCTTCAAGCCAACTTCTGTTTATAATGCATTTAGGACTATGTCAGTGCCATTTCATGCAAATTCTCAGGTTTGAACACATCAACCACTTGCCTGTTTACCACTCATGATGTTTACAAATTGCAAATATTTGATCTGTTAAAAAGCAGCAGATTTCTCTGTTGAGATAGTAATAAAGGAAAATTATATTTTGAGTTCTGTCTTTTAGTCATATAAGCACATTTGTAACAAAGAAGATGAAATTATCGTTACTGGTTTTGTTGTGATTAATGTTATGTGCTAGTATAATAACGGTAGTATAGTAGTATCCAGGTTGGTGCAGGTTGACCGAAGGATACCTGAGAATACACAAGTTGCATTTTTCACATCTATAAGCAATAAAAAAAAAGTATTCAAGGTTTTCAGGCTTGTGGACCCATAAGAATTATCCAGGGGACATATGTAACCTTCCAGTGGCAGTATTTTTGAGCAGTTTGCATAAAGAAAGGAAGAATAATGAAAAAAGTTGTTTTGGGTGAGCACTGGTGGTTGGGGAGTGGATGCCAGAGGGTGCTGGGGTGTTGGGAGTGGATAGGGATGACTTAAAAATGCAGCTTGAATTGCTTCAAATGTGTTTGATTCGTTTAATTGAGAGAAGGAAGAGACAGAGATGAAATTAAAGGAGTATCAGATGGCAGCTAGTGTGTCATGTACTGAGGTAGTTTTGTGAAATCTAGGGGTTAAAGAAAACATAGAAAAAATATTGAAAGTGGGAAGGAATGGGAAAAAAGATGGGATATGAAATGGCAAGAGAGGTCCACTCCATACTGCTAAATTTGGGTTCAGTATCTGAGTTGTTATTACCAGGAGAAAAAAGGAAGGAAAGACTGAACAATATGGGGTACCTGTGCTCCTCTTTAAAGATGCAAAAAGAGGGAAAAGAAGAGCATGGAGCTACACATATGATTTGAGTGGAAGGGTGCTGATAGCGATGAATGAAGATGACAGAAATGAAAGCAAACCCCGTCTGGGCCAAGTGTGCCATATTGAGAAGATCAAAACAGGAAGGATAAAGAGCAGGCACGTGACTTTTTATTATTTCATTAGTGTGCTGCATGAAGGATGTAACAGCTACAAGTGAGGAGAGATTTATTAGAAGGGTCCATAGATGGCACCCATCAACTCTAGCAAAAAAAGCTACCTAGGTGAGAAATAAAAAAGGTAATGAGGAGAGAGAGAAAAAAAAAGAAAATGGAAAACTCTTCCTGGTGGCCGGCCAGAAAGAGTATTCTCCTCTTGAGGCTCTCTTCAGTGCAGTAGGTGGTGATAGGGAAGATGGGGAGGGTTATTTTTTGCCTTTTTTTTTCCTAGTTTTGTAACCTTTTCTTCCGGACCTACTCAAACTTCCTATATGTTAATGTTGTTTGGAATACATTAATTAAGAGCAATTGTTACATAGTGGTTGATTGTTAAGTTTCTAAGCACGTCTATTGTTAGATAATGTTCATTAAGTATTTACAGGTCTATTATCTGCTTTGCTGCACACTGTGGTTTGGCTTACAAAAGAATAGACAAAGAAAGGGGGCAGGAGGGAGGACTGAGTTTCAAGCCAGTAGGAGCTTCTTCCCATGAGACCCCACCATAACAACATGATTGAGGTTTGCCAGTGCAAGACCAGAGGAACAAAACAAGATCAGCAATGTAAGAACTGCAAGGGAGAAATACTGCCAGGTAGGCTCTAGGAAACACCCCACAACATGTTGGGAGAAAGGTTACAGAGCAGCAAGGGGAAAGGAGACAGCAGAGCTGCAAATGGAAGGCCTTAGTTATAGTAAGGCTGATATTGATCAGGTGTTCAAACAATCCTATGTGATGTTATAACCCAGATTAACATGCAGTTAAATGATCCACCAGTGACAAGTAAATAGGGGAAAGAATGGACTGTCATGAAATATCTTTTATTTACCCCAAGGTTTGTCTTTTTAGAATGTTTCTTGTAAACAGGGGAAATACAAAATACCTTAGTAGAATAAACCATAAAAAGTATGTGACTGTATTTCACGACTTTTTTATTACTTTTATTTTAAATAGTAATTGGTATTCAGGAATGTTAAGAGACTAGATTTTCCAAAATGCTTCGTTATCTCCTGTCTCCAAAGTAAAATTAAATAGAGGAGATGTTACTGATAATTTTTTTCCCTTGCTCTCTATTCATATCCAAAGCCAGAAGCACTTGGGCACTCCAGTTTACGTACTTGTTTCACTCTAGAAAATATTCAGTGTCCCATTCTAAAGCAGCATGCAGGTATGTCTATCAATTCAGTCAGTTCACTGGGACTGTTTGTATCCTGGAAGCAATACATGGTAAAGTGGTCCTCATTGTGTTCAAATTTTGATTTGTAGTTACCAGTCATAAAACACACATTTATAAGATTTTTGACCAGAAATACTTATCTCATTTTGTACCCTCCCTAGTTTACAAGAAATTTGTGCTAGCAAAAGGCAAAATGAATTTTTTATTTTGAAACTGCTTCTGATCACTCAAGTGTTTAACTACTGTAGCGTGACAAATGGGCAAAATCTGGTAATGAGCATAGGGCTGAAGTATCTGGAGATTTCGGTTGACAGCAATGGCTGTGTTGAGCCTCTTCCATCAGCAGGAAAGTATTGCGACAAACAGTGAAACAAATTGACAGCAATGAGGTTGATATAGCAGCATTCTCATGAACAGAAATTCTCTGTGCATAGAGCACATATCTTCTACAAGACTTTTGACAACTATTGCTGTTTTCCTCGGTGTGGGGAGGAGGAAGTGTGTTAAATAAAATCCCAATTCAATTAGCCTTGTCTGGTTTTATGTCTAATAAAGAGGAAAGACACTATTATTAACAGCCTGCTGTTTTAATTGATTCCATGTAGTGTAGCATATAGTGCTGCCTATTTAGAAAATGCCTAGGAAATGTTAATATTAACTTCTGATATATGATTAAAGTACTACAACAAAGTAGAGACTTGAGAATGTAAGGAAAAGTGCAAAGTCATGCTCTCTCACAGGTTTTAAGTTATCAGATTGAAGTCTTGAGTGCTAGACAGTACTTAATGTATTGTCTAATCTGTATCTACTGGCTTTTTCTAAGTAGATTTCAATTCGCTTCCATGTGAACAAATGATCACTGTAAAATATAACATGACAAGTTGTGCTTACTGCTTCCCATGGTGGCAGTTTCAGTTAATATCAAAGACCAAGAAGATATTGAGACTAAATCACTTTCCTGAGTCTAAAAGGTACTCATGCAGGTCAATGTGATGGACACTTAGAGCAATGCTGCTGCTTACCAGTCTGTGGATAACCACAATAAATCACTTTGCTTGGCTGCCATAAAAACAGTACCAGCTTTCAAACACAGAGTTGTAATGATGATAGCTGGATTAAAATCTATTTGCAAAATCAGACATCTTTAGCTAGAAAAGGGATATCTCCAGGACAAAATGAGGGTGGACATCTTAGAAAATTCTGAATAGAATTTTGAACAGGACTTCTGGATTTGGCACGAAAGACAGAAGATCAAAGTTACCCTGCTAAAAGCAAGCACATCTGTATTTGCTGTGCTCAAGAGCTCACTGGTGTTGCTAGAAGTAAATCTTGGCAAATCAGACTTCCATGCAAAATTCTATTAACTAAGCAGATTACCTCTCACAGACCCTAAAATGGTATCGAATCTTTTGGTAGACAAAGTAAGACTTTTCCAATGCCAAAGGGTTCTGGGTATATCTAACCCTTTGCATTGTTGTTCTGCTACCAAGTCTACTGTGGAGTTATACATAAACAATATTTGGGATGTTTTCCTCTCCTAGAGTACAATCTGCAGCTGTAATCCCAGTGGAGTTTGGTCTCTTTTCCTTAATATTTCCTTCATGCACAGCTTTTTTCAGCTCAACACCCTTATCATACTTATCCTCTTGCTAGGAAAGTTCCTGAAGTCCCTAAATTGCTATAGGAACCAAATCCTTGATAGGTCAGTAAATAATAGCAAAATCATCTTCAATTTCTATAGAAATTAGTTCTCAGTATGAAAAATAATAACTTTTTTTTTGGTGCAAAAGCTAGAGATATAATTTAAAAGAAGAAAAGCAATATGTGTTATTAAGAGAAGCTTTTAATTTTCCTTTTAATTACTAGGGAGCTTGTAATTTTAGCAAGTTGAAATTTATCTGCAACCCAAATAAATGTCACTTTGGTGATAGGTTTTATAACATCACATTAAGCACCAGAATGTTTACCATATTAACACCTGGGTCTGCCACAGTGAAAGTATGCGAAATGCAATCAATGGTTGACAGTCACAGAATCACAGAATGATATGGGGTTGGAAGGGACCTCTGGAGATCATCTAGTCCAACCCCCCTGCCAAAGCAGGTCCACCTAGAGCAGGTTGCACAGGAACGTGTCCAGGTAGGTTTTGAATGTCTTCAGAGAAGGAGACTCCACCACCTCCCTGGGCAGCCTGTTCCAGTGCTCTGCCACCCTCAAAGTGAAGAAATTCCTCCTCATGTTTATATGGAACTTCTTATGTTCGAGTTTGTGCCCATTCCTTCTTGTCCTGTCAAATGTGACCATGGCTTTTGTTCAAATTCCTTTCTTCTGCATTCTTAAACCTGTGTCTTTATCTCATTATGTATCACTCCCTAAAAACAGGATAGGTTAAAGCAGCTTACGTGATATGAGGAAACACAAGAGTTTTATTTTATCTTGCTTTCCCCTGGTACCTGGTCATGCTTTAGGTTTTAACAAAGTAAATAAATATATTTTCATTTTCATGATTATTTGCACATGCTTATGTGGTTAACAGAAATAATATTGAAACAAAATTGACAACATTCCACAAAGGAGTAGTTATGGAAATTATAGAGTTTTGTGTCATAACACACAAACATTGCTGTATGACCACAAATGTTACTTTAGAGTTTTGCATCTCTCAACTGACATTCATCTTCATGCAAAAATCAAGATATGCCTTTTGGTGAATGGAGATCTAAAAATATTTTAACTACTACTTTCAAAGAGGGCGAAGGTTGTGTCATATTGTTTCTAACAGCATTCAGAAAATTTCAGTGAGGATTATCCTAACAGGGTGATGTTTTAGTATCTGTTCTGAAAAGGAGTTTCCCCCCGCATCCTGCCTGTAATGTATTAATAGATATTTTCAGCCCTCTTTCAGTTGATCCAAGGTTACTCTTCCATTTTCATTTTAGAGTGAAAACCAGACAAGAAAGGTCTTGACATTTAAATGTGTTAGGAACGCAAGTAAATGAGCATGGCCTGACAATCTCTTGTGCAAGCAATCTTGTAAAGGCAAATGAAGCTAGTCCAGTCTAAAAATATCAGGGTCTGATGCTTCATTTTGGTGTTTCTTTAGAGTTGCATAGTGTTTCACTATTTCAGCCCTGGTTTAACAGTGACAAGGCAGGATCTAATTTTGTAGTATTTTGCAAAGTATGCAATGCGTTCTTTTCAGCCTGATTTTATTTTCTGATTAGCTGAAGTTTGCTGTTTGTAAAAAAGTATTGAGCATTGACTCCATTATGAGTGACTAATACTATTTTCACTTCATAAAGTAGCAGTGACTCTTTAGCAACACAATGAGAAGGAAGTCTTAAGCTCATATTAAAATAGCTGGTTAAATCTGCTAGGTTTTGGCAAAATTTTAGTCCTGTCAGTACAATAAAAGGAAACAGTAATTCCAGTGAGTTTTGCATGAATATTTGCCTGAAAATAGTCCCAGTGTGTCATCTACCAGGTTCTCACTTTGTATGAGCCTTATTTCTATCAATTTGAAGGCTTTCTCTGGTACAAACAAAATTCATGAAGAATTCTTTTCGAAAAATCTACAAAATCCTGTTTTCATAAAACAAATGAAATTATATTAAATTAACTTTACTTTGACAGGAGAAAAGACTTTGGAAATTTCCTAGCCTGAGGATTTTCCCCAGCAATTAGAAATTTCCTTCATCATAGAATATTCTGAAATGCACTGAAGGAACCCTGTAACGCATTTTAGATCTCAAATTTTTGGAAATGATTTGAAGTTAAATTGTAATCATAGGAATTTTTCTGAAATATAGGAATGTTTTAATCCTGAAGATAAAAAAAAAAAAATAGTTTTACTTCCTATGTCTTTAGAGCTGGATTTTGAGTATTGAACTTCCTCAGATGAAGGTAAGTATGCTAAGAACCTTCACAGCTTATATATATTACTAATGTTTTTAAATTAAAAAATTTATTGAAGTAAAACCAAATTTAAAAAACAAACAAACAAACAAAAATGAACAAAAACCAAACCACATCACAAAGTGAATATAGTATAACTTCCATAAAGGCAAGCAGAAGAATAAATTGATAGCAGCTGACAAGATTTTAAATGCAAAGTTAACTTCACTACATTGTACTCAAATTAGATACATTAACTTTTAAAATTTTCTGACCTTTGTGAGCTTCATTTTTCTCTGTTAACATAGCATGGACATTTGATTTACATTTCATTAGTGGGAAGATTGAGTTAAATGACTGTAGATTCGATTTCCAAATTTGTTCATATTAAGATTTTTTTTTCTATTGAGAGAACTTCCAGCCATTTCACATGTAACAGGTTTGAATTACTTTATCATACCATTTGATCATATTAAATCATTTTTGAATCAAGAGGTAATATTTGGAATTGGTATGCGTATTTTTCCATAGGATTCATACTGACTTGAATAAGGATTGCACAGCTAGAACCTACCTCATGCAGGGGAATTTGAAAATAAAGTATGCTCCTTGATATTCAGATATTAAAATATATGCTAGGCAAGTATGCTAGGCAAGTAAAAAACATTGGGAGGTGAGGACATTCCAAAATCCATGTTATCTGTGAGAAAGACATCAATGCTTATAACAGCATCCTTTCTATATTAAAATCATCAGAAGAATGTCAGGAGGATTTGATTCAAACTACTTTCTGTTCCCTCCCTAAGATCATCAGATGCCTCACTAATAATAGGGTGCATAAGTATACATTCAATACCTTCTTGATAAAACTACATGAAGTAGTTCTAGTGACCTGCAGTTTGCTCCTAGCTAACGTGTCTTTCCAACATCAGTGAAAAAAGGTATTTTTCAATTTAGTCAGATTTTGCTAGATGAGAGACTCATAAAAGCACACAAATTTCTATCAGTTCACAAAACACAGAGACAATTGCATGGTCACTTACTGCCTTGATGCTTTCAAAGTGTCCACCTTCTTTTTCAAAGTCAATTGGATGCCCATTGAGTGTCCAATAGAAAGTGACATCTAGTGTGCTGTCATGAAGGGCTTTGCAACTAAGGACAATGCTTTCTCCGACTGTTAACTCTATCTTCTTGGGAGTCAGCTCTATTCTTGTAGGTTCTTGAAATATAGAAGGTTTAAAAAGATTTAGGTGGAAGTCTAGTTATAGAGCAAGGTCAAAATAACATGATTGAATTCTGCTTAGTCTACTCAGAGCTTACATTTATTATTTGTTTCAAATACATAGTGTCAAATATTGAAATATATTCATAATGCACACAAAGACATGACAGTGGTGAACAGAATCATAGAATCATAGAATGGTTTAGGTTGGAAGGGACCTTAAAGATCATCGCGTTCCAACACCCCTGCCACGGGCAGGGACAACTCCCACTAGAGCAGGTTGCTCAAGGCCCCATCCAGCCTGGCCTTGAACACTTCCAGAGATGGGTTATCCACAGCTTCTCTGGGCAACTTGTTCCAGTTCCTCACCACCCTCACAGCAAAGAATTTCTTCCTAATATCTAACCTAAATCTACTTCTTTCAGTTTAAAACTATTACTCCTTGTTGTATCACTACAGTCTCTGATAAAGAGTCCCTCCTCATCTTTCCTCGAGGGCCTCTTTAAGTATTAGAAGGCCACTCTCCCCAGAGCCTTCTCTTCCTCAACTCTCTCAGCCTGTCTTCATAGGAGAGGTGCTTCACCCCTCTGACCATCTTCATTGTCCTCCTCTGGATGGAGTCCAACAGGTCCATGTCCTTTTTACGTTTGAGGGCCCCAGAATTCTACGTAGTACTCCAGGTGGGGTCTCATGAGAGTGGAGTAGAGGGGCAAAATCCCATCCCTTGACCTGCTGGCCACGCTTCTTTTGATGTAGCCCAGGATATGAATGACTTTCTGGGCTGTGAGCACACGTTGCCAGCTCATGTTGAGCTTCTCATCCACCTTTACTGCCAAGTCCTTCTCCTCAGGACTGCTGTCAATCCATTCTCCACCCAGTCTGTATTTATGCTTGAGATTACCCTGACGCACATGCGGGACCATGACTTCTCAAATAGGATAGACTGGCTTAGCAACATCTTCCGCCAGTTCCATCAGGACCTGTGGATGCATTTCATCAGGTGCTATGGGTTTGTGCACTTTCAGGTACCTTAGATGGTTTTTAACCCATTTTTTCTCCTACAGTAGGGAGTTCCTCATTCTCCCAGTCCCTGCCTTTGCCTTCTGTGACTTGGGCCGTTTGGCTAGAGCACTTGCCAGTGAAGACGAAGGCAAAATAGTCACTGACTACCTCAGCCTTCTCCATATCCCAGGCAACCAGCTAATCTGTTTCCTTCCAGAAAGAGCCCACACTTCCCTTAATGTTCCTTTTATCACCTACATACCTATAGAAGCTTTTCTTGTTGCCCTTAACATCCCTGGCCAGATTGAATTCTATCAGGGCTTTAGATTTCCTAACATGATTCCTGGGTGCTCAATTTCTCTGTATTTCTCCCAGCGTGTCTGTCTGCTTCTACCCTCTGCAGGATTCCTTTTTGTGTTTGAGCTTGTCCAGGAGCATCTTGTTCATCCATGAAGGGCTCCTGGTGTTTTTGCCCAGTGTTCTCTTTGGGTGCATTGCTGCAGAGCTTGGAGGAGGTGATTATTATTATTATTATTAACCAGCTTCCTTGGGCCCCTCTTCCCTTCAAGGCTTTATCCCATGGTACTTTAACAAGCAGATCCCTGAACAGTCCTAAATCTGCTCTCCTAAAGTCGAGGGCAGCCAGCTTACTGTGCACTCTCCTCATAAAGATGTTGAACAGCATCATCTCATGGTCACTGCAGGCCAGGCTGCCATAGAGGTTGACATTCCCCACCAGCCCTTCCTTGTTGGTGAGAACAAGGTCCAGCATGGCATCTCTCCTCATTTGCTCCTCTGTCACTTGGAGAAGGAAGTTATCATTGCCACAGTCCAGGAACCTCCTGGATTGCTTATGCCCTACTGTGTTACCCCTCCAACAGATATTGAGATATCCCCTGCCTGTTCTTCCTGAAGAACTTGTATCCTTCTATTCCAATGCTCCCATCCCATCATGTCTCCATGCCAATAAGATCATAGCCCTGCAGCTGTGCCCACATTGTGCTCACATCTCTATCTCCTCTTGTTTATTCCCCATGCTATGTGCATTTGCATAGAGGCATTAAGTTGGACCCCTGATGAAGCTGACTTACTGGCTGGCATGGTTGGTACTCTCTTATGCTGCACTCTAGGTGCTTTCTTGCTGATCTGTGATCCTTTTCCAGGCTCTAGGCATCTATTACTGTATTGGTATTACAGTGGTAGGAGTGGGATGGATTGAGGTTCCCCTCCCCTGGTGACTCTAGTTTAAAGTCCTCTTCACCAGCTTGGTATGCCTCTGACCAAAGGTGCTCTTCCTCTTCTCTGACAAGTGGACCTCATTAGTCCCCAGTAGACCAGGTTTCTCAAAGTGAGTCCCATGATCTAAGCAGCCAAACACCTGGCTGTGACACTACCCCTGGAGCCATTTCTCGATTTGCGAGATTAGACTGGTTCTTTCAACCTCCTTCGATTTGACTGGGAAGACAAATGAAAAATCTACCTGCACCCCAGAGTCCCTGACCACTGCTCCCAGGGCTCTGTAATCCTTCTTGATATTCCTCAGGCTGCTCCTGGCTGTATCGCTAGTGTTCATGCGGAACAGCAACAGATAATAGTCACGAGAACTGCACAAGGCTTGGTAGTGTCTTGGTGATATCCCTGATACAAGCCCCAGGTAAGCAGAAGATCTCTATAGAGAGTGCCTCAGGTCAGCAAATGTGTGCCTCTGTACCTCTCAGAAGAGAGTAGCCTACTAATATCACCAGTCACCTTTTCTTAGTTGTGCAGGTTGCTATTCGAGGAGCAGATCAGGTTGCCTTACTCAGCACCAGCACGTCTCCTGGTGCAATGGGTCCTTCACAGAATCACAGGATGATATGGGGTTGAAAGGGACCTCTGGAGATCATCTAGTCCAACCTCTTTGCCAAAGTAGGTCCTCTTAGAGCAGGTTGCACAGGAATGTGTCCAGGTAGGTTTTGAATGCCTGTTTGAATGTCTCCACAACCTCTCTGGGCAGCCTGTTCCAATGCTCTCCCACGCTCAAAGTGAAGAAATTCCTCCTCATGTTTAGATGGAACTTCTTGTGTTCAAGATTGTAGCCATTTCCTCTTGTCCTGTCACTGGGCACCCCAAAGTAGGTCCTCTTAGAGCAGGTTGCACAGGAATGTGTCCAGGTAGGTTTTGAATGCCTGTTTGAATGTCTCCACAACCTCTCTGGGCAGCCTGTTCCAATGCTCTCCCACCCTCAAAGTGAAGAAATTCCTCCTCATGTTTAGATGGAACTTCTTGTGTTCAAGATTGTAGCCATTTCCTCTTGTCCTGTCACTGGGCACCGCTGAAAAAAGACTGGTCCCTTCCTCTTGACACTCATCCTTTAAATACTTATAAGCATTGATCAGATCCCCCCTTCAGCCTTCTCTTCTCTAGACTAAAAAGATACAAGTCCCTCAGCCTGTCCTCATAAGAGAGATGCTCCAGGCTCTTCATCGTCTTTGTAGCCCTCTTCTGCACCCTCTCCAGCAGTTCCTTGTCGTTCTTCAGCTGTCCTTTGCTCTTCACTCTACAGAGTGGTGAAGCGGTTGTGCAAGAGCACCTCAGGCTTTAGGGGAAGTCTCTTCCTTCTGCTTATCCTTGCTGTCACAAGTCTCCATTCTTCTGTATTGATACCCCCTTTCCTCCTCTCCACCCCCCTCCCCCCGCCCCCTGCTTCTGTGTGTGCCAACATGGGAGATTTTACTTTTAGAATTATTTATCATCAGAGAGATTTAATATATATATTGAGTCTTCTAATATATGTCTACAATATAATAGCTGGACTATGCAATCTGATGGAGGAACACAATGTTTTGAGCCCCTCCTAGTTTGTTGGAAATGTTTTTTTTTCTGCCTGTAAAATGCTCTTGTATGATTGGCTGGGGATTCTAAGCAATAATTAGATATTAGTAAAGAGAAATCATCATTATAATAGAAGTATTTTTTCATACCTTTAACAGATACTGATGCAACGATTTCTGCAGATCCAAATACATTTACACCTTGGCATAAGTACCGTCCTTCATCAGACTTGGAAGCATTCACAATTCGCAGACTCCCATGTGGAAGAATAGTTATCCTGAAAGGAATAAATACAAAAATATATAAATATTTCTCCCACCCTAACAGCTGAATTCCACGATGACATCTTGAACTAATAAATAAGTTCAAGAACTAATAAATAAGATTGAGGACTTCTGCCTCTGGAGCAAGGGATGATGAAGATGATTGAATTCTCTTCTGTTTTAAAACTGTTATAATAAACCCATTTTATTTCTTTTCCTTCCTTAATTCAAAAAGTTTCAGGGAGGCATCAGTGGATTAGTATCCTTTGACACTTATCAGTGCTGAGTTTTAATGAACCTTTTGTAAGAAGTAAAAAAGGTGAATTTTCATAATTTGTCTTTAAAGTTTCACTGCTGTATTATTGTCAAATCACATTTCAATATCAAGTACAGGCTATTCAATTTAGAAAAAAATGACCTTAAAAATCAAACCTGAGAAGAATGGGAAGTAAAATTTAAAAGAGGACTAGAAAAACCATAAAATTAATTGTATCTGGTCAAAATATCATTTATGGCATCATGACACAATGTAGCATAGGTACTTAAACAATTTCTGCTTTTTTGTAGTTCAGCTTTGATTTTTTTTCTTTGGTCTTGTATGATTGCAGCTCCACTACATGTCTAGGTAAGTAACGTCACTGAAGCATACTCATGAGCAAAGTTTTTCAACCATTTACATTCAGGAGTTTCAGATTTTAGCTTTTCTTATACAGTATTGATCATAAAGCCCATGAAGCTACATAGAGGTGAAAATTAACACATTTTTGCTGTTCTAAAGTGACAAAGTCCCTGTAGTTATATGTCAAATCTGCAGATCTAGAAGAGCAGTAAATAATCATTGCTCCCTTCCTGACAAAGAACTACAAGCATAAATGGAACACGACAACTCTTACATGGCATTTAAGCCAAGCTCTACTTGCAGATGTTGTATATTCTTTCCCAGGTTGGTTAGTTGGTTACTCTCTCAAAGGATACAGGGAATGTAGATTGGAAACCTCCAGCAGATACTCCTCAACAATTGCTTTTAGGCATCACGTAGAAGTAGAGGGGGAGATGAAGGAGTGCTTGATTCTACGGTATTTTGAAAATAATACAAGGCCTCTTTGTGTTAGAGGAAGAATCTAACTAATCAGGTGGGTGGTGCTTCACCAGCAATGGTTGGACTTTTAGATATGCCTCCCCAGAGAGGGCTTTCTATCTGTTAATATAGTGACTAGCACTCCTTCTGTTGGGAGTCCTCTATTGAGGCTATGATCAGAAATCATGGGTGGTACAATGTTGTGGTTTACCAATGTTGTGGTTTACTCTTTAGAATTACTTAAGCAGGAGTAAGGCGCTTTGATCATCCTGATTAACAGGTCTGTGTTTTGTTATTCAGCAGCCAAAAAAAGGGAAAGAATTCCTTTTCTAGGCTAAGTATGTTGATATGCGAAGTTGAGATACCTCTGGTTTAAACTAGGAGTGATTTACTAAAGGGTAGAGATTTAATAATGTGCTCAAACTAAATCACTAATATGAGTCTGCATATCTTTTTTTCTTTTTTAAATAACAATACCTCCCATTCTCTGACTGTTTGTGAAAAATGTTTTTTTATTATCTGAGGTTTATAAACATTGTGGTGGAGAAAACTGAATTTCATTCCAGTGAAAAATGTACTCCCATTTACTTTGGATGTGAAACCACTCTGCTCTCAGCAGAGAGATGGAAGAAAATAATAGCTTCAAAAGGGAATGGGGCAGAGGAAGGACATGTCAACTCTCAAATTCCCTAGTGAAATTTGATGATATATCTCCCATCTTTTTCTAAACAAATATTTATCAGTATTTGAGTCACATTATTTGTCTAAAGGTAATTCTAGAGAAAACATAATTATGTTAAGCAATTGCCTTTGTATCAGAGTTTTGAGGTTTTGGGGTTTTTTCCAACAAATAAGAAGGCCTGAAATTTTGTTATGATACGTCACACCTTTGAAGGAGCAATCTGCTTTAGGAACTGTCAGGGATGTAAGCTTCCTTCCTTTCCTTTTGGTGTAAGTTTTGTTTTCCTATCAAGATGCTCTGTGATCAGTACTCTGAGGACATCATACCATTAGTATGACAATAGCCTTTGCGGAACAGTAATAGTTTTCATCAATATCCTGTCAGCATCAGACAACAGAAAGGACACTCTTACAGTGTTTACAAATTATAAAAGCTTATACGCAGTGTATAAGTCCTGAGATAAAACTGTTTTTCATTCTGAGCTTGGAGGAAAAGAAAGTTAGATGCATATGGAAGATTATCTAATGAATCTTACACATATTATCAGCTACATTTCTATTTAGCTAAAAGCTCTTGCTATCCATGAGGAAAAGAATAATCGCTCAATCAAAGGAATTGCAAACACATTTGCTGGTGAATTATTTGGCTCAGAAATTGATACTTTCCTTAAAATGCCTAACATTCATCTGTTCTCCCGTTTTTTGTGTTTGGGAAAAAGCCAGAGGCTGGTTATGATGGAAACTGAAATGCTTTATTTATTCGCATAACACTTGCTGCACACAGCAGGAACATAGACTTCTCCTACCTCCCTACCCATATCTCTCGGTCATGGAGAGACCACCTCCGTAGTATGTCTACATATTTTAATAAGAAAATACCATATCAAAGCGTTTTTTAGCTTCATAAATAAAAGGAAAGCAAAGAGAGAAGAAATAGGGTTGAGGTAGGGTTAAGGATAATTCAGGAAAAAACCCCACTAAATTACTAACTTATTAAAAACCAAGGGAAGGATGATGATAATAGATGAATGCATAGAGGAAGGATGGATGAGACAACAAGGTGATAGTTTGGAAATTATTGTATGTAAGTATAAGAAAAACTCATTGTAACCACATGAAGGAGATAGATGTTATTCAGTCAAGCACTCTGGAAAAATTGGTACACGAGCTTAGTGTGTTTGTAGCAAAGAGTTTTCACTTCTCTAATAACACAGAGAAAAAGAGATGAGTGTTGATGTCTTAGAGTCAATAAGCATGTTGACTTAAGATAAATAGCAACAAAGGTTTTTAGCAGGAATGACTATGAAAAAATAACCAAGATACGACAGCAAATGGACATGAGATAAAATTCAAAATGATTTAATTGAAGTACACTGAATGAGACTAAATTGTCATAATATTTAATAGGAAGAAAAATTTTCTAGATAAAATAAATACAGATTTGGTCTTCCACAGGTTTCAAGCACATTTTTCATGTTGAAATTCACATGACTGGTTAAACAGATTTGATTCAGCAGAAGAGAAAAACATTTTTTTTTTGAAAGAGAAATAATTCTTTGAGCTATTGCTTTATTTTTCATAATGACCAGGATACAAAAAGAAGGATGCTAGAAATTTGATGAAATAAACACTTCATTGCCACAGAATGTCCGTATGCTAAACAGGAGGTCTTTGACGACTGCTGAGCATCAGACTCATAGAAAAGCAGTGAATGTGACTCTGAACTAACAGCACTATGCAGCAAAGGCAAATGTAACCGTAGAATACATCAGATACCAACCTGCACTGTTGAAGTATTAATACATAAAGTTCTGAGGAAATATAATGTGGAATATAGAATGGTTTTGATCATCTGTATTCAGAAAAATTAATTCTAATCAAGCTGATACTCGGGAGGATCATCAGAATGACCAGGGAGGAAAGAAAACCTTTCATTCCAGAAGTTGTAAAATGGAAGCTAAAGTATCAGCATGTGAGGTGAGTTTCTATTTTACATGTTAATTCATGTATCTTGTCAGTAGAGCCAGTGGAGCTTCTATTAACAGCAAAATTATTAAGAAGTCTGATTCACCTTGTGGGCATCTACACTCGGGTAACTGAACTGAAACTGAATCTCACCCTCAAATCTTGATTTAGCTCCCCAGACATAAATGCCTGTTATGACCTGACGTTATTTGAGGGACAAAACACTAGCTGCTGTTCACATCAAGAGCGTGATTTGGAAATTAATTTCCTCATTTTCCCCACTTGCTGTGGCTTCGCTTTGTAAAATAAAGCAGTCTGAGTGCATGAAATATACTGCAAGAGATGCTTGAGGAGTGCATTGCTTTTCAGGTACAAATGTGCATCCAGTCTGTGGAATGGAACTGGGAGTATTCCAAAGAGAAAATCACAATTAAGCAGTGTGGGCAGTTTCAATTTTTTGCTCCTCTTATTGATCCTTACTACCTGCTCACGTAGAAATAGCTGTAAGATATCCACCTGTACAGGTCTGACAAATGTGATACGACCTATGAGAGGACTTAACTGCTTATGGCAAGGACACAGAGGTTTACAGCAGGTGCAAGTGTGTCTTTCTGGAGCCAGGATGACAGTGTGGGGACTTTCAAAGGGCAGCAGGAGTTTGTTTGGGGATAGCTGACTCAAGCCCACAGTGTAACTTTAGAGACCAAAGAATTAAGGGAAAGTCTGCTAATGATGGTGGTGGTGAGCATCAAGTGTGAAGCTGGTCATTGAACTTGAACCTGCTCTCTCAGAAATCAATTAACCACAAGCTTCACTGCATACTGTATGCCTATGAAACTAAAGAACCCAACAAATTAATAATGAAAAGAGTTAAATTAAAATAGAATGTGAATTTAAAAGTGTATCTGATATCTGTGGGTAGTATGTTTTTCCAGTATGATTTTATCTGAAATAGTTCAGCTGTTGGATGCCGAGCCTGCAATGCCTGTCATTTTCTTGCTTACAATATCAGCAAATTTGGAAAAGCATATTAGTAATATTTCTATAAGGTCAATTTTGTTAATGGCAGCATAACCCAGTAAACTAGATTGAGAATTGTTACAAAACCACATGAATGAGAGTGTAAATTTTGTTCTTTAAGGCTTACATTGGAAGGCTGCAAAATACTCAGTAATTATAGTTTTCAGACAATATTGTCAAGTGATTATTTTCACTGAAAAAATATTTGCAAAGTATTCAAAGCTATTGTTCAGAAGTCACTCTTAAGATTCTTTGTACATTGATTTAAAGAAAAATGCATTAGCTCACACAGATCAATCATTTAATCTTTTTTTTTTCCTCTTCTACCAATAAAGTATGCACCAGGGAGAGTAAGATCCCTTATACAGAACGTGCTGTTTTACCTGGAAGGATGAAAGTTCATACTGTTTGCATATGGAATGTTGATTTGAACAGAAAAGTGCTCTCTGAGACCAAGGGTCTGCTGAGCAGCTGATGGATGGAAATTAACCTCATAGGAAATGCTGGATCTTTGCTTATAGATGGTGTTTGGAAGTCCTTTATTTGGCAGTCAGAAATGCCTTCTCTTAATCAGTATTGACTGACAGGGAGGTAAGGAAAAGTGCTAATGGAGATGAACAAGGTGGAAGGTCTCCACAAATGTGAATGACGAAATTCAGGTTCCTTTAGGTTTCATGTGATTTTGAGAAGAGTACTGAGTAGACTATGATACTTAAGAGTTGCTCATATGGGGAGTATTCTTTATTTTACAGTATTTTGGTTAAAAAGTAGCAAGCTTTCTCCTTCCTGCTGTTTTATGCACAGAAAACTTATGAGAGTGACCGTAATCTTTGGCCTATTTTGAGGGGAAGGATAAAGAAGTAGGAAATACAGTCTCAGTTTTCAGTTGTTATTTACAGCCAGTAGAGGACACGCTGGTTTATATGGTGGAAATTCTCACCTCTTTTTATCATCAGGAACAGTTTTACCTTGACCCACCAGGGCCAGGACGTGCATTTGTTCTTCCTATCACATGTAAAATCAGTGAGCAGAGACTTCCATCAAGATTAAGATAATGAGAAGAGGAAACTCTAATTTTCATTCTGTTGCATCATTCATAGCAGATTCTCACAAAGATGTCTTGATGTTGTGGCAAGAAATTGTTTAAAAATTATGCAATGGACCCTGGAGTCTGGATGCTGAAGGAGCTGAGCAGTTGAGGCAGTAAAAGCGACTATTGCTACACAGCCCTCAGGATTTTACTGAGGATTTGTAGCAGAGGCAGTTACGCAGAGTCTGCGTATTAATAGAAATGAATGCCAGACAGCTTAGAATTCGAGCCTTATATTCTTTATATAACAATTACAAAGTAAGAAAAGATGGAAGTCAGTTGTACGGTCATTATTGGCGGGGAGGAAGAATTAGCAATAAGTAGTTTGATTATGCTGTACACACTTTCACATTTCTCTGTTTTCAGTTCTTTTTTTTTGGTATGTGTTGTATTTTGACTTTATCTTTCATATAAAAGTCAATTTTTAGAGGACTTTAGAAAAATAATCACAGCAACCAGGGAAGCGTTACAGTTAACTAAAAGCTTTTCAAACTTTAACACCTAGTAACTATGTAAAAGAAAAGTGTAAGTTATTGAAGTGGTTAGAAATTTCTCATTGGGGTCTAAAACCAGGAGTATGAAATTTGTTTGTCTGCATGTTGGAAATAAGGACGTTAAAAACGCAAATGGAGAGAAGCTGCACTGACTCATTTAGCCTGTGGTGCCTCACAGTGTTCTGATCTGAGCATCTGTCATTCCACATTAGCTTGGGTATGGGAACTGTCAGTATCCTTTAATGTAGATTACAAGGAATCAGGACAACTATTTGTAAATACTTGAAACCTTTATTTCTCCTTGAATAGCTGTGGGCTCTGTCATTTCCCCTTGCTTTCTCTTGCTCCTTCATGTACAAACCTCTAACTCTCACAGAAAATGGGTATGAGTTATTGCTATAGTAAAACCACTTATGTAAGCAGAATGCCATCTACTTTATATAAATTTTTAATATTATCCTAGATAGAGCCTTTCTATATAAATATTGTTGACCTAATTAGAAAAAGACTGTGTTTGGCCCAGTCCTTTGGCAAAACACAAAATTATTTGGATTTTCTTCACTTCAGATTTTCAAAAATTTTGTGCAATTCCTGTGTGTGATATCTTACATCATTGGAATAAGCTAAGAGTTATTATTAATGTGCCACAAACTACTTCCAGCCCTATTTAAGCTAATCTATGCAAACTGTCTTAGGGCACTTTTTTTCAAACGAGCCACAACCGAGTCTCTTGTTTTGTCCTTGCTGTTTGCTGAACAGTAACATTTGTGCATGAAAATACAGAGCTCTCGCCAGTGCAAATGGTGTTGACACACGTAAATATAATTTCAAGTGACTGACGCTGAAAGTAATTTTTTTTTTAGCTTCTGTTCTAAGCACAGGGAGTAAGTATGATTTCTTCAGTGTTGCCGAGCAGCGAAGGTTGGAAATGACCAATATGTCAGAATTAACACCGTCTCTTGGAGCATTTTTCTCTGTATAAGTAGGCTGGTCATTACTGGTTTTAACCATGCTTGGCACTGTGACTTTACTCAGACCAGTACTTACGCACATAGTTTGCTTTCAAGACTCTGTTAATAGCTTAAATGTCAATGATGATATACAAGTCCTAAAATTTAAACATCTGTTAAGGTATTATACTGAATCAGATCCTAACTATGAATGAAGCAGAGGTTTTAGTCATTAATCTATTATCTACAGAAATTAAACAAACCATAGGACTTTTAAATTGCTGTATGTTTTCCCTGGTACACTCAAATAAGAAAGATTAGTGGGTACATTTTGAAAATTTAGCATCACTTTGCTAATTGACACCTTACCATTCTGCTCAAATATTTTGCTCCAAAATGTGTGTGTTCTTCTGTAAAGAAGAAAAACTCAAAGAATTCCTCAGAAGATATCTCAGGGTAAGTGTCCCAGAGGGCAGGAAAGGCCATTTAAGCTCTTTTCTGCTCTGTATTGTAGCCAAAAAGATCTTTTAAAATCTTTTATAAAATATGTCAGGTTTATATGTCTCCAAACATGAAGAAATTATTCTAAAATGATTAAAATATTCTTATATATTTTTTACAATCTATATTGTGTTCTTGCTGTAATTAAAATTAAAATTTATTTTAATATTTTAAATAATTAAATTTATTTCCTCTTCTTTTTACACACCATTTCAGTGTCAGAAATATTCTTTTACTTAGAAAATATTCCTGCTTTTCAAGGAAAAGACTTTTATCACAATAATTTTTTCCATGTTCCTAAGTGACAGCAATGAATTATTAACTTATTCTCTTTTTCTCAGAAGCTTTAGAAATAACAAAGTGCTTGTAGGACTTCATAATTCCCTCAGGAAAAGAAAAATGCATAGGAAAACTTTAGTTACTTTTAGGTATTTCCATGTTTCACTTGTTAGCTAGAAAAGCAACCTTAATACTCAAAGGCAGACTTGGTATGCAAGAGGTAAAATTCAAATAGATCAAGTGCTCAAGGGGCAGTTCTTCAGCCAGGGTAAAATGACAGAATTTCATTCAACTACATGGATCTATTTTGATTTATCCTAGATGAAGATACAGCAGAAACCAGCCAAACTGTGCTATGCTTCAAGTGTTAACATTAACTTCATCAATATAATATGAACGGCAGAAACTTTAATTTCATTGAAATGAGGTTCTTGTAAATTTAAGACTGTTAATTAGCTGTTTACATGGTAAGTTTTTGTATGCTCAGGGCAGCAGTCATCTAGGTAAAGCGTTATTATTGTAAGCTGTGTAATAACGTCCAGTCAGACGGAACCTACTTTCCAATGTTGATTCATGTTCTATAGCAACGCTACTGGAATATTAACTGCAAGTGGCATTTCCATGTAACACCGCAATGAAATTTAATCTTTTCCACCTCCCTGAAAACTTTTGTTAGAGAAATTGTTACTGCTTTCATATGAATAGAAGAGTTCAGTAGATTAGGACAATTGACCAATCTGCTTGATAGAACAGACCTCACCCCTGAGGCCAACGGAATGAGGTTCAACAAGGCTAAATGCCAGGTCCTGCACCTTGGTCACAACAACCCCATGTAGCACTACAGGCTTGGGGCAGAGTGGCTGGAGAGCTGCCTGGCAGAAAAGGACCTGGGGGTGTTGGACAAGAGGAATGGCCTCAAGTTGTGCCAGGGGAGGTTCAGACTGGATATTAGGAAAAATTTTACACTGAAAGAGCTATTCAGCATTGGAATGGGCTGCCCAGGGAAGTCGTTGAGTCAGCATCCCTGGAGGTATTTAAAAGACGGGTAGACGTAGTGCTTAGTGACACCGTTTAGTGATGATTTTTGTCAGTGTTTGGATGATGGTTGTAATAGATCTTAAAGGTCCCTTCCAACCTAGACAATTCTATGATTCTATGATTCTGAAATGTGAGAAGTGAGTGTGCACACCTGATAAGCAACCTTCCCTCTCTTGTCCCATGATGCCTTGATCCAGCTTTGTGATATAGTGATATTAGCTATAGATTTTTACATTGTTTGCATCCAACACACTTTCTGACTGCATCCTCGATGAGTAGTGGACTTAAAAGTCAGGACTTCTTGTGAACACGTGGTTCTTTATGAAGCTATTGGTGCAAGCTGAGGATTCAGAAACCCCTGTTATGAATAGCAGTGCAGACTAGAGACTGTACTGTTTCTGAAACACATACAAAATTATCACAGGAACATTTAATCTGGAAGACAGTTTTTCTAGAATACTACCTTGTTTCTTATAACTGACAATTCTCTCTAATTATGTTTCTCTTTTGATAGTAAACCCATGAGTTATTGATCTTACTGACAGGGTTTTGAAATGTTTAAACTTTTATGAGGAGTTAGAAAAATATATCTGTTTAAGCTTTTATGAGGAGTTAGAAAAATATATCTAACTAAACTGTAAAGCTGACTACATTAACTTTCTTACATTTTTTGAAAGAACCAGTCTGACCTGTGGATACAGACATCTTGCAGGAAGGGGAGACAATCAGTTCAGTGGAGATGCAGTTTAAAAGCATTTGCTCAGCACAAAAATAATTCAAGACTGTAGGATCTGTAAATGGGATTTTGACCATAATGGACCATGATCTTATTTAGATCAGTTTTCATGTCAGTTGAGTTCATTTTGCATTCTGGAAGAGCATCTGGGACTATGGCTGCAAAGCAGGGTAAAAACAAAATCTATTTTTGTCTGGTGTCACAAGGTGAAATACAGTCTTTTAACTGGGAAAAGGCAGTTAAAGACATATGTGTTCCCTCCAGAAAACTGTATTGCCACTAACACTAAGGGTGAAAAGGGTACAGAGTTTTTACTGAAAAACAATCTATTGATTTGAGTTGTTTGAACCTTAAAAGCTTTAGTTTAATTTGGAACACCTTCCATTTTAGCCATAACTTAAAAGATTTTGATTACAAGCTGTAACAACACTTCAGTAATGATACAAGGGAAAAAATCCAGTGACTGGATCTGTGCTACTCTGCTCTCAAAGATGTTTCTTGCTTTAGAGTGGGGTGCCCCATCCTGCACAGTGAGATGTTCACAGACGTCTTTGTGAGGAACACTCTGTGTGAAAAACAGGGTGCCCTCGGGCTCAGCCCATTTTGCTTTATGCACAAACCATCCATGCACAGCCTCTGCCTACTGTCTCAATGTCGGTATTGCTTTTGCAATGATGGCAAGTTGTGGTAGTCACACATTCTGGAGAGGACTAGGGAGCCAGCAAGAACCAGTGAGAGGCAGTTGGGGAGGTGATGCAACTGCTTATGTCGTGATGCTGGATGCCCACATCAGTTTGAGGATTTGTATTGCTCTTGTATTGCTCTTGCTGCTGCCAGACACAAGCTCTCTGATGGATGGGATGTAGTGCTCCTGAGCTTATATTTATTTATCATGGTAAGTCTGGGTACACATCATTACACGCCATGGTGAGATTTTATACTCCCAGGTGGTACAGATGATCAGTTGTGGATTGCTAATTTCAAGATATAAACTGTCATGGTTGTGGCGTTACAGCAGAAATTGACAGCAGGCATTGGAAAGGATCCCATATTGGCCTAGAGGCAGCAGTAAATGGTTGTGGGGCATCAGCTGTACAGCCACTTACAGGCTGGTGGCACAGCAGCTGTACAATCATTCTAAGGTCTCTGCTACTGTAATCGTAGTGGAAAAATAATGCCAAAAACTGGCTCTTGTTTGCTATTTGAGAGACTCAAAGCATCATCGAGGCACTCATGTGGCACACAACTCAAAGACTTCCTGTCTCTCTTTATACCAACGGCCTTAATAAATATGCATCATCTCTCAGCAGCACTGAAACAAGAATTTGGTACTTCTTCAGTGACATAATCTTCTCTGTTTTCCTGAATTCTATTTGCTTTCTCCAACCTTTATTTCTCCTCAATCTTTCTTCCATAATTTCTTTTCCTGCACTAAACAGCATGCAATGGTCTTCTTAACTGTTGCCCCACATCTCTTCTTCCCTAACGTTACCTATGAAGTGCATTATCAATGATAATGGCATGGAGCTAGGAACACACAGTATAGAACATATGGATGATAAAGCTACTGTGTCACCAGGGATTACCCACTGCCAGATGTGGAGTTGTGTCATATAATTGTATAGATATAGTAATCAGAAAAAACCCCCATTTAATAAATTTATCTAACCGTAGCAAGCTCCCTTCTCAGGATGGCAGAGAAGAATACTGAATCATCACCATAATTTTTTTCTGTAGCCATTCAAAAGTACTTTGAGCTCTTTTAATGACTTTACTTGTATATTCTGAATCTATTAAACCAGGTGACTATTTCCCAGGGACCTGGCAAGGCTAAGATAAGGTTCTAAAGCCAGTAGTGTGAATGTGTTCTTAAAGCAGATAGTGACAGATGGCATCAGTTTTGCCTGTCATTTTGTAGTTCACTATGTCAGTATCTCTTTTTCCCTCTCTTCTGAGGTCTGGGAACAGACACAGAAGGGATCAGAAGCGATGAAAAGAAAGATATTTTTCCTAGGGATACAGAGAGGACTACATACAGAGTTTCTTGAAACCTGATGAAAGTTTGTTGAACTAAGAGCAAACCTGAAGGGAAGGATGAGCCTTCCAAGGACACAGTGGATGGGGATAATCCGTTTATAGCTTCACTTTTCTGTCGCCAAGTTTGCTTCATTTAAAAAATGTTCTTCTTCTAAGAAAACATAGCTCCTGTGGTTCAAATATTTTTGGTGCTTTAGGGGTGCTCACTTTGATGAAAAGTTGCAGACAAATTCTTAAAACTCTGTATGACTCATGCTCCTGTCACACTTATGTTTATTTCTGCTGAACTGAGATTACACTTGTAACCTCATCCATAAGTTTTTCTTCAATTTTTGAGTGTTTGAACTTGCAACCTTTGCAGTGCTCTTCACATAGTTGCTTGAATATGATTATAGTACTATTTATGAACTGCACAAAAGTAGACAAATGTAAAGACCAAATGACCTTTCTTCCAATTCAAGATTTCATAGCTTCTTCAAGGGAAAATCAGCAAAAGTAAAGACCTTTTTTATAAGATGATTTTATTTACTGCTTTTATTGAAAGTGAAAACCTAAACTGACACTTAGCAGCAGCACTGTGGAAGGGAAAACAGTAAGATGGAGTCTTTGCTACAAGGATCAGGTTAAAGCATCCTTTTGAGAGTGGGGTGTAGTTTAGAACCTAAAAAGGTGGGGGGGTGAGGGGGATTGACTTTAATAAGACTTAACATGTGATACCCCAAAATTTCTGTATATTCAAGGTGCTGTTTGACAGGTTTTTCTGTACATTCAAGGTGCTGTTTGACAGGTTTTGTCCATTTATTTATGGACATTTATAAAGCATTCCAACCTCTGGGCTTATCTTTATTGCGCAGATATTTTGATTTATAACTCCAAATATCAAATATAATGAGATTCCTACTCAAATGCAAACTGTTACTATGAATTGGGAGACATTTGAGGTAAAGGAAATTAGCTCAATTCAGCATCTTTTTATTACTTAGTAACATTACCTTTTTGAGTCCTCTACTACTGACCTTCCACAACTATCCTTCAGAAAAGTGGCTTTTCAATATTGAAAGGCAGCTTATAAGAAAGATGGAGTATGACATTTTAATAGGACCTGTACTAATAGGACAAGGGATAATGGTTTTAAAACAGAAGAGGTTAGATTCAGATTGGATATAAGGAAGAAATTTTTTACAATGAGGGTGGTAAAACACTGGAGCAGATTGCTCAAAGAGGTGGTAGATGCAACATCCATAGAAACATTCAAGGTCAGGTTGGATCAGGCTTTAAGCAACCTGATCTAGTTGAGGGTAGAATCATAGGATCATTAAGGTTGGAAAAGACACTTAAGATCATCAAGTTCAACCATAAACAATGGCTGGATGATACCCCTGCTTATTGCAGGAGGGTTGGACTAGCTGACCTTTAAAGGTACCTTCTGACACAATCCATTCTATGATTATATGAAACTAGGAACAGCTAGTAAAAAGAAGAAAACAGACTTACTTTAATGACAATGTAAAGGGCCATGGGATTTGTCTCATACAAAAGGAGACACAACAAATGCAGAATCAATGCCCAGCAATTTCTGTGTAGCTACTTTTGTAATCCAAGCAGGGAAGACACGTTCTATGCCTGTAGTCGGTAGCAGAACAAATGGACAGACTGCCTCTTCAGTTGTTCAGCAGTGACACAAGCAGTAGATAAATCAGTTTGTTAATCAGTTTGTCCTACTGCTAAACATGAAATAAGTATGGATTTGCAGTAATTATCCTCGCACAGGGGACATTAGTAATCACTATACCTGTGTGAAGAGTTTGGGACCTCTGAGTCATTTATGAACCATGGTCCATTGACTGTTCTTTCATAGACTACTGTTTCTACCTAATTGGGATTTGCATCTAAAAGCTTTTTTTGGTGAGACTGGAATTAATTGTATTTATAATTTGTCTCTACACATTCGGTATTTATTTAATCAACAAAGAAAATATAGTCTAAATCAGTAAGCAGGTCTTACCTCAGAGTTTGATGACTGTTAAACAAAGGAATTCATTTAGAGGGAGATTATTGCCATCCTTGCAAAGATATGCAAATATCAGTGAAGGTACAGGAAAACTTTCTTATTACTTTCTAAGCAGTTTCACGCAAGGACCAGGCAGCACTTTCATGAGTTTTGCACAGGGAGGATAGCAGATATTAGAAAAGAGTGGGGAAGGACAATTTGGAATGGAGAATTCTTTTGCAGCCTGTGCTTTGTCAGGAGGAATTCCAGCTCTTTTTCTGAACTGTTCTAAAATTTGGGCACTGTGATTCAAAAGTCACAATCAGGTTGTAAACTAACAAGAGTATCAATGTCTAAGTAGTTTTGAAATTATCAAAGAATAAAGTGCTACACACTAGAGCCCTTAGGCAATAGTATCATAAAAAAAATAAAAACCAAAGGGTGAGATGAAAGATTCCCGTTCACTTTGACTATAAAGGAACCTTATAGCTGCAAGCTATCACCACATCTTCTACAATTGTTTTCATCTCAAAACGAGAATGTTTATATTGTTGATATCATACATCATTATAAATTCAAAGCCCAAAGTTCACCAGAAAGCAATGGTTTTTGAATCAAGATACAGGTTTAATCCCATTAGACATTTTTCTGATCTGCTTTCACATCTGATGGTTTTAAGATACATTGTTTGAGATCTTGGTCATGCCCAGCTATGCTTTAATTTTTACAGTTTGATAAGTTTTTCATTTTCTTGTCTTTCTTAGGTTGGCTTTAATGTAATTCTATTTTTTCCCTTTAAGGATGAAAATCATCTAACTCTAAGGATACTTACAGAAGGTTAGTCTGTCCAGAAACACAAATTAGTCACAAAACCTTTGGTTCTGCTTTGCTTCTGCTTTGACTATAGAAAACTAATCAGGATGTAGGCAGCACAGAAGCCTAACAGACAACTGGAGACATTCATTTCCATGTTCATCTTTTGGGGTGGATACATTATGAAGGAAATTTTTGGCTGATGCTCTGCCTGAATTTCATACCCAATCAGAATTCGGGAGTCCACTAGTTGCTTCTTCATTATCACAAGAAACATGTACACTGCCAAGAAATTCTTGGATGTGACACTGGCCTTGCACTGTATTCTTAGCTGTGATGGTACAAATGTGCATTTCAAATATAAATTAGATTGGTTTCCTTTCCATATCTGTTAACAACTTGCATGATGGAAAATGAGACAATATTCCAGGATAATATTCTAGTACTAGATTATTAAGGTTTAGATGATATTCTAGTACTCTAGAGATAATATTCTGGTAGCTAACTCCATAGAATTAGCCACGGTTGTGGAAGGTTCAAATTTGCTAGAGGATATTATCTTTTTCCCCCAAATTTCCAGAATTCCATGGGTTTTGAAAAAAAAATTTTAAGCATATTTCAAATTGAATATGTTAAAAAAATGGTTTAAATTTTCAACTTTCTACACCTCTAGACATATTAAAAATGTAAAATATCCATGTTCTGGAACACTGTAAGACCCAAAGTACAGTTTAGACATTCAATCAAAGTACTCACAATGAGAATAGCATGAATGGAAAAGAATAAAGTTTGTGATCAAAGATTGGGACATTAAAAATTGATTTTGTAGGTTTTATCTGACCAAATTTTGTAGCAAGTAAAAAAATTGACTTCCAAATAAATAATACCAAGCCTTACCTCCTTCACTTTATAATTTATTTTATTAATCTATATTTCTATGTATGGAAACTTTTTAATATAATTCATAGCTGCTTGAACAGAAATATTAAAATGCCATTGGAATATTATTTTCATGTGCAAAAGGTCACCTGTTGGGCAAAAATCTCTATCTTCATCAGAAAATATCAAATATTAGAAACTTAAAAGGATTCAATTTAGATTAAGCCTGTGTTCATTGGGATTTACAGACTGCATCTTGTTTCATTCAAGGCAATACTCCTCTCTCTAATTACTTTATTATAAAATTACCATTTTCATCTTTGTAAATGCCAAATGAATTAATCACCATGTCTAAACAATGAATATCTTGGCAATTAAATAACGACTTGCATTTCACTGTATGTTGTTACACTAGTTCAGGGTCTTTATGTTGCGACACCAGTCATAAGATTCTATTTAATTTGATTTAATTAGTATGAAACTGTTAAAATGAAATTCACAAATGCAGAAATTCAATTTAAAGGTTCATATGCCTGATCAAAGACAACTAAGACATAGATAACTGCACTTGAGAACAAATCTGCTTAAAATGGAAACAGGGTGGATTTCTAAAAATATCTTGCAAAGCAGGAGTACATTTAATCCAAATTTACTATTTTCAGCTCTGGAATTTATGGAGGAACTGTGCATTTTTTTAATAGATGAAACAACAGTTTCTAACTTCTAGTGTAACTGGATTTTACTTTGTCAATCCACAATCACTTTCAATCATTTTCCACCATAAATTTGAGCCAGATGAAGAATGGACATTTCCACCCAATTAGCCAAAACTCAATATTAAGAGTTTATGAGAGTATTATGTTTTTATTGGCTTTCCAATGGCATGGGAGGACAGACTGCTTAATCACCCAAAGTTTACTAAGACTTAAGTTATTTTTTTAAACAATTCTGAATCAGCAGATTGTTTTTGTGCTCATTTCAGTGTTTTCTTACATAGCTTCAGCATGTTTGGTTTCAGAGCAAGCAATCTAAAAGCTGATTTATTTTCTTGTGGATCACACCCATAGGAGGAACTTCTGCAAAGCAACAAAATTTGGCCAGTGTAGGACACAGAGTAGGCTCTATCACTTTCCTGTGCATTTGACAGACTTTCTAGTCTTAACAGAATAGGTTTGAACTCAGTGCATATAGAGATTGAAATGACTCATGTATCACAGCACAGGAATTTGGATGTATATATCTATTATTTAAAATCAATATGTTAACATAAAAGAAAAATTATTTAATTTTAACCTACTAATAGAATTTTCCCCGAATGCATGCTTTCAGATTTGATGTACGATTAAGAGGGAAGTCTTCTCAGTAACAGCTCAAATATCTTAATTCATTAATGTAATAACCACTTCCAGTTTTTCTTTTATCTACTAGTTTTTGACACAGACACTTCCTCAGTTTCAAACTGGTGAAACACTGACAATTAAACCACTGGCATAACATCACTTTTTCAGCATTGCAACAAGTTCAATATTATAGTTCTATTATAAAAGAACTTGATATGTAAAATGTCTGCAATACGTACAAGGAATGGAGCAGAATCGAGCACAGGCAAGTAGCACACTGGTAATGCATTTACTTGAGTGCTACAGACTGCTCTGTGGCTCTCAGGAACTGGACAATCACTCTGTTAATGAATATATCAATCTAGTTCTGGGTTGTTGTCGTAGACACTTGATTACTTTTGATATTACAGAAAGCTCTGCTTCCAGCCCCCTGTGTTTCTTTTTTAATGTATATCTAAGGGAATTCCTTAATGTTACTTTTAGGAGGAAGTGCAAAATATTTCCCTTTTGACCCTACCCATTTAAACAAAGTTGGTATTACATCTGTAGTTCACCTGGACCACATGCGTGGCATCCTGCTTCTATTTAATATCTTGGCATTAGAGCTTGAACTCAGTGCATATGCCCTGGAAAAACTTCTGGTACAAAAACATTATGATCTTCATGTCCTTTACTGTCTTTCTACCAAATAAGGAATACTGTCAAATATTGTTTGCAATCCAGCATGTGGCAACAGCAGCACCTGGATCTATTTCACAGAATTATAGAATGATATGGGGTTGGAATGGACCTCTGGAGATCATCTTGTCCAACCCCCCTGCCAGAGCACGTCCACCTAGAGCAGGTTGTACAGGAATATATCCAGGCAGGTTTTGAATGTGTCCAGAGATGGAGACTCCACCACCTCCCTGGGCAGCCTGTTCCAGTGCTCTGCCACCCTCAAAGTGAAGAAATTCCTCCTCCTTGTAATAACTATTAATCTGAAACAATTCAACAGCTGACCAATGTTCAGAGACTCACGAGTTTGGAAGACAAAAATGACGAAGCTCTTGCAGTAGCTGGCTGTAGATCTAGAAAGTAATGACAAAACTTTATTTGATTTTCATCTGTATTCTTTGGCTAACAAAAGATAGTCCTTTTTCTTTCTCTTGCCTTATTTCTATCCTGAGACCTTCATTATGCAGCAACTCTGGATTAAAAACTCAGTCATGCAATAACTAAAAATATCCCACAATACTTTCATAACTTTTTGTAAAAAGTATATTGTTTTTTCTTAGTTTTCTTTTCATTAGCATATTAAAGACAACATATAAAACCCATCTATTTTCTCATTTAAACCAACAAAATCTTATGCACTTTATTATAAAGAAGAGAAAGAAGATAGCGATTGAGTTTGCTGTCATTCTGAGTTTTAAATATTTTAATTAATGCACGTGTATGGGGTGTGATCATAGAAATAAATTTCTACATTTATTAAACATATTTTTATGTTGATAAAGCACTGAAGCATTTTGATTTCAAGGTAGCTGTTTAGTTCAAGCTCAAAATAAGAGGACAAGAATTTGTTTCCAGATATCCAATACCTTCAACGCACAGATGAGTAAGAGCTGTAGTATTGCATAAGAAATAAAAAAATACCACTGTTAGAAACTGATGAAGTGTATGCTCAAACATGAATATAGAAGTGTAATCCTCGTCTATTATTTTGAATAAAAAATAAGAAGTACTATTCAAAGACTAAGCAACCTAATTCAAATTCCCAGCAGTGGTGTGTAGATGATTTTGCCAGATCCAGCTGAGTAAACTGAATAAATCATTTCTATAAAGTTAACTCAGTAACAGAGAAATCTGTGGTACAGAACAGTGTATTTATAACTGCACAGATAATGGTGACAAATAAGTCACATACTGAAATCAAATAAATCACAAGCAATAATGAACCAGGGACTAAATCTTATAGCACATTAAGGAATAAATCCAACAAAGTGGACGAAATGCCATTATGTTAGACATAATTGAACTGAATCCAAACAAGTGACATGAGCCCAAAAGGCCAGAGCTAATAACAACATGTTGTGAAAAGAAAAGGTGCAGAAACATCAGGAAAAGGTACCTATCGCTTCTAGATTGGATCTGTACAAAGCACTCATTAGCAAATGTGAATTGCTCTGTTTCTCTTCCTCACTTTCTGTAATTTCTAAATCTAGATGTGTATTTAAGTATCACAGAGCTCTTAAAAAAGAGAATATCTTTCAAAATTGACAATTAATGAAAATTCTATTATCACTCATTTATCACTCTATTATCACTCAAACCAATACTCAAAGCTGGGTATGTGATTATTTATGTTTATAAAATGTACAAGATCACCCATATTATTGTTTTTTTTTCTGAAGTCTCAGAAATTAGAACATGCATGTTACAAATTTGTGTAGTAACTTAAAATCCTTCTGATATATATAGTTAAATCCCACCCTGCTGGAGTCAGCTGGATTTTTTTGGATAGCCATTGTACAGCACATACAAAAAAGGGAATAAAAAATTAAGAGGAAACATAAAATGAAAAAGAAAAAAGAAAGAATAAAGGTTAAAAAAAAACCCAAGAAAAATAAAGAAGAAAAACAAAAGAAGAAAGAAGAAAAAAAGTAAATAAAAAGTAATTTTCAAGTGCAGATTTCCATGCATTGGTCAAGGAAGATGTCCTGGGTGTGACTAGATTTAGACAAGGCTGGGCATGTCGGTGACAGTCTTACTTGCAGGTCCAAGGCTGCCATTGCTCCTTCATCAGCTTTCAACAATTTATCTCCTTTTGAAGTTTTGGGAATTCATGTTCCCATCTCAGTAGTGCAGGTTGTCTATGCTTTTTCAACACTACACGGGTGTCAGGGACTCAGAAAAAGCATGAGAATATTATGCGCAGCCAGTGACAGCTTGCTTTTCCCTTGCTGCCACCTGAATTCATGGGAATGTACCCCTGCCACGTGCTCTCATGCAAAAGACAGATGGCCCAAAACCCCCTTGAACCAACAGGTAATGGTTACACTCATGTAACAGCAAATAAGATACTTCAACTTATTTTTTGTTTTGTAAGTTGTTTCTATTAGTTTACCTTTTGCTTTTTACTTGTCTCCGTTAATAAAAATGCCTAGAAGAAATCTAAAACCTGAAGTCCAAGTGTGACTTGGACACACAGTATACTTGCTCTGTACTGAACAGGAGACACCTGTCAAAAGCTTGTACACCAATGCAAGCTGGTGATGATGTAACATTTGAAAACCACTCCATTAAAACTAACACTAGTATTCTTAAACTTTAATAGGAAACAAAAATATATAAGTAGGAACATCTTAGCCAGGTTTGAGTGCAGCTTTGCTTTTTGGTGTCCTAACACAGTAGCAGGACAGCTGGGACAGCTGTAGAGTATATTCTGAAGGTGAAGGAAAGAAGGTTAGATTTGTGGGTTTTTTTACCAACTGCTTTCTTGTTTAATTCATTATTCCCCTTTTGAAACTTATTTCATCTTTGACTGCCTGGGAGGGGTGTAACGCTTCCTCTGAATTCATGGGTACTGGCCTCTTAAACATAAAGGACAGGTTGAAAAGCATTTCAAAAGAGAAATAAATGCACAGTTTGCAGTTCAGGAAGCAGTGGTGGGCTAAAATGAAGAATTTTAGAGCAAACCAAAGACTGCTCACAGACAGCTGATAGATGGGAAGACTGGCATTTATGCTGTACTATGTTTACCTGTAAATATGAAGAAGGAAAAAAAGGATTGGGACCCTCTATGAGAAGTTTAAGAACATCTGTCCAAACTTAGTTCTCATTCATGCATTTAATATGACTGTCATATCTTGAAATTTTCTCTGACTTCTGATACTAAAAACCATAAAGGGAAAACACACTGTTATTACCTCCCTCACCAGCCAGTGCTATTTGTATGAATTGTGCACTATCTAGGTGTGAATCCTCTCCTAAAAAAAAAAATAAAGAATTGTTTTGTGCCATTCTAAAACCCTGTCTTGGACTTTCTGTTCCTTCCCACCCCCCAAAAAAGAAAAGACTCAATAAAACACTGAATTCAGATCTTTTTCTTTTCAAAGTATGCTTATACGGTACAGAAGTCTGTAACTTTGCCACAGCTATCGTTAAACAATGTTGGTAGAAACAGCACATGCTATGCAAAAACAAACTGCAAAAAACTTCCTTTCTTGACTTGAAACTTGGGGGAAGCACATTCTTTAGGTGAGTTCTGGTGAGTTTATGGAGACTTTTCCCAATGAAAAATCAACAAAGAATGAAAAAGAGCATATAGCCTTAGGCTCCAGAGAAGCATATCAGCCAGTAAAGTTTTGAAGCTACTTTTGAGCTGTGTACATTGAATATAACCTAGTAAGAAAAACAAACAAACAAACAAAAAGGTAGTTTCAACCTACTTTATTTGCATTAACTTTAAAAAAATACCATCTATATTTGGGCTAGGATTAAATGTGGACAATATTTATTTAAGGAAAGATTTTTTAAAAAATGGTCTTATGAATCTTATGAAATAATTAAATACTCCTCACAGAAAAACCTAAATAATATACACAATTTGGCAGTATCAGTAATAAATGAGAGTATGAGACCCTTAGTACTCATGTACTTCTCAGACCAATTGACAAGGGAAAAATTACTTCTTTGCTAACATGTCTAAGTCCTTGATGAACAGGAGATAATATCACAAGAAGGTCAATGCTATTTGACTGTAAATAGTTCCTTGTTATTCCAGTCAGAAAGATTGAAGGTGGGGGGCTCAGCATATATGGGACAATGCTGCTGACTCGATTGCTTTAAGAAGACAGAAACTAGGAGATAAGACGATAAGACCACAGGCCTGTCTAGAGCAATAGTTCATCTCTAATGGTAGTGTTCAATAAATGCTGTAGAAGAGAAATAAAGAAAACTATCTCAGCCCATTTCTAAAATCCACATTAGAGATTATGTCCCAAAAGTCTTTTGAAAGTTAATAAATACAATATGTTCTTACAATTCAGATATTATCATCCAATAAAGTGTCTAATCCTTCACTGAATCTTGTTAAAATCTTAGTTTCTGTGATAGTCCATTTTAATAAACTATACAATGAGAATATCTGGAATGGAACTACCATAATTTACCACAGATGTCAGTGGGCATGGTTACGACCTGCTTTCTCATCATGAAAAATAACCATACCAGATTGCATTCCAAACACAGCTGAACAGCTTACACCGGAACATTTTGACTCCACTTGTGTTCATATAACCAGAATAAGAAAAAGAATGTTGACTCTCTAGGAATCTAAAAGATTTCATTGTCAGTAAATTAATTTATATCTGTTTATCTAGACACATTTGTGTTCATGGGTATATTTTTTATAAAACTACCTTTTGGAGGAAAGAGAAATCAAATTATGTAGTGTTTTTGATAGAAAATCAAAGAAAATCATTAGCCAGGTGGCCATGCTTATAGTTCCATTAGTTCTCTCTTGAATGGCAGTTTAATGCACATTCATTGTTGGCAAGCCATTTCATGCTGTAAAAATCTACATTCCAACAGTAGTCAGCCAACTGGACAGTTTAAGTGAAAAATTATAGGTGTTGAGCTAAATATTTAATGACTTCATGAATCCCTACTTATTTAATTCAGTCAAGTAATCTTTGCCCTCCATCTGGGTATTGTCACCATTGTCAAAGCCATTGCAGAAGTCTGCCTGTGGTTTTAACTTTGCTACAATATTATACTGCCCATGTGTCGAACATGAATAGATCATGCAGGATTTTAAGGAAGAAAGGTGAGAGGCAAAGTGTCTAAAGAAGTGGCTCCAATTTAGATGTTGCAAATACATGCCCAACTTCAATCCTGATTTTTTGAAATGGCAGCCTAGACAGCTAGGCTTCCTATACTACCATGTCAATAATTTTTTAGTCAATATTTTATGTCAATCCATTAAGAACCCAATTAATATCTCACTTCATATCATATAGGGTAGGAGAGAAAATGGGAAAAAAAAACCAAAAACACCAAACCCAAAACTTTGTACCTTAGTCTCTCAGACTGATGCTTTGGCTTACACAGCAGCAAGTTCTACTCTGTCAAATCAGTGGAGACAGTTTTGGTCTGCAACTGAAAGAGCCTACAAGAAGTATAGTGAGCCACAGATAGCCAATAAAATAAACTAGCCAGGGAATTTTATTAGAAAGTTGTCAAAGCCTTGGCACCTAATTCAGGTCTATGTTATGATTTTTCATATCCAGCAAATTAATAGAATTCCTAAATTCATATGGAGATTCAAGAGCCAAAGTATTAGGAATATTTCACTTTGAGGTTAGGCACAAAATGGAAGGTGCCTTTTTAACAATTAGGTTTGTAAACTCATTCAAAAAGCAAATTTTTTTGTTCTAATCCTGCCTGACCATAATGGTACTCATATTTCTTACACTTCTATGACCCTGAGAGTCTAGGAAAAGAGTGGGTCGGCTCTGCAGTCTTCTCTGGTAGTCAAGGGACAGAAGAAATAATAGGTATTAACAGTGAAGCCTCAATTCTGGCATTCTTAGCTCATGAAATTTTGTTCTATATTCTATTTAAAAAGGTTGTTCAGGACTGTTCAATCAATATGTCGACAGCCGATGTATTTTGTGTCAGACTCAACATTGTGTTAAGTTTCTCTGTAGGTTCCAAAGCTGCTACTTCGTGTTGAAGCTTGATTTCTAGATCTTCAGTGTGGGGCAGTTTAGAAACAGTATCTCCAACTAAATTCTACTCATACTCAGAGAGGCCTCATGACATTTCTCTGGCTCAAACAGTCTAGGCTTTTAACTTTTGTTTCCTTGAGCTTGGCTGCTTAAATTCTTATGGTCACTTATATTCATACCAGTGAGGTACAAAACCTAGACTGCCAGTATGAGCCTCAAGGCTATGAAGTTTTTGAAAGGTCTGGACACAGGTTCATCCATCTGTTATGTAGATGAACCCTTGCTTTTGTTTTGTTTGGCCCTGTTAAACACAAGACTTGAGTGCTTCAGGTCTTCTGAAACTCTGAGTGTGCTGTTTAACATCTATTTTTCAGTTCTATACAAACCTTTTGAGACCCTTCTACTGAGCTTGGTTCCTTTATGACTGTTTTTTTTTCTCTCTTTATCACCAATATTTTATTCTGAGATCATTTTTTATTTGCTTATCTAATTGCTTCCCTTGTTTCATTTAACTATGGCTGTGACTTAGGCTTTCAAATATAACCTAGTGAATGCTATGAAATAAAACAAAATCTTTTATCATGCATTGTTCATTTTGACCCCAATGTCTGCAGTACATTGGTTTGCTTTTTAATCTCTAAGATTCACATTCCTGTTAAGTGATGTAGCGAAAATCAGTGAAGAATATAGTAATTATCTTCATTTGAATGCATACATTAATGGCTGAAAATTTATTCTCATTCAGTAGTAGCAAATGAGTATAGCTGACATTAAAACACTGCATTATTGCATTAAATCTGTATTTTTTTGCAGAAACTCATTATATTCCTGTGCATTCCACCTAGAAGGTTTCGATTTATTATTTATGAATTTGATTCCTCCTTCAACATAAAATATTAAGAGTAGTTCTATAATCTACCGAGGGAAAGAATTCATTTTCATCCAAGATGTATACAATAGTAAAAAAAAAGGAAAGTAAAATAAAACAGTGGCAAAATCGGCTCTTGCTTTGAGGGCTGAAAACATTCCTTATTTCTCAGCAAGAACTTTAAAAAGAAACATATTTAGTTATTTTTATCTAGTCAGTAAATTATTAAATTGCTAAAACAGACTGACAGCTAAAAGCAGCATTTTTCAAGGTTTCTCTGTTTTCCCACTCCATTATCAAGGACACGGAGTGGATTTTGATGCTGTTTGTCATGCCTCAGAAACATAGGGATTGTCTGATGAATAAAATCAGAAGAATGACAGGTGCACAGAGCTGGACTTTCTGAAAGGCGTATGTACTTCATTTAGTAAGGATATCAGCTGCTCCCAAGGCTCAGATGACTGCAATGGAATTTGTCTTTGATCCAAAGTAAAGAACTGAGAGGACTTAAAAGCAGCATGCTTCAGTGCTGTCTTGCTGTCTGAAACTGCCACTTGACTCCAGCTCCTCCACATTCACACTAATTGACAAAGATCTTGCAACATTTAACTGGCATCTCCCTTCCAGTCTACAAAGAAGATAACTGAACAGTGATTTCAGTTAAATACCTCCTGGTAAAAAAGTAAGGCACATTATGGAAAAAGAAGCTCTAACTCCTTTATAGTCCGTACTATGTGTTGTGTCTAACAGCTCCACTTCTGCTTTATCAAAATTAATTCATCTGCTCACAGAGGTACAAGGGGGCAAACATTGTAAAAGGATTAACATAATCATATTCAAATGGAACTCAGTTATAGACTTTGGTATTACAACCAAGTAATTTCAAGGAAAACCAAAACCAGTTAAGACTGGATATAGCAGCTCTAGGTTGTAACTTCCTCTTCTGTCCGTATCGGTGTACGTTAGCCTCACTGGCTGCATCAGCTTAACAAGTAGTGAAGAACCAGTGAATGCTTTCAACCTCCAGTTGTTTCTGAGGCTAATCCTTTGTCTAGTCTCAGTGCCAACCTGAGGCCTGTCATTCCCGTGCAGGCAGTCTGCCCCTGTGACACCAAACTTTTGCACTATATGGCAAAATTGGTGACACATAATTGTCGTGCACTGTCAGTGGGTTCTGCATAAGTCACTACAGTTCTGAAAATAAACACCACGACTGCACGTTCAAACACTTTGGAAAGTAATTGCACATCTTTGGCTTTGCATGGAAGTGCTCAAAGTAGAAGGACCCTGCCTGACCTTGCCCTCCTTTTCACATGCCTACAGCTCTGTGGTTCGTAGGGTACTACACCAACATCTCCTTATCTGCACCATGTCAGAGAGCTACCAACCTAAACAGTACCAATTACATCAAAAGTAATTATGCACATAGGTAATTATGCAAGGAGAGATGCAAGAAAAGAGTTGCAATTAGAAATAAGCTTACAATAATCTCAATATCTATCATTATAACAGATTTATTAGTATATATTTGAATTATTGGTATATATTTTGCCAGCAGTACTCAAGACTAACCCTCTCTAGTCACAGAAATCAGTAGCTTAATAACCCTTAATATATTTAGAGCTAGGATTTCACTTTCTATAACACATTTGCTTGCTCATTGCCTGAAACTTCCCTTCAGAAACATTTAAATAAAGAGTTTATAGGACTATAATTTCAATTACAGTCATAAAATACTGAGACAAGATTGGTCTGAGAAAATATCTAATGCCAAAATCTGTTATGAACTCTCTTCAGAATAATTAATTCATAAGAATTTTTATTTTCATTGTATCACCTCTCATAATGCATTTAAAAAAGACAGAAGCAAGTTGTTCTGTCTAAAGCGCCTCAACTGCCTTCAGGTAATTTTGAAAGTGATAAAATATAACATTAATGTGATTAATGCATGCATTTTGTAAACAAAACAATTAAAAATAAAGCTGAGTATTAGTTAAGATTCATGGTAATTGCAAACCTTCATTAATACCGCACAGCTGAGGACATTAGATAAAAGTCTTAAGAATTGCTTGCTTTTCAATCAAGCCCCTGCTATTGAATGTTTTGTAAATAGTAATTTATTATCAACTCACTGGATAGTTTCTAATGTCCTTAAATCACTTAAAATTTTAGTCTGGGCTGTTTTCCTGATTATTTTTTTTTTCCGTTAGATATAAGAACAGCAGAGGTGCTGGCTGTTAAGAAGTGCTATACGGCTATGGCAAAAGAGAAATCTGAAATGGTTATTATTCCAAAGAAAACTGATAACATCAAAACAGAAGCAATCTTGTTGCTACACTACTTTAGCATAATGAAAACTGGCAGAGCAGCATCTGTTGTGTTTTAGAGCCCGAGTGGAGAGATTTCCCTGCTACCTCTGATTGATACTGGAGATCCATCACTCAGTACAGAGCCTGAACACGGCTAATGTATTTTACCTGTATCTTATTCCATCTTTATCTGACAAAGGGTAAGAGAAACAGAGCGACATACAAACATGGTACAAAACTTGAAAGTGTTCTCTGTGGTTTTTAGGGGTTTGTGTTCATTTGTCTCTTCTTCCCCAAGACTATTGACTTTCCCATGACTATTTAAGAAAAATAAAATAGGACAATTAAATAATTTTGAATGGACAGTTTAGCCCTGATCTGTTAATATCACTCACTAGTGCATGGTGTTCTCTCCTACATCATACGACAACGTACAGCTTCACTGGTCTCTCCATTCTCATTTGGACAGCAACCTTCTCTGGCACTATGTTACAGCCCTTAAAGAGGAGCTTGCTAGAGACTCTGGAAGTGCAAGCATTTCCCAGTCTTGAACAAAACAAGTTCAAATGTGGATAGTACTACTGCTGCAGAATGCAGGCCTCCTCCGAAATGATGGTAAGTTCTTTACTTACTTCTGAATTTCACGAGCTCTTTTTGGACTCCCTCAGGGTATTTAGGTAGAGAGGATGGTAATTCTAATTTGACAGATCACATTTATGAGAATGACACTGGGCTACTGCATAAATTTTATGTTTCTACATTATATTGTAAAAAGAAAAAAAAATTTTTGAAATAATTTAGAAAAAAATGAAGCAAATTGAGAGCTAGGAAAAGCATTATCTATAGAAAAACTTAAGAGTTCCAGCTGCATTGTTATTTAAAAAGGCTTATTTCATTAGTCTTTTTGGAGCAATTGAATGCTATGTCCTAAAGGGCTTCATAACCTAGAAGGGAAAGGGATGAAAACTACAAATAGCAGGAAGTTAAAGAAAAACAAATTAAAATTAAAATACATTTCAAACTGTCAGAAAGATTAGTTACTGGAAGAAAATCCCCAAAACTACCAAGGGAAGAGCCAGTTCCCCATCTTTTTATGTATTTGCATTAAACCTCAGTTCCTTTATAAAACACATACTATAGTTAAACATGTTATTTAGCAGGGAATTAGGAGGATCTGAGATGTAAAGCAATTCAGACTAAATTATCTAGCTGCCTATTATAGTTCTAACCTCTATAAAACTCAGAAATATTAAGTTATTTTGTTCTGTTTGGGTCTTCTCACTAACATTGACAAAGGAGTGTATGCTTGGCTGTTGTTAGATGTTACATTGCATCCAGCAACACACTTCATGACAGAAGAAACTTAAGACCAATTAGTGTTATGGGGACATCATTCCAACTATGTAGCTTCTTGTTGGAAATGGATCATCCCCTGGAAGTGATGTGAAGCATGTGAAAAGAGAAGTTGCTTTTTTCACATTTCCATGAATGTGGAAGATCCCTCTTGTTGGCCTGTTGCCACCAGATTGACAATATAGAACGCACCAAGCTATTGTAGAACCTGTCCTGAGGTAGCAGAAATTATAATTCCTTGGATCTGATAGTTGCTATCTGCCTGTATAGTAAATAGCTCCTTTGATATATTACAAAGTAGAATACAGCAAGACATGTTCAATGTTTTGAATTGCCAGAAAAGCACATCTGGACAGAGGTGATAAAAGCTATTTGTTCCATTTCTCTGTGCAGTAAATCACAGTACAATACTCAACACAGTAACTATATTTGATGTCAGCATTTTTGCCTTCTTTCATATAGTTTGCTAAAATTTGCTGAATATGCTAATTTGGTCTATCTAATATTTGGTTATATAGAAAATCCAAATACATCTAATAAAAAAAAAATCCAAAAAGAAAATCATATTTGATAATGAACACAGCCATTTCACTACAATAAAAACATCAACAACAAATCAGAAGAAGGCTAACCTTAGCCTTACCGTAGTTTGGAGTGAGGTAACTAGAGACATTGGAGCTCTGTTTATGCCAGAACATTAATGTTTGATACTGCATGAGAAAACATTTGCAGGTTTTCTGACTGAGAGAAGCATAATGTAGTTGTGCCTACTCCTTTTTCTTAAAGACATTGTGAAAGGTTCTTATGTTTAGGTAGTGAGAATGTATACAACATTTAAAGGAAAGGCAAGATACATTCAGGTTTTCATAGAATCATAATATCATAGAATGGTTTGGGTTGGAAGGTACATTAGAGATCATCAAGTTCCAACCCCCCTGCCATGGGCAGGGACACCTCCCACTAGAGCAGGTTGCTCAAAGCCCCATCCAGCCGGGTCTTGAACACTTCCAGAGACGGGTTGTTCACAACTTCTCTGGGCAACCTGTTGCAGTGTCTCACCACCTTCACAGTGAAGAAATTAATTGAATGTATTTCATTTTCATCTCAGGGGAATCAATGGTTTATTTTTTGAGTGAAAAAAAAATGTGTATAGGCGGGAGATATAGTACGAGAAAGGTATTTGTCTGAAAGTGGTCTTGTTAAATATGTTTTCTTTGTCTTTCAAAGGGTTTTAATGTTTTTTGAGTAAAATAGATAAAAATAAAAGACCCTAACCTTGTTGACAATCCAAGCTAATAAGAAGTTATATGTTCTTGCAAATTGCTGACATTGAAAAAAACCAACAACCTGCCTTTAAAAAATACTGTATTTACTTGGCAAGAAGGATTACATTGATAAAAAAATCTTGGCAGCATTTTTGCTTTGTTCAACAAGGAACCTTAGACTATTGAGTAATTGAGAGTTTTCAGGATACGTGTCTTCTTTTCCAGTTATCATCCCATCCATTGTCTGGTAGTATCCATCATGTGCTATATATGCCTTTTCTAAGAGTATATATCACTCCTATCTTGGGCAAAAATCATCCCTGATACAGAAGGAAAAGCAGAAAGTCAAAAGCAGAAGTCAAAGCTAGAACATGTAGCATATACTGTGTTCTCAGTTGTTGACTTGATAATAACTTTAGAAGATGAGGAAGATACTAGCAACATTAAGAGGAAGAAGACACTAGAATTTTTATTCTTTTAAGCTAAAAAACTTACAAATTGAAACCCCATTTGTACACAACTGGGTTTTTTAAGTGAACTGAAAATTAACCTATGTATTAAAATACTGTCTTAATTTAATTTTAAGCAACAAGCAGATAGGAGAAAGTTAGTAAATCACCGTGGCATTATCCCTTTTGAGGTATGACTTCTATTGGCGACAGCAGTATGACCAATATTGGTATCGTAGGATTTTTTTTTTTTTTTGAAAAAACATAGAAACAATGAAAGTTTCCAACATTAATGGTATAGTTTCCATTTGGCATGATTATAAGAACATCAGTTTGAATCATATTTTATCTATAACTGTGATCAGATTTGTTTGCCAATGATACCAAACCAAATGAAACCAAAGTGGGGAAGTGGACACTGTGGAAGGGAGAGCCACCCTGCAGGAAAACCTGAATAGGTTGGAAGACTGGGCTAACAAGAACCTTATGAAGTCCAAGAAGGTCTTGCACTCGGGAAAACATAGTCCAGGAGTGCAGCACAGGCTAGGATCTACTTGCCTGGGGAATAGCTTGGTGGAAAGCTCAATACAAGTGAACAGTGCACTCCTGCGGCAAAGAAAACCAACTGGATGCTGGGTTGCATCAACAAGGGCATCACCAACAGAGATGAAGAAATCGTTATCTGACTCTACTTAGCACTTGTCAGGCCACACCTGCCAAGAAGGTCTTGCACTCGGGAAAACATAGTCCAGGAGTGCAGCACAGGCTAGGATCTACTTGCCTGGGGAATAGCTTGGTGGAAAGCTCAATACAAGTGAACAGTGCACTCCTGCGGCAAAGAAAACCAACTGGATGCTGGGTTGCATCAACAAGGGCATCACCAACAGAGATGAAGAAATCGTTATCTGACTCTACTTAGCACTTGTCAGGCCACACCTGAAATACTGGGTTCAGAGCTGGTCCTTGCTATACAAAAAAGATGTGGGCAGGCTGGAAAATGTCCAGAGAAGGGCCACAAAGGGGATCAAAGGGCTGGAAAATCTGGCATGATGAAAGGCTGAGAGAATTTGGTTTATTCAGCCTTGATAAAGGAAGGCTTAGGGGAGACTTTATCACCATGTTCAAATCTGGCATGATGAAAGGCTGAGAGAATTTGGTTTATTCAGCCTTGATAAAGGAAGGCTTAGGGGAGACTTTATCACCATGTTCCTGTATTTAAAGAGTGGCTACAAAGAAGATAGATGCTCCCTTTTTACAAGGAGTGACATGGAAAAGATGAGGGGTAATGGGTATAAGTTACTATTGGGGACACTCAGATTGGACACAAGAGGAAAATTTTTCACAATGAGAACAAATAGCCATTGGAATAATCTCCCCAGGGAATTGGTGGATTCGCCAACATTGGTGAATTTAAGATTTACCACTGGTGACTTTCAAGATTCGTCTGGACAGGGTGCTGGGCTATCTTGTCCAGACCTTGCTTTTGCCAAGAATGGTTGGACCAAATGATCCTCGAGGTACCTTCCAACCTGGTGTTTTATGAATCTATGGTTCTATGATTTATAGCTTTTTAAAGTTAATTGAGATCAGTGTCCTTTTTAAAGCAGTTGGTGCATACTGTCACTTCCTTGCAAGCATCAAGAGGTATGAAAAACTCTATTGCCTTGTATCCATGCCATTTGTGATAATACAAGAACTTACTCACAAATGTAAAGTTTTCTCTTGATCATACAGGACAGACTACAATGGGTTTGGATGATACTGAGCACTCCATCTCCTCTGTCACAGAACTGTGCCATTCAGGAGCAAAGTGTTTTTCTTGACACTAGAAAGCATTTTTTTGGCAGAGATTACTGAAATATCTGTACACTGTGAGAAAGGAAGAGGCAAAGTTCACAGATGTATTTGGCTTCTCTTAGTATAAGCTGAAGTAAAGCATCAAATGCAGGAAGATTAGTGCAGTTTTCTCCGTGTTTGTAAGAGTAAGAACTGTCTATAGTCTTGCCACACAGGGGAAATACCCCGTCAGTCAAAGGCACCAGGGGAGATAATGAACCATGAGAAAACCATCCGGACAAAACTTAAGATTTAACGTGCTCACTTGCCCTGAGAAATGTGCTGAAAGGGCACAAGTGTGCTGCTCTGGAACATGCTGTTCCATGGCCTTTTACAAGCGGATCAGAGGACGAAAAAAATTTTTGGTCATGCTATTTCCAAGACAGGAAATACAGGAAAAAATAATCAGGAAAAAAGCACATCAATTTGTAACGATAACAAAATTGTACTTGGAAGGTAATGCCTGTGATTTGCCAACAATATAAGAAACAGAAAATGTAAAGATTAGTGCCTCAAGAATGCTGCCCATTAGAATGTGGAATTTTGTTTTCTTATAAGCTTGTTGTAATAATTCATAACAGTCCGGAGTCCACAAGCTACAAAAGGAGATTGTGTCATTTTTAGAAAATAAATGAGTGGACAGATTTGGGGTTAATATGTTACCTATTTGTATTTACTCTGTTTACAGTTCCTATTATAGCTTTGAGCATAGATAAAACCAGGCAGGAACAATCTCAGCACATTAACTCACAAATCAGGGCCAACAACACAGTCAGTGAGCTATCAGAACAAAGCTCTCGATTACCTTGGTATTCCATACGATTTCAAGATAGATAATTTTAAAATCTGCTCAGATATATTTTATTTCCTGCAACAGTTTTAAAATAATTAAAAACAGACTTGTCTTAGTTCAGGAAAATAGGAATTTTCTGCCACCTATCCTGGTATATGCTTGCACTAGAAACACTTGAATCACTTGAAAATAAATACCTTTAAATTGAAAATAAACACTTCTTAAACTTTTTTTTTTTAAATTAGTGAAAAATATAAATTTTCAATAGTTCTTATCCGTCTCAAAATACCATAATGCCATATTTTTTTTCGTCATATTTTTCATCTAATAGAGAATAAAACTAATGTGTCCTGTGCTATGTGGCTGCAATTTCTTGTTTGCACTACATGTAGGGACATTACCCAATTCTGAAAACATGATCTGAAGACTGTTTTTTATTTTAATGGTTCTCTCTCCCAATCTCAGTTTATTCCATTGTGATAATGTGAAGCCATACTTATTTTCCCCTAAATGTTTGCTATTTATTTTATTATTTGTTGAAAAGTAATTTTCAAAAGTACATCAAAGTACTGTGACAGTCACATGGTCAGTGTTTACTTCACTTTAATCGGGAGTGACTAGGACTAGTGATCTTCCAAGGTCCCGTGCAACCTGAATGATGCTCTCATTCTATGAATGATTCATCCTGAAATCCTCTGCAGAGTAAATTAGAAACATTATTCCCATTCCACTAGTCAAGATGAGGAATCCAAAGGGTTAAGTGATTTAGGGTAATAGTGGTCCCTGTCAAAGTCAGGTTTTAGTCTCCAGAGTTCCTCTCTGTTCATTCAGAGAGACAAAAATACACGCTGACCATTTAAGAATGTTTTATGTTAAACCTGAAAAAATTAAGAGTTTTCCTGATGTTTTCTCAGAAGTTTTGATCTCTACCTAACTAAAACTCTGGAATATGATATGAGTTGAACAAGAAGCAATCATAAAATTCTCTTGCAAGGTCAAGGTTCAAAAAAGATAATTGAAAATTTTGAGAGACGTGGAAATGCAGTGGATTGACATCTTTCCTTTGCTAGAGTTCTGTTCCTAAATTTAAATTGAATTTCGTTGGCAGAATCCCTAAAAGTAGTAGAAAGGCACATACCTCCTCCCCTCCATCATGAGATTATCAAACAGTCTCAGTGATTCCTGCCATAGGAAAATGCTTTCAGGGCATTTCAGCAATACCTAGTCTAGCGTATACCTGTTTTATTAACCTCTTCTTTTGTTTCAGTTTAAGAGCTATTCTCTACTATCAGTCTAAAATAAACCAGGAATAGAAGTAAAAGGCCATGGGATCTCCTGAAATATTTAGGTAGCTATTCTGTATCTGCTGTGTATTGCTCATTCACCTCCAAAAAAAAAAAAAAAGAAAAAAAAAGAAAAAAAAAGAAAAAAAAAGAAAAAAAAAGAAAAAAAAAGAAAAAAAAAGAAAAAAAAAGAAAAAAAAAGAAAAAAAAAGAAAAAAAAAGAAAAAAAAAGAAAAAAAAAGAAAAAAAAAGAAAAAAAAAGAAAAAAAAAGAAAAAAAAAGAAAAAAAAAGAAAAAAAAAGAAAAAAAAAGAAAAAAAAAGAAAAAAAAAGAAAAAAAAAGAAAAAAAAAGAAAAAAAAAGAAAAAAGAAATCTTGATGGTATATACCAAAAATGCATCTCCTAAATTGTAGTAGCAAGAAAAAAATGCCCATCATTAGATGCATATAATAAATTATGTATATATATAATTAAAATATGTATAAATTAATATGTATATTTATTACATATACTTATTATATAAGCATGACATAGTTTATAAATATACAGTATAGAGTGTATGTATATACGTATAAAGTACGTATATAAATAATACGTAACCCATAATAAATACCTCAGTATTTGCCCCAGAGCATAAAGAAAACATTCTTTATGATTAACATGTATTTATTGCAGATATTTCATGTTGCAATACATATGGATGTGGATTTCTTATTTTTAAAAGTTTTTATGCAGATTACTGTTTGGCTTCCTCTATATAGCATATAAGAGGAGATTGTCTGTAGTTTAAGGGTTAAGCTCTTCAGAAGACAGTTTTGTGGTGCTTCTAATTACTTCTATATTTTTTGGGTTTTCTCCTGAATGCGGCTGACAGATTTACCAGATGATTTCTGCAATGTGCCACTTCAGTAATTGTTGAAGTCACTGATCTTACAGAGACCTTATCCTCATTACTCCAAATGGGGGTCACATTACACTTTTTTTACTAAAGATCAGTACTGTACAGCTCAACATCTTAGAAATAGTTCTATCCTCTTCTTATTAGGAAATTGAGGAAATTAAACATATTGAGCCCAAATCAGGTGACATAGGTGGGAGTTTGAACATAATTGGAAGAAGTCAGCAGTGCCACCAAAATATTCTCGTTTTAACAAATGGTAATTAAAATAAAAAATATTATAAGCTGAAAGATATTTTTTCTTTGAAGTCCAGGAGCCTATGTTTCTTTGTTGGTGAACTTGGCACAGTACTTATGAAGAAAAACAATCTCCAAATTAGAATAAAGGTATTCTGAACCCTTAAATAAACATATTTACACTCTGTTTCAGTCCATAAATATTCAATCCCCACTTAACTAGGATAATGGTTATGCAAATTTTTAGCACAATTTTATCTTGTGGTTATATGCAGTTCTTAGCATTAACAGAAGAAATAGAATATAAACAAAAAAGAAGCTAAACTAACAACAAAATCCATTAATTCCATACTAAGGCATGTCTCCATATCCAAAGGAGAAGTTGAATATGATTGAAAGTAGTGTAATAGCTGGATTGGACTCAGGAAATTTATATCAGTGCCAAATCAATTACAGGTTGCAGGTGTCCAGAATTAATTAAAATAAACTCCTGTAAATCAGGCATTAGTTTCGCCTTGAGTGAAGCAGAAAAGAAAGTTACAATAAAAAAGTTTGGTTTTTTTTTATAGTGAAATGTTGAAAACTATCAGAAAATAAATGTCAGAAAGAAATTTGTACATTATTTGGCAGAGTTTTAATTCGTTTCTCAAGATGCATTAAAACTTGCTTCATTTTTAGAAAGGTATTTATACCTAATGCCTTTGTTGTATCCTATTTTTATACATTCTATGTTTAAAATTAGAGATAATACAGCTATCCGGCATTAAAATAACCTGAATTCTGTATTGCACAGAGAGAAGCTTCAGTGCAGGTAAATAAATATTGATTTATACTTGCAAGTACATAGAAAAAAATTATATGTGAACAAATATTTAAGGATCGTAAATGTTAGAAACTATATATATATAAGCCTGATATACGTAAATATGTATGACTATTTTTCAATATTATTCTTCTTTGTCATTAAAAATTTGTGAAATCATATCAAACAGACAGTTCAAAGGTCAAAAAAATTGCTATCCTATAAAAATCACTACCAAACCACAGAAGTTCAATAACAAAAACAATGTGAAGTGTTTTCCTATATCTTAGAAAAAGGATTCAACAAGGTCAAATTCTACATCCATAAAGTTCCAAGGACAATGAAGTTGCCGTGCATGTGACAGGAGTCACAGCAGTGTTGTTTTTACTGTAAAAACTGTACTAGATGATCTTTAAGGTCCCTTCCAACCCAAACCATTCTAATGGGAGAGTTTCCAAACTAAAAACATTGGTGAAATATACGTTTCCAGTGGTTCAAAGACCTGGCTGAAAATCCGATACATCAGAGCCTTGCTTCTTCCTTTCTCTAAGGCTAAATCAAAACTTAAACTGTAACTAAAAAAAGATAAAAGGAGAGCTGATAGAATTCCAGGAAGATGGAAGAAAAGATAGAAAAAGCAGAACTCTAGGCAACTGTATGCACTCTGCTGTAAATGCAGTGGGATGAAGAGCATCGTATTTGCAAGAGAATAAATCTGCTTCTGTAACTTTGCAGATATGAAAGTGAAGGTCTACTTGAGTAATTGGGGCAGGAAAGTCACTACTACTTGGAATGCTCTTCAAATAGAAAGACCTTAGATCTGTGCTCGAGACTCTATGTGGATTTACTCTCACAGAAAACTGCATTTGATGATGAGGTCTTGAAGATGAAGATTTGAAGATGGGATTTGTCTTCTTGGCTAAACTATGTGTCTGGTTCTCTTTCCCTACGGTGAGAAGACAGAAATAAGCATATCAGGGGACAACTCACATCACTAGTCTTGGATGGGTATTTTGGGCCAAGCACATCACTCTGACCACCTCTTGCTTACCGAAAGTCCAGATGACTGGCTTAGAAGAAGAACCCATCTTCTGGATTGCTAAAGCCTGGTGACTCAAACCCTCAGTCTCTGCTGAGAGAAGGAAAGTAAAATCTGTTTCACCCAAAGTGGCGTGTGAAGCAACACAATAGTCAGAGACATAGCAGTTCCTGTCCTGAAGAAGTCGCACCCGCAGGAGCTGTGGTGACCATTAAGCTCATGAGATTCCTGCTCAATATATAGCCATTCCTCCATGGACGCTCTCCTGCAGCCTGGAGAAAGACTGAGGGGGATCCGATCAAGAAGCTGCTGCTGCTGCTGAACACTTGTGTAAAACACATGAAGACGCTCAAATCTTTATGATAGGGCTACACAACATCTGAATGAAAATCTGGGCTGACAGTGGATACCAAAATTAATCCAATGAACTTTCTGGTTTTCATAGACTTCTGGTTCTGATCCGTACTAGTATTTAAATCAGAAAATGAAAAAAAAAAAAGCATATAATATGTATGACTATATATATACACAGTGTGCCTAGCATACTTGATTAAAACAATTGTTGTGCTGTATTTCAGTCTTGATTTTACATTACTCAGATGGGCATTCTGTCAATAAAAACTACTGGCTTTTTTTCACATCCTGTCCTATTTAGTGAAATGTGTTCTTTTAATTGATAGCTTTTATGAATGCAAAACGGACACCTACTAGACAGGGCATTTAGTCCAAGACAACTCAAGTGGAGAAAAAAAACCAAGAATTTGATGGAGACGGGAGGAGGGAAATTTGCATTGTGCACAGGAGGACAGGGTTAGAGAAAAAGACACTGGAGTCGAGGAATATGAAGTGACACTAGCTACAGCATGCCAGCATTCATGAAAGCATCTCAAAACACAGTGTGGAAAATTAATGTGTTTCAAAATTAATCTTTTTAGTTCAGAGAAGAGAAGGCTGAGGGGGGATTTGATCAATGCTTATAAATACTTAAACGGAGGGTGTCAAGGGGATGGAGCCAGTCTTTTTTCAGTGGTGCCCGGTGACAGAACAAGAGGAAATGGGCACAAACTTGAATATAAGAAGTTCCACCCAAGCATGAGGAGGAACTTATTTACTTTGAGGGTGGCAGAGCACTGGAACAGGCTGCCCAGGGAGGTGGTGGAGTCTCCGTCTCTGGAGACATTCAAAACCGGGCTGGATATATTCCTGTACAACCTGCTCTAGGTGGACCTGCTTTGGCAGGGGGGCTGGACTAGATGATCTTCAGAGGTCCTTTCCAACCCCATATCATTCTGTGATTCTGTGAATTGCATGCTGGGATGGTGCAGGGTTGGTACAGGTCTGCAAACTCCCTCTGGCTTTTCCTGTGTGATACATTACAAATACAGTCCCCTCTGCCTGACAGAAGAATCAATAAATTTATTTACCTACATTATCTTGAAGAGTAGAAGGCGTGAGAAAAAAGCATTGTAAAAAGAGAGTTGTAAGAAGCTATTAGCAATGAGCTTCTTTAGTTACCTGTGCTACAAATCAAGATCCCAGCTTTTGAACTACCTTTTCAAGTAACTTAGCTAAAAAAACATACACTTGTAAAACAAGGGGATGACAGCTGAAAATGTGAGAAATCTGTAAAAGTGATGAGAAAGGGAAGGCTAACAACTCAACACTATAAACTGCCAGCTAGTAGACAGTCTCACTGAATCCATTTAGTGGAGACACAAAATAGTAGAAACCTTGTGACCGGGGACATGACTCCGGACAATCTGGGGGTTTGTGTACTGTAAAACATCTATGAGTTCCATTTGCTTCCAGGTTTCTGGTTTGAAAGAGGACACATTATATGACTCAATCCTGGGTACCACACAGTCTGAGTTACAGCCTCATTTTTCTGCTAGCTTGTTTCACACAGCTCCCGTTCACACACCATCTGTTTCTCAGGGCATAATGTGGCCTCAGATCTCATCCACCAAATCAAAGCTTCTTATTGTTTTTCAGAGGCAACACACACACAGAGGCAGATAGATAATAAACCTGCATTGTAGTCACAACCTGCGCCTGAAGATTTTTAATAAAATGTTGCAGACTAAAATGACTGTTCTCATATATCACCATTAATGTGGTAAATGGCTCCCATGACCCTTTGCCTGTCTATAAATCACAAACTATGAAGATACACCAGGGTGATCAGATCAGTCAGTGGACATTTAATTAAGTGCACAGTTTTTCAAGCTGTTATTTATAAACAAGCAGAAGTAATTTTTCTCCTGCAGCAAAAAATTAGAGTCTAGATGGAAGTTTACAAATTAGATTAAGATATAAATTTTCTGGATTATATGTTTAACCAAGAAATGCACTTACATTATCTCACTGAAAAAGCACACATAAAATCATACACTCTTTTACAGACAGTGTGTAGCATTTAAAGAGGATCTGACGAGAGCTTCATCATGTGTCAGAGAAAATATTTCTAGTGTTTTCATGTGTCATATTGAATATCAGTCTCACTAATACCACTAATAATACTTCAAAGTCTCTTATTATGCTGTGTTTGTGTCTCATGTCAAGCAATGTGTCCTGGGACAAACTGCAAGTGCCAGCTTTTCTACACACAAAACATAAGCTTTTCATCTTAACTTCTAGAATTTAAATAATTCTTCCACAAAGAATGAAACCTGCTTACACAAGCATCATTCATTGTACCAACTGGCATCTTCATTTGGAAATGGCATGTGCTTGAGCAGAGCCTAGCACAATGGATGCTAAGACAACATTCATATCAAGTATGTTGTTTGCACATTTTTGGCAGCTGAATTGTTATAACAAAAAAATTTGTTGGGAAAGAACAAATGCAATTTTGTTTGTTCCTTTCCATTCCATTTTCTGCCTTTGTTTGGATTATGAAATAGCCTTTTACAAAATTGTTGATCTCAATTCAGATGTTAGTAGATGAAGTTAAAGGGCTATATATAGAGCAGTCAGGTTACGGTCCAATACCTTTTGGGTAAAAACTAATGAACCCATGAAATGATAAGCAAGGTGGCTGTTCAACATTCGTGATCCTCTGGTTTTACTTGAATTCAATTTTTCACCTTCTCTGATCTTTCTTTCATGACTTTGAATAATTTGATAACACTTTTTCTGTCTGTCTATAGGCCTGGGATAGAAATCCCTTGGGATAGTTTTAAATGCTAAAAATAATCTGCTTGGATAATATTCAGTCAGACATTTCAGTTCCTTCATCACATTTTGGGCTCAGCCTATAAATCTTTTAATGGGAAACTGATATTTCCTACAATATGAAAAAGGTGTCAGTTTGCAGTGCTTTAACTGTTTCTCATTTTGGTCTTCTCTGATGGCAGTTCTTTGCTCACGGTCAGTTTACTGTTAAAAATGTGACAAGAGCAGCGGCTTGTAATTTGTCAAGACTCCTTGAGACTTCTTTCAGTTGCTTCAGTAAGTTTAATGCCTATCCACAGAGTCCCTTGTGTAGAATCCTTCCTATTGATCAAAATCCTCCACTTGCTAAGTGCAAAATCCAACTTAACAATACTTGGATAATAATGCCACAGAGCAATCTACCGCAGAGCTCAGCGGAGTGCTGTTAAGAACCTGGGGCATCGATACTCATTTTTTCAGTCTCCCTGCTATGAGAATGATAGCAGCTCCAGAGACCTTTCTAAGCTTCCAGAATGTGCATTAAAAGCATGGCAGGTGTTTCTTTTTTCCTAGCAAGGTTTCAACATCGTACTAAAGAACAATAAGGCACAATCCAGAATAAGAAGTTCCTGTCCTTAACATTTAAGGAGAAAGGAAACTGCTTCTTTAAAGCATAATACATTTTCCTGCACTTTGTGTTCACTGAAGAGCCACTTCTTTTGTTGGATGAGCTATTCTTAATAAATCTCAACATTCTTTTTTCTCAACATACCTTTTCTTCCATTTTTTGCTGGAAATGTATGTTGTGGAATTGGGAATGCATACTTTGTCATTTGCAATATTACCTGTGAAATGTTTCAGTTGATTCTGTAATTAAACTGTTAATTTTGTAGTATAGAGAAGGCTCAGCTAGTTCAATAGACCATATCAGTTTCTCATCAAATATTTCCTTTTTCAGATGCTTTTAAGGCACAATTACTGATACAGTTTTGATACTTCCCTGTACCTTAGGAAAGTATCTCCCTGATATTCTTTTGGCTTCCACATAAAAGCCAAGCAGAATTTTAACACAATTATCTGTGCCCAGATTATTCTTCCCTTCAAAGTCTTCTCCAGTCTATCACCCAGTCACCCTCTGACCCAAGCACTTCCCAGATGGGGTTGATGGGGCAGTCTGTCTGTCTGCAGCCTCCTTGCTGTAATGAGGTATGACCCTTTGTTACTGTGCTCACAACATAGTGCAGACTGGTACTTTAAGAACTACTGGGAAGCCCCAAAAAGAGACAAATTTGTCAATGTTATCTTCTAATAATGCTTAAGTACTGAAAATATTAGACATGATATTTAAAAATAATAAACTTCTCAAAGCTCATTCCTTTCAGTTTGATCAAGTAAAGAAGTCTGTAAGTCTGAAACAGTTGCAGGAAGAATCAGATTTGGGTTTGGGCAGACAGTTCTTCAAAGTACTAGCAAACAAGCGTCTCCTAAAATCACATCACAGTTGGAGACTAAACTATGGGTTCAATAATAAATACTAATCACGGATAATACAGCTATTCCTGAACATGATGGATAACTGACTCTTTTTTCAACTTTTTTTTCACTGTCTCAATCATTCTGGATACAGGACTCGGGAGCAAAGGCAGCAGCTCAATGGCTTGATTACAGAAGAAACTTGGGAAGTTACTTACTGGACGAAGGACCTGAATGTGGAGAAAACTGATTTTTATTAAGTCAAAGGTGCAAAAGTTATAAGGAATTTGTATCTCAAGCAAAGGGATAATCTTGCTTGTGGGAAAGGGTTCCAGACCTAAACTGGATAAACAAACAGTTTAAAAATTATCACAGAAATTGGAAAAGAGGCTATGATGGAGGGAAAAGGGAATATACAGACAGGTAAAGTACATTTTGCTACACACTGAAAACCAGATGAAGTATTGCATATGGAATTAAAGCAGGGAGAAAGAACAGCTGTTTAGGGCATTTGAAAAGACAACAGAGTGAAGTCTCTGGACTACAGTACTTTCTCACTTAACATGTTTAAATTCATGTTGAATCAAATTATTAAAACAAGTGTTACTCTGAATAAAAGAGCATTCAGAGTATAGGAGATAATAACCAAAGTTATCATTTGGCTTTTCTCAGCTGACCTCACATCACTGAGAACTTAACCATATGTACTACTAAGGAATATGCCTGATTTGAAGAGAAACTCATTGTTCAGGGAAAGAAAAGCAACTGAAGGGTTTTCCTCTGAAAATGAAATCAGATGATACATTGAGGTAAATAGAAACATCTTTTTATGATGAACTGAACTGAACTGAAAAGGGGAATAGGATTTCCTTTCTGCAGTAACCTGATGAGGAGTTACCATCAAGGTAGAGCTACCTACTGCTAGGCCATTTGTGCAATCAAGCATTTTGAGATTAAATGGATGACAGGGCAAGAATACGGTGCTACAAGTACAAGACTTTTGACAGGCAATGTGCTTTTTGTGTGTCCACAAAGCTGTGTGATTGATAGTACAGAAAATGCCACATAACTGTCATAAAAAAAAGGCTCACAATAATTCCCATGTGTGAGTTGGAAGTGTCTGAATTAGTTCATTTCAATATTATGTTTATGCAGTGACAATTTTTTCATTAATATTATAGAACAAATTACGTTCAACAGAACAGGAAACCCCTTGCTAAGGAATAAATGAATTTTAATAAACAAGGATTTATTTACTGCTGTAGTATTTCTTTTTATAGGAGTTTGTATTAGACACAAGGGATTCTCTTCAATAAAAATGTGGATTATACTTTCTGGTATATGCTTTTATCTAAATGTCACATGAAAGTGCAGTTAAACCATAATGTAGAAGTCAAACATCAAGCAGGAATCATGTCTTAAAGGAAAAAGCACACGTGCTTAAATTCAACAGTCTGAATTATGTGAGTCTTTTAATCTGACATTAGAGTTTAGAAACCACTGGATATTAATGGAATATCAAAGAAGATGTACGATATTTCTGAGTGGGTATTCAGTGGACAACAAAGAACTGTTCTATTGGCCTTGATCCTGAAATGGAGCACAGAATAAAAACCCCAAACAAACCACAACGCTACAACTACAATAATACTGTGTGCCTTGCATGCGAAAGTGAGGAAGTGTTGAAAGACTGATTCAAGACAAAATGAATCACCACTAAGGGGAATATGGTGATAAAAACTTCAACTGATATACCTTTTTGAATGCAGCACTTAGCTCTTGAAGTACTAGGAATTTTAAGTCTCCACAAATACTACTTTTCATCTGAAGGATATTTAGTACAGAGATAAAGTATATGGTGCTGTTTATGGCTAATTGACATTAAACCTAAGAACTAACAACAAAAAACAACATCTCTGATGTCATATAACCCAAGTAATGTAAACACAGAGGGTCTTTTACTTCCCTTGTTTTCACCTAGGAAAAAAATATATATTATGAGTGTACTAAAAGTATTATAATTCCCATTACAAGGTTGGCAGAGCAAAATTAGCGCATGGTGTGCTCTGAGACACAGATTGTTCAGAGCTTACTGATGCGTGAAATCAGAATGAGGAGAAATGCTAGAATGAGGAGATAGGCTGAGAAATATTCATCTGCAGCTACAGAGATGTCAGTCATAAAGTCTGAACTGTTTAGCATAATTTCTCCTGAATCCACCTAAGGTCTAAGGTAAATTAAAGGTACATTAATGTTAATAACTTTTTTTAGCTTTATTTATTTGAACCTTTGCTTATAATATAAGTAATTCCAATTTCTGAGTTGTAAAAGGTTCTATATATGTCTGTGTTGAATAGCATGCTATTTTCAATACCTCTATTAGCATCTCAGAAACACATGGCTTTGGCACTTTGTTTTGCTTTTCTATTAGAACCTAGGCTGTCTTCCATTTGTAAAGAAAATTAGAGTTACCTATTAAAGATTCTAAAAGAAGATTTTTAACAACTAAATTATGTTTATTATTTAGATTGTTAAAACAACCACAGTAGGGTTTGTGCTGCAGAGAAAACAAGAAGTCTTTCAAAGAAATGCTCTGTTTCCTTCTGTTCAATGCGTTTAAAATCTAAAAGTGCTATTCATCAAAAGGTATACTTTATGCAGGAAGGAAAATTTTGGGATAGAGAAGAACAACTGGGCCCCCACTTTAACCACGAGTCACTGATTACTAAACCATATATGATGAGAGAAATCCAGGGTAATGTATGTCACGGTTGTTGCATTGCAGGGCTTTGAATCTTCATGTGCCACTAACAGAGATCTGGCATCTGTTAGTTCTGCAGTGCATGCAGACTGAGAGACATAAGGGAGTACAGGGTCTTCCCAGAGATCTTGAAGAGACAAAAGCTTAAGCTGCATGAAACAAGAAATATCTCAACTAGAGACTACACTCAAAGGAACAGTAGATGGAAACTCTCAAGACGGGATAGACTGGAGAGGTAACAGCAGTCTCCTAGATCTTGCCCTGTCGATCCTTTACACCTGTAGATCTGCAACTTCAGGACAGGCAAAGTGCCCTAGGAGCAGTTGAGGAGGAGGAAGACTCATCAGAGAAGGAATGAAAGACAGCTGACCCTGGACCAAGCATTTGTGTAAAGAGGAAAAGGTGGGTGATCATCACTAAAGTTTTCTTTGGGTGTGTTTGGTAAATGAATTGGTTGCACTGTTTCAAAAATCTGTAATCAGTGACATAAAATTCAGCTGGTGGCTGTCTACTAGTTGGCCTCCCTCATGGACTTATAGAGGGGCCACAGCTGTTTATCGGTCTTATAAATGGCCTTTACAATAACATGGAGTGCACTCAGCAGGTTCACAGATTATACCAGATTGAGAGGGTGGTGGATGTGCTATAGAGCAGGTTTCTTATTCAGATCGACCTCAACAGGTAGAGAAATGGTTTAAGACAGATGTCAGTATCTAAAGTTCTAAACCTGTAAATAGCTCTGTGCACAAACACAGACTGAACATGATTAGATAAAAGCAGGTCTGCAGAGAAGGACCTGGGGTTGTGGTTGATACCAAGCAATGTGTCCTTGCAGTGAAGAAGATCAATCATCTTTTGAGCTGTATTACTAAAAAGGCAGCGTGCAGGTTGAGAGTCAATTTTTCCCCTCTATTTGATGCTATTTCTTTTGGGATTGTGTCTTGGACACCAAGTACCTGAAGGACATTGACATACTACAGTGAGTTCAGAAGGGAGCCAGGGAGATGGTCATGGGGTGGAAGCACATGAATAAACCATATAAATAGAGACTGAGAAATGTTTCTTGTTTTAGCCTGAGGAAGGCTAAGGTAGATTTTTTTTCCTCTTTATATCCACCTATTGGAAAGTACAGAGAAGACAGGGGTGGACTTGAAGATCCATAGAATAAGAGGCAACAGAAACAAATTAGAATATTTGACTAAATATCAGGAAAAAAAATACCATGAAAGTGTCCAAATACTGGAACAAGTTGACCAGGGAAGGTGTAGAATCTCCAGCCATGGACTGAATCAAGCCTGGACTGAACAAAGTCCCAAGAAACCTGATGCAGTTAGTCCTACAGAGTGTTCGACTAGATGGTTCCTAGAAATCCTGTCCAATCTCAGTTATTCTATAACAGTCATGCTTTCCAGGAGCATTGCAATGTAACAGAGCAATACAAAAAAAGAAGAAAGGAAAGGAAAATAAAGAAAAGATCAATGGAAAAAAAAAAGTGATATTTTATTTATAATAAGTCTTTACGACCTGGCTCCTTACGGATACATATTTTGCTTTGGACTGATGACTATGAAAGACTTGGATTTGGCATTGTTAGTAAACAATACAAGGATCCATTCACAATAAAGATGTACCAGAGATGTAGAAAGGAAATTTCAGAAAATGCTGATAAAAAAAGAGTAGAAAATAAAGGTGTTTCAAAGTTGTGTGTTACTGTATCAAGAAAATACAAGTTGTCAATGAGTCAAAATTTGTGGATGTTCACTTCAGGAGACAGAGAGATAAGGAATTTTCAAGAGAAGCTGAGATTATTTGTGGATTTGTTTGGGCTTTTTCTAGTCTGTAACTTATTTTTGCTTTTTTTGGTGGATGGAAAGCTATCTTTTGATTTATGCTAGACAAGAAGCTTTGAGGAGGATTCATTATTTTTTGGATTATGACAACTTTCCAGCCAAGCTGCAGAAAATCTTTTCAGTTCTAATCTCAAAACCATGAAGAGTAAGTGTTCCGTGGGTGAAAAAAACACCTTTAAAAAAACAAATATATATTATCACTAAGTATATGTCACTTGGCCTAGTAGTGACAAATGAGCTACACCAGAGTATGTTCTTGGGGTTATATAACTGCTGTACATATGGAACAGTAAATAAAATTTTGAAGAGGAATATGATGATGATATGAAATTGCAAAAATACAATGATAAAAATATGAGACTAATAACCCATCATTAAACAGTCAAAAGACTATGAGAGATTCTTTTGAATAGTGGTAGTTGTTCTTGCCAAAGAATCAGTAATTCATAGATTCAAGAATGTTGAAAGATGTTGCTTCTACAAAAATACCAAAAAAGGGCAAATGGAAGGTCTTTCTGCTCTATGGTTTGAGAACTTCGTAAAACTAAAAGTTTTATGGAAGCTACAGCCAACAGCAGCTTCAGAAGGTGCATTTACTGACTCCTAGATAACCATACTTCTGTTGTTTGATATCACCTTATTATTTTGGTACATTAGATGCCATCACTTTCCAACAATATTAGACTATGTCATGAGTTGATTTTATGCATTGTGACCTAAAGTTACACATATGAAAATAGCATACTCTTCTCATAGGTCTTCTAGAGCTTTTAACTAGAAACTGTAAATTTTTGATCCTTTAAGGATGTTTCAATGGCTTTAGTACAGTTAATTTAATGACACTGTGGTAAAATTTAAATTATATATTTCCCAGCTTTAGGCTGATTATGTCTGCTGTGAACGTAGGGAAAGACATAAGAGCCAATGAGCATAACCCAAAAAGCATATTAGTGATTCAGTGCGGAGACAACAGGCTAAGGTGGCAGGGGAAGAAAAAAAGCATAGTATTATATTAGGTCCAGTGAAGTGCTACAAATATTAATGTTCATGTTTGTTTTAATAAATATTTTTTTAATAATCTGATAGAAATGGCATATTAATTAACTTGGAAGCTATTAGTTGCTAAAGTTTTAAAATAGAAACTACAGAAATAATTCTTTAAAAGGATTTAGCAAGAGGAAAGCAGAAGGGAAAGGCAAAGTTGAGGAATTGTTAGAAGTCTTTCCAGATATCTGTATGGGAGCACCCAACCAAACTGGTTTCAGAGCGCAATAGGTGAGATGAAGGGAGTTGTCATCTGACTCGCTTCATCTCTGCCTTGCCTTGTCTATGCAGAGATAACCTGGGGAGACCTGCAAAAGGGTTCAGCCCTGAGTTGTCTCTAGATTGCATCATGATAAGAACCGAAACCAAATGGCCCTTAACAAACAAGATGCCCTGAGTCCCATCCCACCACTATTCCTGCGACTTTGAGTGCTAGACATCACAAATTGGCATCAGAGACTTAGCTATCACACCACCAGATGTAAAGATCCCAGAGAGTGTAATCCACTCAGGCATAATCCTGCACCCCCACAGAATCAGGAAATATAAACTGCAAGGTCTGGGGAGAAAAATGGGGACTCTTCCAATAGCAGCTGGCCTGTAGGAGATTCGTCCCTGCCTTGTCCAGGACGCTGTACAGGGTAACTTCCAAAGGATTGAGTGACCTTACCTGAGAGAGAGGGTAAGTGACTAAGAAATATAAGTATAGTATATGGCATGGTATTAAGATTGTGATTGGTGAACTTTTTTAAGGTATTAATAGCTTGTGGTTTGTGTTGGTACTTCTCGGTATCATTTGTCGGTTAATCATAGAATCATAGAATCATAGAATCATTGAGGTTGGAAGAGACCCTTGGGATCATCGAGTCCAACCATCTACCCTACTCTACAAAGTCCTCCCCTACACCATATCCCTCAGTACCGCATCTAAACGTCCCTTAAACACAGCCAGGGACGGTGACTCAACCACCTCCCTGGTTGCAATAGTGTATTCCGTGAATTGCTTTTAAATTGCAATAGTGTAATCGCCATTGTACACATAGAACTTGCAATAGTGATGTATTGGACCTGTGAGTGAAGTCCAAATAAATTGTTAATTTAAACCTCTCAGTGAAGTCCTTTTTTCCCCTTTTGTCACAATATCAAACACCTCCATGTTTGCTCTTACTAGAATGTGTTCTCTTTTTCAAGGCTAGTCTACTAAACAGAAGTACATTTTTAACATTCCTGTGTGCATTAACTTATTATTCTTTTCCCTATGACTTTCTTCCCACTATTTGCTGCAGGGACAGTAGCTGTATATAGCCACTGCAAAGAAAATGAAAAATACAGGAATCTCAGGTATGTATGTGGAAAATCTATTTCCATGGAAGTCATTAACATCAGAATAATCTGATTTTCACTGATGCTAGCAATTTGCCATAGCAAAATTGCTGTTATACACAACTAGATCGTATTAGAAATAGTTTCTTTCACAGTGGTAAATGGGGATGGATCATTCACATTGTTGTTTTTCATAAATATTTTTAAATTCTTGCCTCTTTTATCATTTATTAAAGAGAAACATTTAATTTGCTTTATTTTATTTTTAAATTAACCTTTTGCCCAAAGGAAAGCATAAGATTGATATTGTTAAAGACAAGGAATGCAACTCGTAACCAGTAATAGCGCGATACTTATTTGTGATACTAATTGCCATATTACTTAAATAAAGGAATACCTTGGCTTTCCTTGTAAGTAAATTGGTATAAACTTTTCATGAGGAAATATGATGTCTTTTTTTTTTTTTACTGTGAAAAAATCTGAACCTTGACAACTACGAAGAATGATCATCTACAGTACTGGAAAACATGCAAAAATGCAAACTTCCTTCCAAATATCCCTTCTTCTGACATAAAGTGTCTTTTTTTTTTTGCTGGATAAGATGTAGTTTCACTGCCATATATTACTTAGAAATATGCCATTGAGACTGTTGATTGGATAGTAAGTTTACTGTCATTTATGTATTGAAATCTGTTCATAGAGTTAGAAAGAGGCTGGAAAATCATTGATCTTGAAAGAGTCATTATTTTTTAAATCATGACTATGTGGATAAATTGTATCTTGTTGTTTTCCAGACAAATGTTATTCTTTTGTGTTACTAATACCATTAGAAAACCAGTTTCTACCATATTTTTTTTCCTAGATATAAAATCACTTGTCTAAGTTTTTGCATGTAATTTAATTTTCGGCAAAGCATATCTAACTTTTTGAAAGTATGCATAGACTTACTCTTCTTCTCTAGGAGCAATTAACATACAAATACTGACAGTCCATGAATCTTCAAGATAGATACACTGGAGAATATCAAAATATAATGTGAGAGAAGATGCCAAATGCATCACAAATTCCCTTTAAATTTTCAAATTTAATAAATGTCATAATATAGCCACAAAAATCACTAAATCTTGATGTAATAAGTGATAATCTGTTGAAAAGCCACCTTAACTAATTTAGATTTATGATAGGTAAGGAAGAATATTCCCTGGGAAGGTGGCTTTCTACTGCAAAATGAATTTTAGCAGCCCCTGTGCAGATGATCTTCGTAATCTCCACACAGATCATGGAAGCTGACTAATAGAACTAACAAAATATTGAATATCACTTAAAATATAGTTTTATGCTTTATAAACTAAAAGATACTCTCAAAATACATGTTCCTATTTTGGAGTCTGACGATTTCTTTATCCAATCTGGGTTCATTCCACAAATTTCCCAAAATGCCTTGGGAACTTCTTCTTTAACATTCTGTTTCTTCCTAATTTAAAATAGACTTGGTGTCTACAGACTTTAAACATTTTATTGCTATATGGTAACATGTCGCCCAGTGGCAGTAATTATTGTTTATCTTGTCACTATTTCAGTGTGACTAATTCAGTGATAACACCCAGAGATTCCGGCTCTTACCTCTTCTGGCTGAGGTTAAGACTGTCATGTGCTGCACAACTTAAACATTTTTTCTCTATCAGGAAAATCAATAGGCTTTCTCCTTCCGTATATTGAACCATGCTGTCACAGAACTGTTTCCATCCTGTTAAATGCTGTTAGCCTTTAAAACATGAAGGTAGTACATGGACAGCCTAGCAGGAATAGCTTTTGGCATGCACAAATTCCTAAGATGGCTAAGGACTACTTGGGGACAGCTACTTGACGCAGGATAAAATCCAGCCAGGGACTAACTGCTTAATAGCATAGCTGATTGCATCCCAGTGCAATCCCAGCAACACTACAAGGCAGTTCTTAATTTACTTGTATAGGTAAATCATCTGCCCTAACTGGTGTATAACACATATAGGCAGAAAAATGTGAGACTTGCTTTGTGTGCTGTCATACTCCTCTCCTGTGAGCATCTGTCTTGGTTCCTGGCCAGTCACTCCAGAAGGATTCTTCCTGGGCTGCTCTGGCACATGCATGTCTGCATCTGCGTGACCGACTGACAAGGGAAATGATCCAGCACAAAAATAGCCCAGGTGAAATAAAGAGGCTATTTTTCACCTGAATCGGATCCCTAAATCTTTTAATTGTAAAGCAAGAGGACTGAGATGAAAGAAAGAAATTTCAGCAATTTAACTTTGTCACTGAAACCAGACCTGACTGCACCCATAGCTACAGAAAAGCAGATCTCTTGCCTGAGGCCCACAAAGGAGGAAACATTTCAGCCATGATAGGTCCTGGACCTGAAAGAGTAAGATTTGTTTAGGAGCATGGCCAAAAAGATTGTGTTGTCAAAACTGACGCTGTGTAATATGACCAATTAGTAAAATAATGCTGCTTTTGAACAAAGATCCATTTTTGTGAAGGGATGATCTTGCCATTTGTTTTTACTATTTAGTCAAGGTTATCATTGTTTCCTTTTTCTACTTTATAACCAGATCTCTAATTCCTATTATGAGCCTGCCACAGCTAAATTAGACCATGATTTATGTAAAAATTGAAAAGAAGTGACTTGTGGAACTCTCTCAGGAAGATAAGACTTTCAGTCATGAAGTTTCTCTTTCTTAATGTCCTTAGCATTTTCTCTCTTCACTACTTTTTGATCATTAAAGTGCCACTTGGGAATCTGGGGATCAGCTGGTGGCATGAAGTTAAGTGTTTAAATTCCCAAGAATTTTAGATGAAGTTTCTATTAAGGACAAATTATGCTGAAAGTCACAGTCTGAAGAGCCTTAAGCAAAGAAAAATCTTTAGGCAGCTGATGACTCATCATATTCTGCCTGTGTGATGCACAAACAGCAGTGTAACAACAGCAGAGAGATGAATCATAGTTAGAATCAGAATTCATTAACTGTTTGCTCAACTGATAATTAGTTGAGTTGTGTAAGCAGACACTCAAGGCATATACAGCAGATCAAATATCGTGTGGTTGTTAGCAACTTAAAAGGTTGAGTTCTTCAGCTTTTTCTTTTCACTAGGGCTATGGGATATATATATGTGGGATAGTTACGTTTCAGTAACTGAGAAAAAAATGCAAGAAATGCAATTGTATGGAAGTACCCAAAAGCAGGGTCGTGTAAGGTGGAACTCAGCTCCTTAAGTATTAGTATCTAGTCTGTAGGTGCCTGAAGAGGTCCAAAACACCCACATATGCTGGATGGATACTACAGAGCTTTGCAGTCTTCTGACAAAGCAGCTGGAGGCCAGGGGGGTTGTTGTAAGGAACTGCATACCTCTTTTTACACAATTAAATCCCATTTGAATTGAAAATTGGTGGAAAATGTCTTCAAACATAACCAAATGACTGAAGAAGAGAATGTTTTTCTAAAATAATGTGTACTTCAATGCACTATTACCTAAACATACACTTCTATATTAGAATTAAGCATGGTGATGGGGTGTTTTGGTGTTATGTGTTGGGAGTATTTTTTATATTTTTTTTTTGGTTGGACTCGATGATCTCGAAAGTCCCTTCCAACCATGAAGATTCTGTGATTCTGTGAATATTTCCCTAAAAAAAGTCAGCAAGGACCTAAATAGCTGTATAGCAGTGTATGAAGGACTGTATTAAGGAGAAGTAATAGAAAGTATTGCCCTGAGTACAATTCCTGGGAAGAAAGGCTAGGATGTTTCAGTTCAGATGAGTCATTTAGCATCTTGTAGATAACAATTTCTTTGAATATAACCACAGAATTCATTCGGTAGCCTGTGGGAAATGCTATTTTTTTAAACTAATTGAAAATCATGAGTGGGCACTTTCTTTGGATATTTAACTGGGACTCAAAGTAAAATCTTCCAACTATTTAATTATATGGTCCTGTAGTTGGTTTAATTCTGAAGATCTTTATTTATTACCAGGAAAAAAAGAAAGTGGTGTTTTCTCCAAAAAGTGGAAGCATAGTAGACTGAGCTACTGTGCTGTCTGTGTGGCTGATCACACAGATGCAGAAAAGCTTGTGCCAGATACAAGTTGAGCCTGATGCAATTCAGGGATCAATAGACAAACTGAAAATTACAATTCAGAGTAATTTCGCATCCATTTTACACGTATACTTTTTTTTTTGCCTTCACAGTGCACAGCTTTCAGTTTAAACAAACGTTACATGGCACAGTTAGATGGAATTGAAATTCTTTTGGAAAGCTACCACCATGATTATGAAAAAAGCATATAATATATACTTCTGTCACACACAAATACATGTTCATATTTAAAAACATAACATAACATGTACTAACCAAAGCACTTTATAAAATTGAATACGAATTTCATCTGCAAACTCAAATAATTTTTTTTCTTGTTTCTGCTCCAAAACATCCTTCTTTTCCCTTTCTTCTTTGATATTTTTCATATCAATTGAGCTATAAAGCCATTAAAATAGGAACTGACAATGGAAACACTGACAGATCCTTAAATATAGTAGACTGAAGAGTAGAACTGTAATAAGAACCTGTCAAAACTGAAAATGAAGGAATCTGAGAGATCAGAAGAATATAAAACCATGGCCATTTCTAAGTTTTTGAATGATGATATTTTTAGATTTAAGTGCTCTATGTGTTTCCACTAATTGCACAGCAAAGCATGACAGATGAAATGTCCATGCTTACAGGACAACTACTTCTGTAGTTCAAAGATTTCAGCATTAACCTGAAGGTAGGTAAAAGGCAATAGTCTCAGGCTTCCCTGTGTCTCCATCTGGCAACACTATAGCAACCTTATATTAGTATTTGGAATTTTATGTCCCCATACGAGATTTCTTTCTTCTCTTTCTTTTCTCTGACTTGTGAATGTTAGAGAAACAGAACTGAAAGAAAATAAAATTATGAAAACTTAGGTAAAGGCAGGATTTCAACAGCCTCAGTTCACTCCCTCATGTATCATGTTGCACACAGCTTGAACACTTTGTCCCCTAAAGTGGATTTACTCTTACCTGGGACATGGCAATCCCAAGCACAAATACAGACTAGGCGGAGAATGGCTGGAGACCAGACCTGCGGAGAAGGACTTGGGGGTGTTGGTGGATGAGAGACTCCACACGAGGCAGCAACGTGCACTGGCAACCCAGACAGACAACTGCATCCTGGGTGGCATCAAAAGAAGTGTGGCCAGCAGGTTGAAGGAGGTGATTCTGCCCCTCTAGTCTTCTTTGGTGAGATCCCATCTGGAGTACTGCATCCAGCTTTGGAGTCCTCAACACAGGAAGGACATAGATCTGCTGGAATGGGTCCAGTGGAGAGCTACAAAAATTATCAGAGGGCTGGAGCACCTCTCTTCCAAACACAGGCTGAGAGAGTTGGGGATTGTTCACCCTGGAGAAGAGAAGGCTCCAGAGAGACCTTATTGCTGCCTTTCAGTACCTGAAGGGGAGCTACAGGAGAGATGGGGAGGGACTCTTTATCAGGGAGTGTAGTGATAGGATAAAAGATAGCAGTTTTAGATTGAAAGAGGGGAGATTTAGATTATATATTAGGAATAAATTCTTTCCTGTGAGGGTGGTGAGACACTGGAACAGGCTGCCCAGGGAAGGTGGATGCTCCATCCCTGCAAGTGCTCAGGGTCAGGTTGGATGGGGCTTTGAGCAAGCTGGTCTAGTGGGAGGTGTCCCGGCCCATTGCAGGGGGTGGGAACTAGGTGATCTTTAAGGTCCTTACAACTCTAACCATTCTGTGATTCTATGAATGTGTGGCTTCAAATTTTATATCCACATGACTATGAAAATATAATTTCCTCATTAATATTTCTCTATGTTTTTAATGCCTGATAGCTTCACAAATATTCATGTCTCCCTATTTTCAGTATCCACTAATTTTGTGATATTTAAATAGCACTTGCTATTAATATTCAGTAATTCATTGTTTAATGTACAGCTTCTACAAGCTGCTCTGTCGCTACAAACCAGTCCCAATGACCTCAGGTGAGACACACAGTAAATGAAGAACATGTCAGACAGACAGTAACTATGGTACATGGCAATACACAGTGCTCAGCTTTTGTATGAGTGACATCTCCATTTCATGAATTTGTTTGCCAAGAAAATTTAAGGCAGGTCTGAATGGAGATTTTGATGTGTCATGGAAGAAGCATTGACATTGATTCATTATATGGCCATATTTATTACAGATCAGAGCCTTCCAGCTGATTGACACACTGATCAACTGATACATACACTGATGGGAGAGAGTAGACAGGCAGAGAGAGACTTTTCTCAGCGGTGCCCAGTGAAAAGACAAGAGGCAATGGGCACAAACTGAAATACAGGCAATTCCATTGAAACATAAATTCCATTTAAATATAAGAATATCTTTCTGGTTTAATGTAGGCATGATTAACTGGAATAGGAAGAAGTTTTCCAGATAGGCCGTGGTGTCTTTGCCCTTGTAGACACTCAAAACCTAACCGGACACAAGTTTTACCAACCTGTTCTAGCTGATCCTACTCTGATCAGGGGGGTTGGACCAGGTAATAACCAAAGGTCCCCGCTGCTTTTGACTGTTCTATGATTCCTTTGTACCATTCAGAAAAAATGGAATAAAATTTTTTTACCTGCTTTCAGTCAATTAAAAGCCCACCGTGATGTCTACTGCAGGAATAGGGATGTTGAAGTTTGTGTCCTGGCCAAACCAGGCCAGGTAATTTCTTTCAAACTATCTAAAATTCCCTCTGCTGCTTAACCTGCCAAAAGTTTTCTTCACCTTATTTCCAGAACTCCTTCAAGCAGAGGCAGAATGCCGGAAACTAATTGTTCCATACAAAAAGTGGCTGAATTGAAGTGGCAGGTGGAGTATTATTACCATTTATTTTCCTCACAGAAATGCTTAATATATGTAGGTCCTCAGGCAAAGTTAACCTTGGACTTAGGTGGATGAATATGAGCAATTATACAACAGCCACAGAGAGACTGGCACTGTTCTGCTCATGGTGATCTATTGTGAATCTGACCTTCAGAAACTGTTAATGTTTTCCTGCAAAGCTTGCTCGGTCATGTGAAGGAGAAAGCTTAAACTGTGCCATACGGAAAGGGAGCATTCAATAGATGCAGAACTATACTACCAATGTTTAAACATCATTGTATTTAGATTTTTTTTTTTAGATGAAATATTAATCTGCACAGAAATTAAGACATACAAGAAACATTGATAAAATAAGCGTTAATATTTGAGAAACTTCAAAAGGAAAAGGAACAAAAACAAAATAATGCAGCACAAAATTGGCACTAAAAAAATGCCGTTTCCTCAGTTACCCATTTGTTGGTTAAATTGTGCTTTATTTTTTTATTTCTTGGTGGTCTGAATGGAGAAGAAAAAACAGGGACCACATAGAACACTTTGCACTCATAGAGTGCTTTTAAATGATTTTATTTTAACTGTAATTAATGGATACATAATGGAAATAATGGGCTAAAGTGAAAACTCAATATAAATTTAATCATAGAATCATAGAATTGTCTAGGCCAGAAGGGACCTCCAAAGGTCATCTAGTCCGACCTCCCCGCAGTCAGCAGGGACACCCCCAACTAGACCAGGTTGCCCAGGGCCTCGTCGAGCCTCTCCTTGAATATCTCCAGGGATGGGGCTTCAACCACCTCCCTGGGCAACCTGTTCCAGTGTTCTACCAGCCTCACAGTAAAGTACCCTCTCCTAATCTCCAGTCTAAATCTGCTCCTCTCCAGCTTAAAGCCATTTGCCCTCTTCCTGTCACTACAGGCCTTTGTAAACAGGCTCTTCCCAGCCTTCCTGTAGGCCCCCTTCAGGTACTGGAAAGCTGCTATTAGGTCTTCCCAGAGCCTCCTCTTTTCCAGGTTGAATAACCCCAGCTCCCTCAGCCTGTCCTCGTAGCAGAGGTGCTCCATCCCCCTGATCATCCTTGTGGCCCTCCTCTGGACCCTCTCCATCAGGTCCATGTCTTTCCTATACTGAGGGCTCCAGACCTGCACACAATACTTCAGGTGAGGTCTCACCAGAGCAAAGTGGAAGAATCACCTCTCTGGACCTGCTAGCAAGACATCTTTTGATGCAGCTCAGGATGTGATTGGCCTTCTGGGCTGCAAGTGCACACTGCCTGCTCATGTCCAGCTTCTCATCCACCAGCACCCCCAGGGTTTCCTCAGGGCTGCTTTCTAATACCTCACCCCCTAGTCTGTATTGATGGCGAGGATTTGTCCGGCCCAGGTGCAGAACCTTGCACTTGTTCTTGTTGCACCTCATGAGGTTCACCGGGGCCCACCTCTCCAGCCTGTCCAGGTCCTTCTGGATGACATCCCATCCCTCTGGTGTATCGACAACACCACACAGCTTGGTATCGTCCGCAAACTTGCTGATGGTGCCTTTAATCCCCCTGTCTATATCATTGATAAAAATGTTAAACAGTATTGGCCCCGGCACAGACCCTTGTGACTGCTCTCCATCTGGACTTTGAGCCATTGAGTACCACCCTCTGGATGCGACCATCCAGCCAGTTCCTTATCCACTGAACAGTCCATCCATGAAAGATGCTAAAATATTAAATGATGATTTGATTACAGATTAGGAAGCATCTGATTGGAATATTTCAGAAGCTTCATAAACATGGTTGTTGATCATTGTACTCTTGCCCAAGGGCCAAATTCTTTCTATTTAGGACATAAATCAAGATTCTAACCAAATATTTTATTAAAAGTCAAAGCATAAACTTATTTTTTCAGACTTGCATCCAGATAGAAAATCTGTTTTCTATCTATTTGGTTTTCTATAAAACCAAAACTACTTATGTATTAAAAGATTAAAATATTCTTTACAAAATTCTTATGGATTAAAAAACTCAATGCTCAAATCACTAACCAGAGCATAATTATTACAGGCAGCCATAAATGACACACACCCACCTATCAGCCTATGAGACTGTAGAGTCCAGAGAGAAGCGGTTAGTAAAGATAGTTAACAACTTCAATTATTATGAGATGACTAATGAAAATGTGTACCTTAAATATGTTTACCTACCTACAAAACTCCCATTGCTGTTGTGCAACAATTGTTATATAACAGTTGGGTTTTTTTTCCCTCCTCTTAACTTTAAAGTGAAGATGCTGATGAACTTATGTTTGTTTGAATGTATTAACGACTCACTGAGATAATGATCTATGAAAGATATTTGAAATTTTACATGTAGTTCCTCTCCAATGCTTATAGTGATCATTAAGTGTCCTTATCAGTAAACTTCACAGATTATGCTTTGTTCTTTGGAAGTTTTAATCTTCTGCATAGTAGATCTCTAATACTATACATTTTATTTCATTAAAATGTGCCTTTTGCAGCAGGTCTTGAGCTTTATATCTGGTTAATAGAATCAATTGTGAATACTTTGGAGTCTTTATTAAATATGTATGTTTCTATAGGAGTAATTTTATCAATTTTAAAATACATGAGATTGTAACACTCAGAATGATACTTTTTGTCAGCGAATAGTTGTGAATATCTTACATTTTCGCTCTATCTTATAGACTTGCCACTCAGAACCCAGTTCAAAAGAGCTATTACAATATACAGCTGCTTTCCAAGTGGAATCAAATTATCTTACAGCTCAGAATATTGATTGCTCACCAGGGAGAACTAACCTAGCATAGACAGGCTGTGACTATGAGACCTTCAGTTGGATAATTTGTTCAAAAAAACCCCAAAGCCAGGAGATGGAGCTCTTAAAGACTCTCCACAGTTATGTTGCCAAGTGAGGGGTTTAAGCCTTCTGAATGAATCTGAAATGCTTGAGACCTTCAGACGGCACTAATTTCCAGGAGTCTGAGTCAAGGTCTGGCTGCAGTGAGAACTGTATCCAGCCATGAGAAACTAACTCCATCTTCTGCTCATTTACAAACAGAAATGTTATAAGGTATTTCTGTCAACCAGCTTTTGGTTGTATGGAGGAACACCTAAGGAGGCAACACCAACTGGAAGAGGTGGACTAGATGATAGCAGACCAACTAGTCAAGTGGAATTCCTTCTGCTCTGTAGAGGGGAAGATCTCTTTTGTATTAAGACTTTTCTAACAGATGCTAAATCCATTTCTGGTCTGGCAGATTTGGCAAAAATTAAATATAACACGCACTTGGTACAAGCACTCTGTAGAAGAGGATTAAGCTGTGGCAGAAAAAAAAAATATTCTGCTGTTCCATCCTTGCCCTTCCTTATTATTTAATCAGAATTCTTTTTTTTTTTTTTTTTAAAGTCTTTGATAGTTTAACATTCTATGCAGACTTATCTCGTGACAGTTCCTAATTGTTTTTGCTGGGATTTTTACCAGAAGTCTATGAAGAAAGTTACACAGTTGTTTTTTAAGCATATAGATGTGCTTATTAAAAGATTATTCCTTTCTAAGAATGTTTTATACAGTTCTTCCAACGTCTCCTTCTCAGAATGCCCAAAACATGGCAACACACAAAATGCCTCTATGAATTCACGTTTTCTTTCCCCAAATCACAGTAGCCTTCCTTGTCTCCTCTTCACACAGGCTTTATTTTTATTCTTTAAAGCATACTCTATATAAGGGAGAATTGAGTTCCCTTGAAACCACTCACCCCCACCCCCATTTAAACAGTAGGGGAACTGCTCTGAATGATACAATTGCTGACTAAAAATTAAGTTGAACAGAACCCAAGTCTTTCAAAGATTTGAAATAGTTCAACCATCTTTTTATCTTCCATGTTTCATCATTTCCCATTCCAGCCTCTGTCAAACTAAGCAAGTATCAAAAGCTGCAAATATCAAAAATGTAGCTCCAGATCTTATTTTTATGAGATTTTAATTTGAGAGTTAGGCTATGTTTGGACAGACATCAAGTAATTACCAAAATGCTTTATTGGTCTTGCATTAAAATGTGATTTACATGTGGTGATCAGAGAAACCATAGTGAGTTTGTGGAGATGAGAGGAAAAGGTCATTCAGTGAAAACAGTTAACTGTGTAGCTACAGTATAGAGGCATCAGTCGCAGAAAATATTCTGAGATATTTTCTGATATTATCAGCATCTTTGTAATATTGTTCTGTCATATTGTCAATATGTACAATAAAACTCATACCAGTGAGTAAAATGTTGTATATAGTACTGCTTCACTCTGCCTTCCCAAGAGTCAAAACAGCATGAAAAGTTACCCATTTTTCCCTCCCAGAACAAAACAAATGGCATGAGATGAAAATAAAACTCACCTGAATAAAATGGCTTTTGCAGCTAACGAGGACAGATGCACTCTACTGCTTTCATCAGTATTGCACAAATGAACAAAAAGGCCTTGCTTTTATCTTTTTGACTAATGCCATACAAGTCAGTTTAAGTGGTTCATTCACATATATTACCAGAAAGAAGATAAGACTGCTCTGTGTACTTAAAGACCATGTGCAGTGTGGAAAAACTATTCTAGTGTACAGACATGCAATCTTGTAAAGTGCAATTACAGCTGGCATTTAACCCACAGCGCTTAAACTACGTTTAATGTAAAGAGCTGGACAGAACTTATTTAATCAAACATATTCTGTTAAACAGATGTGCTGCTGAGTACAGAAATTACTGTATAATTAAATCCTGTAATGGAATTGTATTTTTCTGCTCTGAACCATTTTAAAGCTATTCTTAGACAGATCTCTATTGTGATCAAGCTGCAAATCTACCTTATTTAAATTATTTCAAATGCATAAGCACATTTGATATTTTATGTGGTCTTGGCTATTTCAGCCTCTATGCCTTGAATACCCTCATACACTAAATTTGTAGTATCTCTATAGTGTCACTGAAGCATTTTTGAAATGAGTAGCAGAAAATAGAGAAAAAACCAAAATAATAACTTCTTTTCGTGTGCCTGCATCTCTGAACAATTTTAAGACTTTTCATTTCAATATTATGGAAACAATGAAGTCACTACTGTCAGACAAATCAGCTTGACAAAATAATTATGCCATATCCATTCTAATATATGCATGTTCTTGTCACTTGCATTTTTTTTCATTTTCACAGAATCAAACATGCAAACACAATATTTAGTTTACCGAACAGGCTTCTGACCTCTTACTCTCCCTTAATGCTTTGTCTCCTTTCTTCCAAGTGATAGTTGGCTTCGGAGAGGCTTGTGGATTGCACTCAATGACGACTTCTTGGCCTTTGGTAATAATTATTGTTTTCCTCCTTTGATTTATTGGGAAAATGGGAGCGGAAGCTGTTAAAAATAAGTACGTTATCTCTACAGAGAACAACCACCACTTCTAATAGAAGACTGGCATGATACATTTGGTTTGGGGGACAGAATATCTATTTTTGGCTTGGAAATCTTTACACCACAGATTAGATGAAATTTTACAAAATATTTGAAATCAGCAGCAAAGTCTGAATTGCAAGTCCATAACTTAATGCAGTTATGAATTAGTGAGATGTCCTTCACATTAGCATATTAAGCTAAAATTGCTTGTGAAATCCAATAGCTTTAGAAATTAAATGCTACAGTTGATTTAGCTACACCTTTTACAAAATTTTTGGACTTCATAGGTACCTTGTTAGAAGTTATGAGAAATGAAAAGAAATTTAAATTCAACAGCTATCCAAAACGTGCTCTCTAGATTTTATTCTTACAAAAAGTATTCCTGGTAGAGAGACTTTATTGCTTTCTCTTTTTATATTTGTCTGAATACTGGGACCTGGAAGTGAGATCATCTTAATAGACAACATTTAACTATGTCTTGTTCTTAATACCTCAATATTCAAGAAGTCCCATAGAATACAATACATTCTCTAAGGTAATAAATGTATCACAAAATGACATAATTACTGTAATTTCACATCAAGAAAGGACAGTTGTTCTCAAATAGTCTCATTTGTTTGTGTTATTCTTAAAGCAGTTTTGCAAAACCAACGCCCCCCGCAACTATCTCAGCTACACCTATAGGAACATATTACACTCCATTGCCTCACATATGCAGAAATTTTCTACCATTATTTTTGGTAATTTTCATACCAGAGCTATTTATATGGACAATTTATTCTGTTCTTTTCCCCTTAATAATCCTGAAAATTAAACACAACTGCTTCTTTAATGCAACATTAAGGTTAAAATTTAACAGGGGTACAATTTCACAGGTGACAAAACGAAAGGCTGATTTTATTGCAGCAAAATATTAGGGCCGTTTCCAATATTAGAGGACTTCAAAGAAAGTATGCAACTACCTGATATAATAGGTATACTTATTTTATAGTAGATATAAAAAAACAGAGCAAGACAACATTGTAATCAACAGGGATCTCTTTGCTGACTGAATCACAGGTGACAAAGGAAAGTGATGGAAAGAGTGCAACCACTGACTGTGGGGTTCAATTTATGGCTAGACAGAAATATTTTGAAGAGGTATCTGTGAAATTCTAATGTTGGCCAGATATGAAGTAGTGGAAATGTACTAGACAGGTTATTCTTCAGAAGAACCAAATCTTAGCTCAAATCCAGTATATTAATTCAGTAACTTCACCTTTATTATTCATGTGACTAGGATTTTACAAGATGAATTCCCAAGTGCAGAGTTTGAAATTTGCAAGGTTTCAGCAGTGCAGACACCTCTAGTCTCTGATATGGCCACTGAATTACTTTGACAGGCACCTGTCTTCCAGCTATACCATACTCTAAAAAAGATCATGAGACCCTTGGAAGTCTGTCACACTTCATCCTGTGGAAGTCCTCACTATTCTCCCGTTGTGTGTTACCACAGTTTGCTTTAAGGAAAACTAGAGTGTTGGAAAGACACCAAGTTTTTTTCTCCTTTAATTCCCCACTTAAACTTTTGAAAAATTAATTTTTTTATTACATTTCCAGGTAATGCTATGTAGTGTATTTGCTTTAGTATGGGATGATATTAGTTCAAGAATGAAATTTCAAGTATTCAATCAGTTCTGGTGACTGCATAAGAATTTTTTACACCTTTAAAACTAAGATCATCCTTAATTACCTTTGAAATGGCCTTGGTAGAAATAATAATTTAATTTTAGCAGAGACTAAAATATATTTACTTTCTCTAAGTTTCTTCTCCTGCACTTCTGTTTAGAAGAGTAAAAAATATTTTTACATGTGTTTGAACTGAAATAGACATATATGAGAAATAGTCACAAAATGTAACCAAGTCATTAATTTATGAAATAAAATTTTCAGTTAACCGAAGGACCTATACTTTCTCTCGGACAACAGAAGACCCATTCACAGACAAATAACAAGAAGAAAAAGGAACCCACTTTTATCTAATCTGCTAAATTTTGAGTGTCAGAAAATGTTCCTTATCATAACAGACCAAGAACAAATGTAATTATCAAAGGAAAAAAAAGGAACAGTCTGTTCTTTTTTTGATAATACTCACCTAAAATCTTCAGCTCACCACTGGCATAAATGGTGCCATACTTATTTTCTGCTAAGCACTGATACATTCCAGCATCTGAGAGATTCACACTGTTGATCATCAGAACACCATTAACCATCTCAATCCTGCTCTGTAATGGAATAAAAAAGAAAAATCCATAAAAGCAAACAGGCACTCTTGTGCTATTGGCTTAAGGCAAAGGGACAAAAGACATTATTAAGCTAAAATAAAACTGAGCAACAAATTTCCTTGGGCTTACTTTTTTCTTATTATATAAGGAATGACAAGAATAAAGCAGATGGGGTAGTGAAAAAAAACCCTTCAAAAATATTTAAAGGTAAATGTTTTTCAGTGCAAGTTCACTGTCTCCAAGGCTTGCTTTTTTCTTTGCTTGTTTGTCTTCTATTACCCTTGCATGATTTTTAAAAACAGTTCAACCTTGGAACTTTAATGAGGCAAGAAGTCAGTTGTGGGTGTAACATATCTGATGATCTTCACATCTCAAGCAAATGTTTCATTTTAGTCATGGTACTATTTTCATAAAAGTTCATATAAATTGTTGCTTGCATGACTAAAAGTGAAAGGGTCTAGTCGCCCTCCTCATTAGTGAAATTTTTTTATTTGAAAGGTCCACTAGTAGAAAATAATTACCAGAGCTGGAAGAGAAGGGGCTGGAAGAGAAGAGAAGGATAGCTGTTTATGGAAATGGGTACTTCATGGAGATGTATAAGGAATAATTTGAACTGTTATAAAACATCTCTAAATTTCATTATTACAGCTGTAAGTTTAATTAAAAATTGATAAAGAACAGAATGTTTGGGAATGCAGAGGAAACTGTGAGAAAAGTTATCTATGTTTTCAGCTCCCGGTTTAAACTGAAATTTAATTTTAAATTTCAGAGCTTGGTGCAACTAATGGTTTGGAAAATCAGAAAACCAAAACATACAGATATTTAAATTGCTTCAATTTCAGGACTAATAGCTCCATCTAAAAAGGCAGAAATGGATAAAGTAAAAGGATATAACCTTATTTTCAATGCCTCACAGCTTCAAAAGTAAACTGTGTTTATGTTTCCTTTCTCATTGTTTGCATAATTGGATGATGTTCACAGATAAAAGCGACATTCACTGAAAAGAAAGACATTACATCTTTTATATTCATAAATCCATTCTATGAATTCATTTACAAATGGAGACATTTTCTCCCAGAATTGAACAGCTTTATTTTAATCTGGAAAAATGCATGAAATAAATTTACAAAACTTTTCTTTACTCTAAATAATTTGAGACTATAAAATGGAAAGGTGCTAGGCAAAACCCACGTGATGTGGGCTGATGAGTTGATGATTCAGTGAGAGAAACAAAACAAATTAAAATAAAAGGCAGGCCATGCCATGAGTAGTCTTTTAAAAGGAAGAGAACTTATCTAGATTTAATTCTAAAATATACCAGATGACTGTAGTTAAGGACTTCACATTCAAGGAGTCTTACATGGAACATTTTAATTGACCTGATGGTGAGTTCTGTTAGAATCATAGAATTCACAGATTCACAGAATTGTCTAGGTTGGAAGGGACCTTTAAGATCCCTGACAGTCCAACCATTAACCTAACAGTGACAAAAACCATCACTAAATTATGTCACTAAGCACTATCTCTACCTGTCTTTTAAATACCTCCAGGGATGGTGACTTAACCACTTCACTGGGCAGCCTGTTCCAATGCTGAATAACTCTTTCAGTGTAAACATTTTTCCTAATATCCAGTCTGAACCTCCCATGGCACAACTTGAGGCTTTTTTATCTTGTCCTATTGCTTGTGACAATAGAGAAGAGATCAACCCCTGCCTTGCTAAAACCTCCTTTCAGGTAGTTGTAGAGAGCAATAAGGTCTCCCCTCAGCTTCCTTTTCTCCAGGCTAAACATCCCAATTCACTCAACCACTCCTCATAAGACTTGTTCTCCAGACCCCTCACCAGCTTCATTGCCCTTCTCTGGACCCGCTCCAGCACCTCAATGTCTTTTTTTGTGGTAAGGGGCCCAAAACTGGACACAGTACTCACAGTTGACCAATAACCCCAGGTCCTTTTCTGCCAGGCACCTCTGAAGCCACTCTGCCCCAAGCCTATAGAGCTGTATGGGGGTGTTGTGACCGAAGTGCAGGACCGAGCACTTGGCCTTGTTGAACCTCATCCCACTGGGTTCAGCCCATTGATCCAGCTTGTCCAGATCCCACTGTTGAGCCTTTCTACCCTCAAGCAGGTCAACACTCCCACCCAGCTTGGTGTTACCTGCAGACTTACCGAGGGTGTACTCAAGCCCCTTGTCCAGATCATTCATAAAGATATTAAAGAGGACTGGCCTCATGACAGTCCAACCATTAACCTAACAGTGACAAAAACCATCACTAAATTATGTCACTAAGCACTATCTCTACCTGTCTTTTAAATACCTCCAGGGATGGTGACTTAACCACTTCACTGGGCAGCCTGTTCCAATGCTGAATAACTCTTTCAGTGTAAACATTTTTCCTAATATCCAGTCTGAACCTCCCATGGCACAACTTGAGGCTTTTTTATCTTGTCCTATTGCTTGTGACAATAGAGAAGAGATCAACCCCTGCCTTGCTAAAACCTCCTTTCAGGTAGTTGTAGAGAGCAATAAGGTCTCCCCTCAGCTTCCTTTTCTCCAGGCTAAACATCCCAATTCACTCAACCACTCCTCATAAGACTTGTTCTCCAGACCCCTCACCAGCTTCATTGCCCTTCTCTGGACCCGCTCCAGCACCTCAATGTCTTTTTTTGTGGTAAGGGGCCCAAAACTGGACACAGTACTCACAGTTGACCAATAACCCCAGGTCCTTTTCTGCCAGGCACCTCTGAAGCCACTCTGCCCCAAGCCTATAGAGCTGTATGGGGGTGTTGTGACCGAAGTGCAGGACCGAGCACTTGGCCTTGTTGAACCTCATCCCACTGGGTTCAGCCCATTGATCCAGCTTGTCCAGATCCCACTGTTGAGCCTTTCTACCCTCAAGCAGGTCAACACTCCCACCCAGCTTGGTGTTACCTGCAGACTTACCGAGGGTGTACTCAAGCCCCTTGTCCAGATCATTCATAAAGATATTAAAGAGGACTGGCCTCAATACTGAGCCCTGGGGACACCACTCGTGACCAGCCTCCATCCATTCACCACCACCCTCTGGGCCTGGCCCTCCAGCCAGGTTTTTTATCCAGTGAAGAGTACTCATTACTTACACTTTACCCTGCTACTTCCAGAGAATTAATGGAATTGAAAACTGATGAAAATATAACTGTCATTGTGCCCCTTACATTATCCTGCTGATGCTTTGAAGAGTATGATTATGTACAAACCAAGTATAGTAAATAAAATAACAAAATATCAGGGGAAATATGAAGACATCTGATTCAGCAAATACAACACTTCTCTGAGTTGGTACTGTCTTTTTATACATAAAAAAATAGATACCAATAGCAGAATAACACTTTCTAAAGAAAAAAACCAACATACTGGAGATTGCTTAGATGTAGGTTATAGTACACTGGTAGAGGCTGTTGCAGATACAGCTCAGGTCTCATCTTCCAATATTTCTGAACTACAGAGAATTAGTGATGAATGCAATTTTACATTGCTTGAGATGATTCAGGGGGGATATGCACAGAAAACCTGTCTGTATACTAACACTTAAGAAACTAACCCAGAAAACAGAAATTTCTGAAGTAATTTTCAGTACTTTCTTTAACTGGCTTCATCTGAATGAGAGGAGAAGCATGCAACATATTGGTGAATTCTCATCTAATGTACCTGTGGCCAGAGAGGAACTCCATTTTTCAGCCAACGATATGTGGGCCTTGGCTTTCCGGTGGCTTTACATTCCCATCGGAGCTGATCTCCACTGTCTAATTGAGTATCATTAAGTTTCTCCACCCAATGTGGGTAGGCTGCAAGAAAAAAATACCATGCTATATACAAAGCATATAAACTGGTAAGTCTCTAGCTGATATGCAAAGACCTAATCAATTAAAGAGCTTAATTTATGACCTTTATGAAGCTTAGCTTACTATCGAAAGAAGCACATTTAAACAAAAAACCAAAACTAAGAAAGTAATAAAATTAACAAAACTCTGTAACTTTCAAGGAAATGCTGTAATGGCACAAGGCAGTGAGCAGTAAAATGACCAGGAATAGAAATCTGCCTGATTTAATGAAGCCCAGTGGACTAAATTATAGTACTATGTGTTAATGCATTAATTATTACTGAATTTAAGAGTATTTTCTTAGTACTAACCATAGAATATTTAGTAACATTTCAAGACATAAGCTATTAAAATTTGGTAACGAGGTCAGTCATCATAGACTGTTTAATGAAATTTTCTCAGTTTGCTAGGAAATCATGATTTATTCAGCTAGGGGTGACCGGGCATTTGATAAGGTATTGCACATATTTTTGTTAAAAGTTCTTGGCTTTAATTTAGATTTCAGGAGAGAAAATTCTTTTAATGTTTTTAAACACAGAACCTTCGAGATTTCTAACATTTGTCAGGCACATAAATTACACAGTAAGACAATGTTAAAACAGTCTTTCTTTAAAGGTAGACAGTTGTTAAGTATATATGTGATCATTAGTACTTAAATTCCATGCAATAATCTTTTAAAAAGCAGAGATTTTTTTTTGTAGAGAAGTAGATCTTTAATGCAGCAGTGGATGAGATAGCTATATGTAGGATGCTATAATTTGGAAAACTGTGAGACTCAGTGAGGAACTGAACATTAATATGCAGAAATAAAAATATATGCTCAAAAGCTAGATTTTGGGTTTCCATACTGTAGCCATATCAATTTTTACAGCAAAGAGGAAGAAAGATGAAATGTAATGTAATGATTTTAAATGTTGGTGTGTTGTGGTGTTTTTTCAAATAGTAGAGAACAAGGAGTTGAAAGACCTTCATTGCTAAAGGAATGTAAAATTCTTCTGCTTTGTGTGAATAGAAGTCTGGATCTGTCACGGCAGTCTCTGCTTCAGACATCGGATAATTGATAACGTACTTAAACATGGGGAACTGAGTTTAAAAATAAATCTTTGAATCTAGCTGGCATTTGACAGGTCACCAATCAAAGGCGTGAGAAGATATGAACAGGCATGACAGGTGACTAACTGCTTCTAGCTTACATCTCATGCATAGATGATAAAGAAAGTGAATGAGGTGTCTATCATTCCTAAGCAGAGAATAGTCTGCTTCAGAATCCCTCACCAGACAGTTGTCAGAAGCTGGAAATGTATCAGAAAAAGGAATCGCCCATTTCCCTTTTAGTAGAGGAAAACAGAGATAAGATTGACCCAGCCTCACTCCCAAACTCAAGACTCTTGAAACATCTGGTCCCTTACTGTCCTTAGGGAGGCAATGCACGACATGCTCCGTATGTGCTCTGCAGCGCAGAATCACTTGATTCTTAACTTATATCAAAGGATCCCATGAAATCCTCAGAAGCGATTTGCGGGAGTCTCTGCTTACTTGTTGTCTACTAATTGTCCTAAAAATACAATTCAATTGTGTTGTATAGTTGATGCTGCTGTTTTCTTTTTGAGAAAGCATGCTGAGAAACAATTGTTTCCTTTGAAAATGAGTGTGCTAATATGATTTTGGAGCATATGACAGTTAAATGTGTAAAAAAAAATTCATAAAAGTTAGCCAGTGGTGCCATAAAATCAGGCTGTTTCAAAAAGGTACTAAACTGTTCCTATTTATATCTCATACTTTTTATTATTTTACTGTTCTCAAAATTCCACTATATGACCCAAAGCATATCTAGTCTTATTTTTCTATGTTGAATTTGATCTCATCATGAACCAGAGCATTCAGGATTAGGGTGTGCACCTGTTAACACTGAAATAAAACTGTCTCCCCGAGTCTGGCTGCAGAGGTGTTCTCAGTACACAAGTGCTATTCCCTGCCCTCTGTCTGTGGCTGTCTCGACAACATAGTCATGGCGTGTGTTTTCCTCTGTAACCACAGACTTGCAAATCACAGGGGTACTATTGATTGGTATTAACAACTTTTTTTCATTAGTTGGGGCATTTCTACCCTAAATTTTCTCCTCATAGCCCAAATGGCCTTTAGATTCATAAATTTCAATATATTGAACTTGCCATCAGCCAAGGCAATGACTCAAATTCCCACCCCTCTGAGAACAAGGTAGCAAAGCAATAGCCAGACATAGTAGGTTTAGAGCATGATTGAGAGAAATATTTTCATCACTTTTTGGCTTCAGAGAGGATTCCCTTTCAGCGCATTAGCAAGGATCACTCTTCATAGTATTATAACACTTGTTCTTAAACCTTGTAGATAATTTAAAAAGTGGAACATTTAACTGGATGAACAACCTCTGACAACCTCTGACTCTATGTATTATTTTCTTTAACAAAAATGTGTTGACATCATCCTGATATACATACAGGCAAAGAAAACTTCATTCCATAATTATACATGGTTAAATATAAAATATAAATTCTAAGAAGCATTTAAACAGATTTCAAAAGTAATAGGTTCTTTTTTCTTTTTATAAATGTAACACTCATCTTGGGGCAAAATAGGTGTTTGCCTGTTTTTTATCTGTCCAGTGATGAGTTTTGGGATGAATGTAAGAATGTGTTTTATTATTCAGTAGTCTTTATGGATACTGTGCCACAGCTTTATACAGTGCTCCTGAGATTTTAAAATCACCATCCAATCCTTGATTTATTTTATGCTGCATTTCTGCACCTGTTTATTCAAGGATATCAAAATATTTTACAAACACAAATTGGCAATAAATCTTCAAGTTTACAGGCAATTTTTTATATTCTCTGTGCAAAACAAAATTCAGCTGCAGAAAACTCAGCCTACTTTCTAAAATTTCTAAGCAACTTTTTGACTGAAAGGAAAATAAGGACAAAATTCTGCATAGACAAATTACTTTGGGTAGTGTGTTAATAAGAACAGAGTTTGGGGTGAAAAAAAATCATTTTTTGGACATAAGGCCAACTAGGAAGTATAAAGTAGGGGAAGAATAGGTAGCTATCAGAGTGAGAAAGATAAGATTGCAAATTTTAAATGAAGCTGCAATTCTGACTACAAAATCTCTTCTCTAGCCAGTTTTACTATACGTATCTGGGGCTAACTTGTAGTGACAGCAATGTATTTTCTTCCATACAGTTTTTATAAGGAAGTTATTAAAATGTTCTTTAAAATCAGGATGTTACACTGTGTTACAGAATATTCCTGCCCTCAGCTGCTTGTTGCACTCTGGTGTCACAGCAAACCTCTCCTGCTGCTGTGGAAACAGCACTGCTTATGGGGCACTGCTGTGAGCAGGATCAGGGAACTGATCCAGCTGAAAGGAAAATGGCCACAAGAGTGTTTTGCAGTCTGATTCACACCACCACCCTCTACTGAACTAACACTAGTAAGTAGGTAACACCAAAGCAAACCCAAGAGGTTAGGAGTAAGAGAGGAGCAGGAATTACACAAACCAGTGATTACCACTGGGAAAATGCTTCTAGTCAGGATTTGTGGAGGAACTGTGATTACAAAAGATTATTGGTCCTCAGCACAGGAAAGACTTGTTGGAGTGGGTCCAGAAGAGGACCACAAAAAAAAAACCAGAGGGCTGGAACACCTCTCCTATGAGGAAAGGCTGAGACAGTTGGGGTTGTTCAGTCTGGACATGAGACAACTCCCAGGAGAGTTTATTGTGGCCTTTCAGTACTTCAAGTAGGCTTATAAGAAAGATGGGGACTGTTGCGGTAGGACATGGGGTAATGGTTTTAAACTAAAAGAGGGAAGATTTAAACTAGATATAAGGAAGAAATCTTGTACAATGAGGGTGATGAAACACTGCCACAGGTTGCCCAGAGAAGTGGTAGGGGCAACATGCCTGGAAACATCTAAGGTCAAGATGGACAGGGCCCTGAGCAACCTGATCTAGTTGAAGATGTCCCTGCTCATTGCAGGGGGCTTGGACTAGATGACCTTTAAAGGTCCCTTCCAACCCAAACTGTTCTATGATTCTGTTCTATGTTTCCAAGAATTTATCACCCAAATTTTAATATTTGTGCTCTCTTCTGTTGATCACTTTCAGCTTGAATAAATTTTCATGAAAACTTATAGGATGAGTAGACCACTTGGCAAAAAATCACACCTCTCAAAATAAGTTACAGTGCATATGAGGATGTCTTGCTTTATCAAAATTTTATTTTTAATTCCTCTGTCACTTCTACAGCTGAGTTTCCACTAAATGCTGAGGCTACAACAATCTGATATTGTCAGCATCCAAAATACCACTTTCTGAACAACATCTGAAGCATCAGCTGTATCAGACAGTCACTGTATTGAAGCGCCAGGTAAGAAATGAAAAGTCACTAGTTTCTGATTAAACATGACCAGACAGGCAGACTGGGTGTCCTGGTCTTTCTCCAAAATACTCTGTGGTGACCCAGATCAGATACAACTGACGAGATGAAAAAAATTCAAGCAGACAGCAAGCAAGCTCCTACAAATATGCAAATTGTAAGAGTGCAGTATGACACAGCTGGTCCTACAGCCTGCTCTGAAATTTTACAAGAAACCCCTGGTAAGGCATGATGGCCTACATCTGAATTTCTGAGCCAAAATAATCACTGTCTCCTGGAGGAATAAGTTGTCAGTGAAAAGACAATTAACATAAAGGTAAATAATTCATGTTGACTGTTGTTATGCTGTTTCAAGTATCGCCCCCAAATCCTGCTGTATCAGCTGTCAGGGAATGAAACTGAACATTTTCTAAAGTAAAATTTGTTTAAACTTTGCACTACTAAAAAGCTTCTTACCCAAACACTCTTACACCCCTGGAAAGGGTTGTCAAAGTTTGTAGGCCAATGAGACACTAATGTTGTCTTCAGGAGCACTGAAGGCTGTGAGAGGCTCACTGGGGAACTTTTAATCTCAAGGCCAAGAAAAGGCAGTAGTAACAGTTTGCACTTCTTGTTCTGCTGTACTGGAGGCCGTTGCTGGTCTCCATCTGGAAGCTCTCTGTTACGTACTATGACCTGACCCCCTGCTAATGCAGATAGGTGAAACTCTGACTCAGATATGGTTTTGACCTACCTGCAAGATAATATACTAGTCTCACATATCTGTTAATGAGAGGAATGAGACAGGCTAAAGTGGACCTCCTTTCTGTGATGTTAAAGAAGCTGTTCTAACATTATGGCAAAAATTGCAAACTAGCATAAATTTTGCACTATCCATAAGGTCAGTGACTGTAAAAAAATATAATTTTGACAATAGTGGAGAACTAAAAATTCGTATTTCTATCTGGACAAAGTAGAATAAAACTGGCTTAGAAAATGTTTTCTATGGACTCAGAGATTTAAGTACCATCTTGATTTCTGCTCAAAACAAAAATATATCCAGGCTAATGAGAGAAGCAGAGTTGTGTACAACACTACATCATGTTTCTGCGAGTTTGTGCCACAGGTCTGCAGGGTGCTCTTGAGGAATTAATTTCATTTGCTAGCATCTTAGTTTTTCTCTCGAAGAGTACCTTTTATATGTCTTTAACTCTGAAAGTGGAAGGCGTAACTCCTTTATAAGCTGCTTTGGCATGCATCTAGTACTTTCACATCTCTAGAAAACGGCCAGTAAGTGTATAAGCTAGGGTACATGTTATAACCCAAATTAATTTTATTTTAAATTTCAGACATTTTAAGAAATGTTGTCACAAAAGACCAGGCATGCTGCTAAGTGCCCCTGGCCCCTAGGTCTCTGGCAGGAGCTGCTATACTTTCATGGAATTAATTGGCAGTAAGAATTTGTAATACTGTAGAAATATCGCTGAGGTATTGGCGAAGTAAGATGCCTTGAGTAGTTTCTGGGCTTTGACTGCTGTTTTCAGTAAAAGCATTACAATCATAGAACCATAGAATTATAGAATCATTTAGGTTGGAAAAGACTTTTAAGATTAGCAAGTCCAACTATAAACCTAGCACTACCAAGTCCACCACTAAACCACGACCCTAAGTGTCACATCAACACTTTGTAAGTATCTCCAGAGATGGTGACTCAATCACTTCCCTGGGCAGCCTGTTCCAATTCTTGATAACCCTTTTGGTGAAGAAATTTTTCCTCATATACAATCTAATCCACCCCTGGCACAACTTAAGGCCATTTCCTCTTGTCCTATCACTTGTTACTTGAGAGAAGTGACTGACCCTCAACTCTCTACACCCTCCTTTCAGGTAGTTGCAGAGAGCAATAGGATCTCCCCTCAGACTCCTTTTCTCCAGGCTGAACAACCCCAGTTCTCTCAGCCTCTCCTCATATGACTTGTTCTCCAGATCCTTCACCAGTTTCATTGTCCTTCTTTTATAAAACCTTTGCAACAAGTACACTATGGTTGGCATGTCCAAAACGAAAGGTGCAAGCTACCAGCTTTCCTATCACAGAATTTTTCCAGCATATAAGAAAAAAACACAACCCCGAAGACAAAAAACTGCTCTTGGCTCTAGATAGATGAGAATGAAAAATAAGGAGAGAAGCATCATCCAGAGATATGCTGATACTCACTAAAAATGACGGAGCTAAGATAAAGACATTGGAAAGCTGGAGGAGACGGGAAAATTGATTACGTACATGGAAATATTGACATGTGGAAAATAAACTAAATATATGATGCCAGGCTATGGTTATTTGATGAAAGTGTGTAACTAAGACAGAGAACTGTGTATAGTTAGTAATGGGGAGAAAGCACTAGGAGCCATGGGCTGAAATCAAGAAAAGAAAAATAAAATTGATTAAGAGGGACTCCTTAAAGGCATCTATTAGCCTGAGGACCTGTCTAAACTGCAACAGTTCGAATTCCAGTGACTGTGATATTTGAAGACAGAAAAGAATTCAGTCTGAAAGATTCGTTGCATGATCTCCTGCAGTAAAGCTTTCCTGCTAAGTATTTAAGATTGTAGGATTCATGGAATGATACGAAATGATGTAACTTTAATTAGTAAGAAGTAGGTGGGACCCAAATATGCATCGAATATAAAGAAAACTTTGGTAAATATTCAGGGCATATCTTGAGTTTTTGTTTCTAGCTTCTAGGATGCAGCAACAATATATAAAAGTAATGATTTTAACTAGATATTTTGTAATTTCAGGTTGTGTTTTTTCTTTCCAATGTGATACATGATTGATTTTTTTTTTTTGTTTTCTCAAAAAACTTTTAGAAAGACCAATCCTTGAGAAAAATTTGTCAGCACCTTCTGAAAATTAGAACCTTCAGAAATTGTGCATACCTAGATGGAAAATTTTTTACAAAAACAAAAGCACTTCTCCAGCTCTGATTCCTGTACAATGAATTTGATAAAACTCAGCACCCAGGCATGGCAAGGGTGAACCATGATAAAAATCCTAAGATGTTGCTAACATTTTCTGATAAATACATCATGCTTAAGTTACATGTCATTGCTATATATCATATCAGGAGAAAAAACATAGACTTTTAAAGTCTATGTTTTTTTTTAAAGATACGCTTTAGACCTCCCCCCTCAAATCCATAAACATCAAACATGAAATTGCATTTAAGCCAGTTCTTTGAGGGAGTCAACTTTATTTTTATTTCAGACTTTAATACACTACTAAGGAATAAAAATATATAGCTTAATTCAATACTAATTGTATTTCAGAAGAAAGGTGTTTCATTTCTACTGGACCTTAGCATCCTTCATATGTAGTTAAAGCCTTAAGTGTGGACAAAGCATCACTGGATAATACTGTGTGCAGTTACACTTACTGTACACTTGTAGTTGTCCTCTGAAGACATTTCTTCCACGAGAGTTTTCAGCCTTACATTCGTACATCCCTGCGTCCTCTAGTTGCACGTTAGGTATTTCAAGCACAGCTTGGGATTTTCTCAGGCGGGCTTTACTTGGATTATGACCATTAACTTTCCTCCAAGAGATTGTTGGAACAGGGCTGAAATATTTAGCAAAATTACTGTTAACACTCTTCCTCTGTTAAGAATATAGATTCTGTTATCTGGTAGTTTAAACACTTAATAATCTAAGTAGCAATAAAATATAACCACAATTAAGGTTCATATAATGTTTGATATACCTCACTTGCTGTAGGGAATCCTTAATAAATGGTTTGTTAAACAGAATGTGTCTTTCATCCAAGGGAGGCCAAGTTTTTATTGAGATCAAGTAAATCACTTGAAATAATCTAGAGCTTCTTTAGCACTCTATGCTTTGTTCCTGAACACTTTCACTGAATAGGTAAAAGAAAATAACAACTTCAAAACCTGGATGAATTTAGCAAATTCCAACACTTCCCAGTTTTCCTGCAATGAAACTGCCATTCAGGAGATCAGTAAGTGATACGTTCATCCAGGTGGAGGGTTTCAGTACCAATGTATCTTGCATAGATTAAGTTGACTAAAGTCTTGGGGACTTTTCTGTTGAAATAATAAGTTACAGAACTGGTTGTGTAAGAAATATGTATTAATGGCATTAGCACTTCTGACTCACAGCATTAAATGCCTGCTTGCTGGAGTGGAAGGGCATTTCACTGTAGCTTGCTATTCCGCACAGGTCTATGTGGAAACTGTCATTTACATTCACTCTGAGGGAAGAAAAGGATTAGATAGTGTTTGCACTTATTCAATTTTCTTTTTAGTCCAAACACTCATCAGTCATTGTGCACCCATTGGACCTTTTGGTACAGATAAACATTTGCCTAAATAGAGCGGTGGATACTTAAGGGGGAAGAAGAGAAAAAGGAAAACAAAAGAACTGCAGTTATAAAATGTTTGTTTGTGAGCTAAAAACTGGGCTGCTTCAGGTATTCCAAAAGAAGCTTGGAGGATGAAAACATAGCTGTTACCTGCTGATATATTTTCAAATAATATTTTTTATTTATTTGAATTGCTTTCAAGTTTAAGCTTAGATATAAACATAGCTGGATCTTGTGGCAGTTTAGATGGGGAAAAGTACTTCATAGCATAGATTCAAATTCAAAGTTTCTGTTAATTTCTGCCATCATTGCTAACTTCTTCTTGCTGTAACAATATGAAGTTACATTAAAAAACAACACCTTTCCCTCAGTATTTTAGAGCATCCAATTTGAGACACAACAAATACAGACATAGCAACCACCCATGAGTAAAGCTATAGCTATTCTTCAGCCAGTTAAAATCGGCTGTGAGTTACTGCAGTTGTACTCAAACTTCCAGACATGATGCTCCAAATTCTAGCATTTCATAAAGACTCAGAAAATTCCCAGACTTGTAGTTGGAAGTCAGAAGATTTTTCTAATCTTATCTCTTGAATGTCACAAAACACTAAATTTCATTGAACATAATTACCTTCACAAAGCCAACATATAGTCCCATATGGAATGATATCCGCTATTTATTTGAGTATATCAGCAGGAGTAAATCATTATTTCCCTTATCAGTTTACTGCACTGATTACTTAACCTAACAAAAAATACTTTTTTGAGTGTGTGTGTGTATTCGTCTCTGAAACATAGTGCTTGCAATACCACTCTGTTGTTGCAAAGTGGTTTTCTTTAACACTATTCCCCATGCAGGAAATACATGTATGGAAATCAAATTACCTTTTTTTCCTTAGTGAAAAACCCAGACTCATCTCTTTCTTCAGCACTCCAATTACTTATATCTGTTTCTTTTTATAGATAGTTGTGGAACATATGATGGGTGTGGATCATATGAGCTCTTTTTTTTTCCCTTCCTGTATCACCATGGAAGCTTTATAGCTTGCTCATTATTAATTTTATATTACTTTCTTGCTGACTGATTTCAAATTTTGGTGTCTTGTAGGTTTGGTTTGAGGACTTTTGTGTGTAGCTTGTATTGGTCTGATTTATAAGATTGCTTCCTATTAGAAATTACTTTACATATTTTTCAATTAGAAGATTAAAAGAACTTCTTATCTGATACAGGTACTTGAACCTGCTCAATTCTAAATACAAAGACTAAATAGGATACTTATGCTCTTTCTTGAGTGACTTTCTGGAGATTTTGTAACTCTTTTGTTTTGGGTTCAGCTTTAAGTGGAGGCTCCCTATATGCTTGTCCTCTTTCTTTATGGAATATAGTTATGTCATAATTGTTAGCTGCAAAACAGCCACCATGGCCAGGCAAAGTGTTTCATTAATCATTATTGATCGCAACACAGGTCCATGGTGGAAATATGTTATACTGGTACAATGCTACTCATCAACTGCTGTTTTATGAATGAGATAGGTGTGCAAGTAAACTTTATTGGCACCATAAGAGTACCTTTCTTTTTGCCCATTATTGCTTATTTGCCCTCCAGCCCTATTTCCAGTAATATCAATGACAAACATGTTTTTGCTCTATTGTCATGTAAGAAAACAGGTTCTGCTGAATAGAATTGTTAAGTGGATTTTTTTTCATATACATTTACATATTTCTGAGAAACAATGAAAACATTATAAACCATGAAAGTTGTGTCATTTAGCTACTATGAGATTATTCTGAAATTCAGGTATTTAGAAAATTTCTTTTAAAGTGCATTTAATTTTTTTTTTTGGAAATTTGCTTTCGTGCATGCTACAGAAAACAAACGTCTATTGCATGGCAAATACAAAGGAAGCGTTCTCTGAGTCATTTGGAAATGTTTTAAAAAAAAACCTCAACTTTTTTCTTCATCAGTGTGAGGTAGTAAGTGGAATTTTTCAAGGAGATAAAATTACTTTAGCTGTGTAGATTTAATGATTTCAAAGGAAAGCACTCCCAAACTGCAAATCACTATTCACAGACAACTTGTAGTGCTGTTTAATGAAGCTTCTTATTTTCCTTCCATAACTTACAAGTGAGGTATGAATTTTACATCTGAAACAAAAATATACCCATACCTATGTCTCCTCTGTGACTTGTGTGAGAATGAAAGAAAGAAATATGAGTGAGGATGTGAAAGAATAGAATTGTGTGACTATTCTAGAAAACTCATAAAATCCACCATAAAAGCTAACTAATATATGCACATATTGTTCATCTTTTCAAATGATCCGCAACTTCTTTAAAAATAAAGCAACATCAGAATTATCTCTAACATTAATATGAGTTTAATGTAATATGCATAATGGTTAAATCTTATAATCATTATAATCTATTTTTATTTTGGTCTCAGCAGACGTTTATGGGAATATAGTTTCCCTGTTTATTATAACCCTGTTCACTTTCAGCTCCTATGAGTAACTTTATCCAAGTTTGAATTGAGTTCAAAGATAAGATTTCTCCTCACTTTTGGAAATTAGGTGTTGAATACCACTGCTAAACCTTAACACCACTGAGAAAAAAGTCCTATTTGATTTCAGAAATACCATGGTTTTTTTTCACTTTGAATTTGAAGAAAATACAAGTTATAGTTTTACATTTACATCTAGACAAGATTATAGAGTCAATTTTCAGCAATATAGTAATTGGGATAAGTCCTCTTGAATTTGCTGGGAATTCTTCAGAAGTTTCATTGGAAGAAGGAAATTTACAGAATGTGGAAAAAAGGACTGGCCACTTGGGAAGACTACCAGAATGTTGTCAGAGTATGCAGGGATGTAACGAGGAAACTAAGACCCACTTGAAATTAAACCTGGCAAGGGATGTCAAAAACAATAAGGGCTTCTTCAAGCACATCAGCAGTTAAAGGAAAACTAGGGAAAATGTGGGCCCCTCTGCTGAATGAGGTGGGCCCACTGGTGATGGACGATGCAGAGAAGGCGGAGTTATCGAATGCCTTCTTTTCTTCCATCTTTACTGCTAATGTCCTCAGGTATGGAAGACCCAGCAAGTAAGATAGAGAGTCTGGAGAAAAGAAGACTCTCTTGATCAAGGAGGATTGGGTTCGAGATCATTTAGGCAAACTTGGCACCTACAACTCCATGGGCTGTGATGGGATGCACCCGTGAGTGCTGAGGGAGCTGGCAGATATTGTTGCAAAGCTGCTCTCCATAATATTTGAAAAGTCATGGAGAACAGGATAGGTGCGAGGAAACTAAGACCCACTTGAAATTAAACCTGGCAAGGGATGTCAAAAACAATAAGGGCTTCTTCAAGCACATCAGCAGTTAAAGGAAAACTAGGGAAAATGTGGGCCCCTCTGCTGAATGAGGTGGGCCCACTGGTGATGGACGATGCAGAGAAGGCGGAGTTATCGAATGCCTTCTTTTCTTCCATCTTTACTGCTAATGTCCTCAGGTATGGAAGACCCAGCAAGTAAGATAGAGAGTCTGGAGAAAAGAAGACTCTCTTGATCAAGGAGGATTGGGTTCGAGATCATTTAGGCAAACTTGGCACCTACAACTCCATGGGCTGTGATGGGATGCACCCGTGAGTGCTGAGGGAGCTGGCAGATATTGTTGCAAAGCTGCTCTCCATAATATTTGAAAAGTCATGGAGAACAGGATAGGTGCCTGGGGACTGGAGGAAAGCTAATTTCACACCAGTCTTCAAAAAAGGAAAGAAAGAGGACCCAGGAAACTACAGACCAGTCAGCCTCACCTCCACCTCTGGAAGGTGATAGAACAGCTTATCCTGGATGTCATCTCTAAGCATGTAAAAGAAGAGAAAGTTATTGGGAGTGGTCAACATGGATTCACCAAGATCATTGCTTGACCAATCTGATAGCCTTCTATGATGCCTCTGGAAGGTGATAGAACAGCTTATCCTGGATGTCATCTCTAAGCATGTAAAAGAAGAGAAAGTTATTGGGAGTGGTCAACATGGATTCACCAAGATCATTGCTTGACCAATCTGATAGCCTTCTATGATGGAATGACTGGCTGGGCAGATGAGGAGAGGGCAGTGGATGTTGTCTATCTCAACTGCAGCAAGGCTTTTGACACTGTCCCCTATAAAATCCTCATAGGCAAGCTTAGATGAGTGGACAGTGAAGTGGATTAAGAACTGGCTGAAAGACGGATCTCAGAGGTCTGTGATCAGCAGTAGAGTCCAGTTGGAGGCCTGTAACTAGCAGTGTTCCCCAGGTGTTAGTAATGGGTCCAGTCTTGTTAAATATATTCATCAGCGACCTGGGGGAGGGTACAGTGTACCCTCAGCAAGTTTGCTGATAACACAAAACTGGGAGGAGTGGCTGAGACACCAGAAGGCTGTGGGCAGGATAGAGAGTTGGGTGGAGAGGAACCTAATGAGGTTCAACAAGGGAAAATGTAGGGTCTTGCACCTAGGAAGAAATAACCCCATGCATGGGTACATATTAGGGGCTGACCTGCTGGAAAGCAGCTCTGCAGAGAGGGACCTGGGAGTTCTCAGGTACAGCAAGTTGATCGTGAGCCAGCAATGTGCCTCTATGGCCAAGAAGACCAACTAGAAGACCATGGCCAGCAGGTCAAAAGTGGTCATCCTCACCCTCTACTCTGCCCTTGTGAGGCCATATCTGGGCTCCCCAGTTCATGCAGAACAGAGAACTACTGGAGAGAATCTTTGCAGTGGAGGGATACAAAGATGATCAAGGGACTTGCACCTAGGAAGAAATAACCCCATGCATGGGTACATATTAGGGGCTGACCTGCTGGAAAGCAGCTCTGCAGAGAGGGACCTGGGAGTTCTCAGGTACAGCAAGTTGATCGTGAGCCAGCAATGTGCCTCTATGGCCAAGAAGACCAACTAGAAGACCATGGCCAGCAGGTCAAAAGTGGTCATCCTCACCCTCTACTCTGCCCTTGTGAGGCCATATCTGGGCTCCCCAGTTCATGCAGAACAGAGAACTACTGGAGAGAATCTTTGCAGTGGAGGGATACAAAGATGATCAAGGGACTGGAGCACCTCTCTTGAGGAAAGGCTGAGAGACCTCAGTTTGTTTAGCCTGGAGAAGACAGAGGGGATCTCATCGACACATAAATATCTAAAGGCTGAGTGTCAAGAGGATGGGGTCAGGCTTTTCTTAGTAGTGCCTGGTGACAGAAAAAGGGGCAATGGGCACAAACAGGAACACAGAAAATTCCATCCTAACAGGAGGAAAAAATTCTTTACTTTGAGGGTGGTAGAGCACTGGAACAGGCTGCCCAAAGAGGTTGTGGAGAATCTTTCTCTGGAGCTATTAAAAACCTGCCAGGATGAATTCCTGTCCAACGTGCTCTAGGTGAACCTGCTTTTGCAGGGGAGTTGGACTAAATGATCTCCAAACCTACCATTCTGTGATTCTGAGAAATAAAAATGTTTTGAAAAAACAATTGGAAGCAATTTTGTACTTTTTTTTTTTCTTTTAGTAATTTAATATGAAAAATAATTTAATTGGATTTGTAAGGCATATGTTTATTTCAGAAACAGTGTGAGGTGTAAATGAGAGTAATTTTAAAATATCTTTTCTGTGGATCTGAGCTCCCACTTTTTCAGTAATATCTTAATTAAGAATGTATAGGTTACTTTTTCTATTTTTGGTTGGTTCAAATTGATGTGCTCTTTTGAAATATTTTACCTTCTGCCGTAATTTTGATTCCTCTCCACACTATTTCTTTTTACCATGCATCACTGTTCTGAGCTATGCCTTCAAACCCACAGGTTCACATCATAATATATCTTGAAAACCTCTGCATGCCTGTGCATTTGAGACGAGAGAAAAAACTTTCTCTTTATTCCCTGCAGCCTTGCAATTGTGTTAAATATCTAATGATTACAGGGTAATTATATAGGATTAAAATGTTGAGGAGTATCATGAAATTCTCTCCATCAGATACTTTCCAGAAATGCCCATCAACCATTACCATGATTCTACTTTTAGAATGTCCCATATAAATCTATTCTGGTCAGATGCAAAGATTTAGGAGACAAGATAATAACTTTTCCTTTCATTTGGTTATTAAAATATAGTTAGTACTCATGAAATATAGCAGCTGTGAATACTGGTGATTTAAGAATAGAAATAGAATAGAAGACAATGATGATAAGTTTGAAACCTGTGTGCAGGAACAAGTCCGGGTCTGCAAGCCTCATCAACACATACCTATGACTGTACTAAAAAGGTCTGATGCAGGTATCAGTGTCATATACTGATGTGGATGTGCTCTCCTACCACTGCTCGCTCGTTCTTTATGGCACAGAGCAAGGACACTGCGCTTGCTTGGCTGTATGTCCAGCTCCACGTCATTTTCTTTACACTTTAAGTCCTAACATGTTAGAGCATCTCGAACATCCAGAATACTGCTATGGATAATGATTCATTGTCTATAATGATTCATTATTCATAGTGAAGTACACTCCAGAGTCTTTGCTCTACTGATTGATCAGTGTCTAAACTCTTAGCTCAAATTTGAACCTTAACAGTTTGATAGCTAAAGTTAGAGAATGCAACTGACACTTGTGGTGATTTCATAGATTTTTCCAAACTCGTAAATTCAAGTTAATCATGAACCCAAGAGTCATCTGATTAAGATGAAATCAAACAAGAGAAATAAAGATCCACGATAGGCAAGGTATTGGTTTCACAAGTAGCGAGCAAAGGGGAAACACTATTCTGCAACATTTTGTTTCTCCATTTGGAAGTTAGATAATGGTATATACTCTTAATGATTTCTCAACAGTACAGCTGGATGATGAAAAATTTAATACAAAAGAGCTGAATATCTCCTGTGGATTCAATGTTGGCCACATTGCAAAATTCCATGCTATTTTTTTTTCAGGATAGTATAGCAACTGTTATATTGTGGGATGGAGGAGGTCTTGAGCTACTGCAACTGTTAAATAAGGACAGAAGTAAGCCCATTTTTTTCCTTAGCCATTGAGTGACCCTTTTTCTGTGTCTCTGTATCACACCCTACCTCAGCTTGCCGGCTAGGGCACTCTGAAGTAAGTGGATATTGTTCTAAGAAGTATTAAAGACATAACAATAGGTAAATTTTCACCAACTTGTGACTTGATTAAGGCTGTTGAGAAGAGAATCTGAAGCAACTTCAAAAGCAGAAGACATATATGACATCTGTTGTGTTAGTATGGGGGATAATGCATGAAGAATCCACAAATTTAATTTCGGGGAAACAAATGTTTTGAAGCAGAAATTTGCCTGAAAAGGTGACATGTTTTTGGCAGGTATTCATATGGATTCTCAGGGCTGCATTATTAGAGTGCCACTGTGTTTACTTGCCCTGTGTAAAGCTATTTTATAACTGAACTTTCTCTCATGTAATTTTCCTCTGTTCCAAATTTTCCCCAGGCAGAATTTCTGTAGCTGCACATTAGTCTAGGATTAATTATTCTGATACATTGATCTAGGATTTCCTAACTCTGCTGTACAGATATGGCCAGTGTATGTATTCAAATAAATTCCAGAGGACTAGTTACAATGAGTCCAGGACTACCAGGAACAACAGGTCTACCACTAATCATAGCTTAGCATAGCATCATAGCATCATCTAGGTTGGAAGGGACCTTAAAGATCATCTAGTCCAAAGCACATGTAAATCCAGTGTGTCTGGGGTCTGCAAGATGGCTTTGAGCCTGCTGATCAGCTACAGAGCTTGAAGACAGTGAGCATGATAATTTCTGGAAGTGCTGAATTTCAGGCTTTTGGACCACACAGTATTATATGCATCTATTGCTTTGTGAGAAGTCCTGAGAGCAATACCACAATGGTAACTCTGGGGACCCATTATTGACAATTGACAGAATTTGTTTCCTTCTGATCCTCTCAACCTTTGACACAGAGAGAAAGCCCACATATGTGCTTCTGGATAGTAAGTTTGGAATGCAATAAAATAGTCCTCCAAACTAAAACAAAGCTGTGTAAATTATTGAACAGAGCTTTTAGTAGCATTTACAAGTTTTCTTGATGATTGTGAGTCAGAAAGGGAAGGGATTGGTAATATTGCTTCTTCAAGAATGATGTTCTACTGACAGGGACATTCTGTTTGCTGTGTTTGGTTTTTTTTCCCTATGCCATATGGTAAAAGCAATTAACTGTAAATTTTTAGAATTAAGTATGAAGCATTTATTCATGGTGAGGCAGAATGAGGGTCGGGAGTGCTACTTTTGATTTACCAAAGAATCTTTATTACATTGCTCTGAATGAGCACAATATTTGTAACAGCATTATGAAGTCCATGCAAGAGCAAGACGACTTAAAGGAAGCAGAAATCAATCCAGCCTTAAAAATAGGAACAAAATGCAATCCTGGTCTAGCACCTTATGACACAAATTCTTATTCAGTATGAGCTAAAAATGAACTTTAGATTGATGAAAGTTTTAGAAAGATTTATTTGATGTAAACAATATGTGCTATCATAGGAAAAAAATCCTGGATATATTCCTGTCTTACTGAAACAAACTCAGTTTGAAGATGTCATGTTCATGTTTAAGAAGGTGCCTTCCTCTCATCACAAGCTTATCTCCAGGGGAAAGGACATCCTTGCTTACAACATTGATAAATGTTGTTCTACCGAGAGTGTTCATTTCCCTCTTGGGTTTGTTTTGTTACCAGTAAACTTTAAGAGTAACTTCCAGGTTTGGCATCTGATAAAATTAACAAAATCTTTTTCCTTTAAATGCAAGGGATGTGAAGAGGCATGGAGGAGCAGTTTTTTGTTCTATGTGATTTAGAAACTTACATTTCTATACCTGTTTTTGTCTCTATCCTGCAGTTTGATTTTGGGCCAATCATTCTATTTTAATACCTTGTGCCATAGTTTTCCTATTTTAAAATGAGAAAACATCTATTTTATGTCTCTGTGACCTGTAGATGAAAAACAGAACACCATGATAAAAATTGGTTTTGAGAGTGAAGGCAAATTACTATCTGTGTACTTCTCCACTGTGAATTTGCTTAATAGTTGACGATGTTAAGATGCTAGCACTCCTTGTTCCCCTAGTAATTCTCCTACATGTAGGAAAAACACTGAATATTTGAATCCCAAGCTCCATGATTTGCTCCATTTAATGCAAGACAGGGATCTTGGCATGTCATTAAATTGTGAGTACCATAATACATTTAAAAGACAAGACAAGTGTTCTCTTTGCCTGCAAATTGTATATTAATTCTGGTTAGAATTCCTTAACCCTCATTTATCAATGCTGTGATTCATCATGTGCTTTCATACTTTGTTTTGACCTGCAATTCCTGTGTTGGGGATAGCAATGTATGTGCTACTGTCACGGGATTCGGTGGAAATGAAAGCTGTTAATGTGCTCTGAACACACTGTAAAATAAAAGGTGTTTCTGTATGTCACCATCATTGTGGGAAGAAGCAAGAAGTGGTTTATGTTTGTGGAAAAGTACAAGGTGACTTAGTAATTTCCAAAAGACAATACCTGGAAAGGGGCAGCTGCTGGAGCTGAATGACCATTCCACTTTAGACATTATGGAGCTACACCTCTTGACTGCCACCTCACTGTAAATATCTGCTGACATATGACAAAGAAATGGCCAAAGGACTGTCATACTTGGCCCTAAAAACAGTGACGCTTCTTTTATATGATAGATGTTATTAGTTTCATTTTATAGCCATGCTATATTCCTGTCTTTATACTTAATAGTACTCAGCTGCTGCTTGCCACCTTAACACTCACTCCTCTCGATGCCCCTGGGATACTGTGCAACTGTGGTCAGTGCATTAGGGCTGCCACTCTTTAACGTAATACTAGGGCTGGAGTGAGAGGTGTATTCATGGATTTGTATTAAGAAAATTTATGTCAGAAAATAATTTGATCTCACAGTAGAAATCCTCAAGAGATCTTTTTTTGACACTGGATAGATAAATGGGAAGGGTCAGGTTATGGAGAGGTCTTATCTGCTTCTCCTGACAGTATGTAGCAGGAGATGCCTCCTGCCAGGTCTGAAGCCAGGAAGAATCTTGCTGTCCACAGCCAACACAACCACCAGTTCTGAAACATTCTGGACCATTATAAAATAGGTAATATTGGATAAAAGTCAGGGAGGAAGATATGGAAGACAGGACATAGTTTTAGTTGGTGGACTGAGAGGAGAAAACATATTTTATAAATTTGAAGAGCAGAGAGGGTTTAAATTTTGTCCTTTGCAGTTAAGAAACAATATGGTGCAATGCTGGAAACTTCTGTTCCCCTATGTTGAGGGACCAGATGGATAAATGCATGTGTTAGTCAGAGAAGTGTGCAACCTGGATCTGTGACTCATTATAGGACTATCATTTGTGTATTTTGTGTTCCTGCAAAAATCACATACAGCTAAAGTTCGGAGGAGGAAAAGAAGGGAACCAGGTACTATGAAACCTTTGAGTAAAGATGCACTTCTTGGGTGCCTTTAACCTTCTTCTTTTCTGAAATTACTTTCTTCCTCATTACATTGTTTGCTAAACACTGACCAGACCTTACAGAAACAGCCGTTTAACGTGGACTTACAACTCCAAACAGATTTGCAATATCTAGAAGCTTTCTTTATAGCATTATCCTATGTCATTGTCTTAACAAGCAACACTAGCAAAAACAACTTCTTCAGATACCTCATACAATTCTCCACAGTTACAGCCAAATACCCTTCACTGGTTCATAAAGAATTTTATTATCGCTACCCTCATATTTGCTTACGTATGATATTAACTTATCCAAACATTTTCTGCTTTTATTTCTGCATACTGAATAATCTCCAGTAAGTTCCCTCTACTTGTACATAGCATAGTCTGCCATGAAAATATTGATAGTGACATAAAATAAATAGTAGTATTAATAAAACTTCGTAGGATGATTAGAAAAGTCTGTTAAAAGAAAATCAGATCAAGGAGATAAATTAAAATCCTGTATTACATGGATTTAAACCTTTGGGATATTTATTAATCAGAATTGATTCAGAACTCATTGTTTCAAGAGAACATTTTAGAACATTTCCTAGATTATAGGTCACTAAATTTTGTTCACTTGTATGACTTACATATATGTAACTTCACTTTCGTTTAATATTATTTTATTTCATGTCGAAAACAAGATTTAAAAATTGACTATCATGTGAGTGTTTGCAAACCATATTACAGATGGGACAAATGTTTATGACTGAGCTATAAATCTCTTCAGGACAAAGTTTGCAACAGAATTATTAAAGTCACATTAAAAATAACAACAGGAACAACACTTCTATCATAACAGCCTCATCATAATTCAGTAATCATAGGAAGTCTATATGTCTATTTTATTCTTATCTTTCACTAAAAATATTTCACAGTAAAAACATAGTCTTGACATTACTAAAGTGAAGTAAGCTAGCGTTTAGCAAGAATATTGATATAGTGTGCAGACATTACTATTGTACAGAAATAACACAAGCATAAAACAGTCTCTCAAAAATACAGGAAAGCAATCGTATGGTTTGTAAGAAGAACTGTCTGTCACCACTGTTCTCTATTGAGTCTTGGAAGTTTATGTGTTGATCTATGTTGTTAAAAAATTACCATAGTGAAAAAAAAAAAAGGATGCATAAAACTGTGCAAGACTGTCAGATGGGAAAACGATGACTTCTTCACCAGAACTTACCCAAAGAACAAGGTCATGATCTGTGTTCCTGATTTACATAATAAACTGATAATGAAATTATGACTTGTTAGAAAACCAGGATCATTCAGACTGCAAACAACCACCTCAATACCAATAAGCTCATTTAGTAGTTTTACCAAAAAATTACCTTGTTTTTTTAAATAACGGAAGAAAAAAGCAGTGAAAATTGTGTTACTTAAAAACAAATATTATTATTATTTTACTGCTGGTTAGATTTAGTTTTTTTTAATGTAGGTGTTTTAAATTCTTCCATTCAGTAAGTTTTAAAGGAGCTTTTTAATTTTTTAATTATTATTTTATGATTTTAACAGTGCTTAACTGAAATCTTAATCAGGACTTAACAATTATGTAAATTAAAAAGATGTAGTTCTGTTCTTATGCGAAGTTCAAAAATTAGAAAATATTGATACTTTGTTATTGCCAGTGGGGTTTTTGTTATTCTTTTTTAAAAAATAAATCATCCTCTGCCTTATTAGGAAATAAACAGAAATTTAAGTGTTCCTAATAAAAATGACATAATTAAATGGGTGGCAGAAATCATATCATTATACTGTATATACAGAAGTATACAAAACATAGATGGAATCCAAACACAAGTTGTTGTGCAGATGTGACAATGAATATGTCTATAAAAACAACGTTTCAACAAAAGTGAGCCAGCATAAATATCCAGCACAAATGACAACACATCACTAATTGCAAAATGAAATTTTGACTCCTCTGTCTGTCATACCTCAGCAGTAAATCATGGATATATGTAGTGATTTCTTAGCCAATGACTGATGTTTATTATAAGCAGAATTATCTGATACAAATAACATCATTTTAATGTTCATCACTCCTGTATTACTTTGAATTCTTTCACAAGAATGAAGTCTATTTATAATTGGCATCAGTAACATAATATTTTCACTTATAACTGGACCAGCTACAACTTGAGCCAAAATAAAATCCTTCTCAGAGAATTTCTGTCTGTCAAGCAATTAAGACATTTGATTTTAGTTTGGAGACAAAAGCTGCACAGCTCCAATTTATTTAATTCCTACAGCCATAGTGACTGGCAGTTCTAAATAAACGCTATTAATAAATCATTAATCTGTAACTAAAGACCAGGATCTTTCTGCAATATTTGCCAAATGCCTGCTTCAGGAAATCTCGCTGGAATGTCTGTCATTCTCACATTTACAGCAGAGAGAGAAGAGCAAGTCCTTCAGACAACTAAATTAAATCATAAGAAAACAGAATCACATTGGTTTTGAGACTGGAATAACTTCTCTGTTATTTACAATAGGAATTCAAAACAGCAAATCTCAAAATGCTAAATAAAGTAGGAACAAATTAGTTGCTGATTCAGTTTGGTAATGGGGACCCATGGCAGCGTAACAAGAAAAGATCCTTACAAGCAATCGGCAATGAGAGATGGGAACAAAAAATGAAAACGATGAAAATGAATAGGAAATCTGATGCATTTCTACCTCCCACCTCAGCCTCCAGACGAGGTCTGAAATGTCATTCATGTAATTATTACCATATCAGGTTGAAAGCAATTTCAACTCAGCTGATTTGATTGTGCATTAATGGCTGTGAAAAGAAGATAAGGAATGTGCATGGTAAAAATAGCTGCCCATTACAATAGCAGCAAATGGGGTCAACTTATTAGATAACCTTAAATTCCTTGATGGTTCACATGTTTTTGGATTTTTTGTTTATTAAAGGTTAACACCAAACATGAATGTGGAAATAAGCTAATTGAAGCTGTTGCTGTCAACCTTCGCCTTCCTTGTGTAGCTGTTTGAATAGTGACTGACACTTTTTGAGAGAGCTTACTAAATCCCAAGGTGAAGATGATGGAAGGTATCAGTAGCTGCATTTCTTGCCTGTCAGTGATGGTTGTGAAGGACAACACATGGCATACCATCACTGGAAAGTGACAGTTGAGTTGTAATCTGTCAGGAACTGAAATTTAATTCCAGCAAAATGAGGAAAACAGAAGCTAACCTGTTGGTTACTGCTTCAGCCATAGCCAAGACTCTAAAAGGACCTAGTTGCCAACTATTGACCTGACAGAAAATTGGTTAGTGTTGCTGACAGGAGAGAGCCTGGAGCCGCCACCCTCTACAGAACAGCTCTTTTCCTCATATATTTCAGCATTTCAGAGAATTTTTGCTTTTTTTTTTTTTTTTTTGTCCTCTCTCGTGTGCCTCTTTCATGATCTCTACTTTATAAAAATAAAACTTGTGTTTTACCCTGCGAAAGTTCTCCCCTCACATTTGCTCTCTAAACTACTGCTTACATTTAAGCAAGGAATGAATTTGCAAAAGGCGCTGTTGCTGCACAATGCCACATTAGGCACTCACAGCCCTTTACATGGGTTGTGGTCTCCCACATTTTGTTTGGACTAGTTTGGCTTCTCCTTCAGCTTCACTGGGCCTAAATAGATACAATTAAAATACTTCGTCAGAATTCCTCTGTAATTATTTATGAATATGTTCTGTTGACCTTCTCAATGAGAGTATCTGGATGTTGGTCAACCGGGAAAAATGGGCAAGAAGGGAAGCAGGTTTAAGATATTGTTCATCCGGCCAGTAAACAGGAACTGTTAAGAGAAAAATCGCCACAAAAAGTCCAGTGACCAACGACACATGAAGTTCAAAATTACTATAAAGACATTTAAAAAGCCATCTCAGGTCGTAGAGACAGATGTTGAAAGGTTGTCCTGGAAAGCCAGACCTGCTGAGCAAGCTGGAGTGGTGATCCTCAGGAAAAAAATTATTGCTTTAAAACGTCTTTCCTCTTATGTTTTGTTCCTACTTAGGTAAATAAGCAAGAAAAACTGGTGTGGAGCATACGGTACCCCTCAAACTAACTGATTTGTGAAGTTCCTCAACAGGAGTTACAAATCATTCCACTATTTCTTAATCAGCAGGACATATGATATTGAACAGCATGGCTTCAGGGGGTGAGGAGGTGATGTCCAAAAAGAACACGACTATCAAAAGGAACTGAAAGGAATTCAATACAGTGAGATTTCTTTCAACACCAC
>NW_015094510.1:32110236-32327485 GCF_001431845.1 Calidris pugnax
CCCCCCCCCCCCCCCCCCCGCCACACAAAGAATTTGATTGGATATTTTTGAAAAAACACTACCCTTTGTATGTATTTATAAATCTCTAGTGAAACATCACTGATGGAACACCTGTTTTTAGCTACATATATGTACAGAAAAAGAATAATTTCTTTGAATCACTAGAATTGCTTTTTAGTTCTGTCTGACTGTATACTACCCTTGCCACCCTTATTCTTGGCAACAATAATAATAGCAACTGAAACAAAATTGAAATGCTATCAATTTCATCCTATATTCTGTAATCTGAATAGCGTATAGAAGTAATTTCACTTCTTATTTAATATGTACAAAATAGCAAGGAGGTATTTCTAAAATCTTTCTCTCTCTAAACTAAGGGAGAGAAATAAACACATTCAAGAACCAATTTGTAGTCAATAAACATATAAAAAAACCCTTGATGTGAATAATAATACAGACTAAACACCTGTTCTCTAGTACTGCTATTATGTCAGATAAAAATTAGACAATAGGCACTGCCAAAAAGCGTGTTAGAACATGTTTAAAACATTGTGCTCTTAGCTTCATATATAAACTAGCATCTGGGGAAAACCAGCTACTAATCTTGTTTATTCTCCAACTATGATTTTCTGGCAGAATAAAATCTAATTTACTGATTTATCATTGCAGTGAATAAATGTGCTTCTGGTAAAATTTTCAATAAAATTGAAACTTTCCTTTCTGTTTTCTGTTTACAAGAATGATACTTTTCATTTTGACAAAGAGTCTTTTATCTTGAATGAATTACTGTCCACAGAAATGGCTGGGCAGGGAATTCATAATTGGCTACTTAGTCAAGTGGGTACTTTGAGTGTGCAGTAAGGACTCACTGTGAAAACGACATCCAGTAAAATAACGAAAAAACAAATTAGGTAAGTCACATCTTAATAAACAATTATGTCTAATTATGAAAGAATGTACTTACTTGCCAAGTGCAAAGCACTCCATCTTAACGGTAGTTCCCCTTGCAGCTGTAACTGTGTAAGGAAAATGGACTTCAATTTTAGGTTCATATTCTCCCATCACACCTGGAAAATAAAGAATGTTTAAAATATGAAATATCATCAGTTTTCCATTTGTTGAGATTATCGCAGAAAAGCCATGCGACTTGCTTTTTGAACCTGCAAGGAGTAAAACCAGTAGTTGATGGAGATAATTGGTTTGATCTTATGTGCTTTGCTCAGGTCTACTATGTATTCTAAAATGCTCTTCAGGGTTAGCAGCAGCATAACAGTGACCTTAAGATTATTTTTTTTTTTCTCAAACTTGGGTTAATATTTACATTTTGAAAGACTAACGCAGAAAATTTTTGAAGGGTAAAAATTTTCATAGATGAAGATTTATCTATTGTCACCAGTGCAGTGACAATTATGACAAATAAATCAATATATCATGCTGTATTTGCTGAGGACCTTGAGTACTGTGTTTAGTTTTGAAACCCCCACTACAAGAAAGATGTGGATGTGCGGGAACATGTCCAAAGAAAGGCAACTGGGCTGGTGAGGGGTCTGGAGAGTAAGTCTTATGAGGAGAAGCTGAGGGAGCTGGGGTTGTTTAGCCTGGAGAAACGGAGGCTGAGGGGAGACCTTATTGCTCTCTACAACTACCTGAAAGGAGGTTGTAGAGAGTCTGGGGTCGGTCTCTTCTCCCAAGCAACAGGCAATAGGATGAGAGGAAACAGCCTCATGTTGTGCCAGAAGAGGTTTAGATTGGATATTAGGAAAAAATTCCTCACTGAAAGGGTTATTAAGCATTGTAACAGGCTGCTCAGTGAAGTGGTTGAGTTGCCATTCCTGGAGATCTTTAGAAGACATGTACATGTGGTGCTTAGGGACAGGGTTTAGTGATAACTTGCTAGTGCTAGGTTAAAGGTGGGACTCGATCTTCCAACTTTAACAATTCCATGATTTTATGCTTCTAAGCTCAGCAAGAAAAGTTCAAATGATGTAAAAGCATTTGTGTATGCAGATATAAATACAGAAATGGAGACACATATGAAGTTCAGTTACTTCATTCTGAGTGGCCCTTTTAATTTGGGAGATGATTAATTTTATCAGGATAAGAAAACACACTTAGCACTGTAAGATACAACTAGAAAAACATTCAGGAATGTGAAAAAATATAAACATTGACATCAGTAGAGTTATCTGGAATTTTCTATGGAGTGACTGACAGCCTTGGAGAATCACAAGAGTTTAGGAAGCAGAGAAGAGAGACAGGTTTTATAAGGTGAAGTGAGAGATTTGTATTTCATGTGACAGAGGAAATGACATAATCAGTATGGCAGGAGAAGAGTATGACTATAATAGCCATGTTTGGTTAGACAGAAAGTGGGCTACTGGGGTAAGTGATACTCAGCAACTAAAAGCTATATTAAACAAAGTAAGACTTGTTCAGATTTTTAGATGAGGAAAACTGAATGAAATCTGACTTGTGGACCGAGTAGCAACAAGACAAGTCTAGTCTAAATCTATAAAAATCAGTCAAAAGTCTCCATAGAATGCTAGAGCAAGCAAATAGGAAGAGAGGAAAAGAAAGGAGAGAAAAGAAATATCTTATGCAAGAAAGAGAAGAAAAAGGAGAATAAGGAGGAACATCAAAATACAGGAATATGAGATTTGCAGCTGAGACAAAAACAGCTGGCAGATGGAAAAACAACCCACAACGTATTAGAGCAAAACAAAAATAGAAAAGGATGAAATGGTAAAATGTATACTTCCAAATGTTCCCCATGGGACTCAGGAGTTTCCAGTGAGGCTGTGTTCTCTTCCTGCTGCTGTCCCACAGGCTCCTGTGGGTTTGTTTTGGGAGGTAGTCTAAGCATATATGCATTTAAACATGTCTTTGAGGGTTTAAATTTAGTTAGAAAATCAGAAAGCGTAAAATGCTTTTAATTCAAACAATGTAATTCCATAAATAATATGGATTTAAAAGTAGATTTATTTAAAAAAAATATAATCATGAAAGTATTACATGTATTAGTAACAGTGACCCATTTTTCATCAAAAACACGACTAAATAAATGTTTTGCCATTGTTTTATGAGATTGTGGAGAAATCCTACTCCTTATATGAAGAGGCAAATCCCCAACCAGTTCAGTCATTAAAACTTTAAAGGTATTTTTGGTTTTGTACAAAAAGGGAAATAAATGTCTGTGTCCTGGGTATTAAAATAAAGTCAGAGCACCAACCAAATTGAAGCTGATTAAAATTTCCCCTAGCCTAGACTGAAAAAATTCCTGGCCTGATTTGTCATAAAAATATATTCCCTCTGGCTTGTACTGTCAATAAATTTCATATTTTAATTACATTCCTTGTGTATTCTTTTACTGTTTTCTGGCTTTTTGTGTGTGCGTGTGATGATGAATACAAGTTTCTGATTCATCTCAGTTAAGTCAATCATGATTTTTCATCTGTAATACCCTTTTTAGTTGTGTCTTTTACAGGCTGAAAAATCCCAGACTATTAATCCTTCCTTACAGTGAACCTTTAATAAACTTAGAATCATTCCTAGTGTCCATGTTGCACCATTTCAAATTCCATTCTAACATTTTGTGATGGAAAATGAGAACAGCACAATACTGAAGCTGTAGATCTTTCTATCAGTTTTTTTTTAACTTGAGTTTTTTTTGGTGTGGTTTTTTTAGTTGTTTTTTTGTTTGTTCCCTATTGCTTTCCTCAAGATTCAATTGCATTTGCCTTTTTTCACTTAAGCTACTGTTCATCCACCACAGCACGCTAATCTCTTTTCTGATTAATAATATCTAATACAGGTATTACATTTTTATGTTTAAGTACTGTATAAATTTGTACTGGGTGACACTATTTATCACCTATACAGTCTATTATCAAAATATTCTTTTACAGCTCTTCACAATTAGCTTTAATTTAACTATCCTTAATAATTTTATATCAACAAGATTTTTATCTCCCTGTTCATTTTTTTTCTAGATCATTTATATGTTGAATTGTGAAGTCCCAGAAAAGTGTTCTATGGCTTCACTGACAATCTCACAGTTGTTCTCCAACAACAGCTGGAATTTTTTATATGTTGTTAATTCGAAATAAGGTTGTCCTTCAACCTCTCTCAGAATTTAATTTCTTTGACAGCCTTTGATAAGCAACCTTGTCAAGAGCTATTTGAACTGAAAGTACTCAGTGTTACCTTCAACTACACATATTCTCCCTGACTCTTCAGGAAAGTTGCATATAGACTGAAGTGTGAATCATGGAGAATCATAGAATGGTTAGAGTTGTAAGGGACCTTAAAGATCACCCAGTTCCAACACCTCTGCCATAGGCAGGGACACCTTCCACTAAACCAGGTTGCTCAAAGCCCCATCCTACTTGACCTTGAACACTTGCAGGGATGAGGCATCCCCAACTTCTCTGGGCAACCTGTTCCAGTGTTTCACCATCCTCACAGAAAAGATTTTCTTCCAAATATCTAACTCAAATCTCTCCTCCCCATCTCTCCTATAGGCTTCCTTTACAAACTGGAAGGCTGCTGTAAATTTTTCCCAGACCCTTTTCTTCTCCAGGCTGAACAATCCCAACTTTCTTAACTTGTCTTGATAGGAGAGGTGTTCCAGACCTCTGAACACCTTCGTGGCCCTCCACTGGACTCGCTCCAACAGGTCCATGTCCTTCTTATGCTGAGAGCCCAAGAGCTGGACACAGTACTTCTGGTGGGGTCTCATGAAAGCAGAATAGAAGGGTAGAATCCCCTCCCTTGATCTGCTGGCCACGCTTCTTTTGATACAGCCCAGGATACAGTTGGCTTTCTGTGCTGTGAGCGCACATTGCCAGCTCATGCTGAGCTTCTCATCAATGAAAGTCTTCGCTCCTTAAAAGCTCTGTTCATGGTATATGACTGTATGGTAAGATTGCTGTATGGTTAACGTGAAAAACACAGTTGTACTAATTGTACTTTTCTATGTATTTTCTATCAAAACATTTGACATACAAGTCAGACTTACCGGTCTGTAGGGCCTTAGGTATTTCTAGGAGTCCATTTCTTAAAAAAAATCCCGTCTTTTCTATGAATACTACTTCTAGTCCTGAGGCCCACTGAATGAAAATGATACATTCTGGTTCCTTCTGTACATGAGTTTGGGCTTTGAAATTTGTTAGTATTTGTAATGCAATTTTTCTTTTTAAATTTCTTCTATTGAAACTTCAACTATCAGAGCTTCAGTCTTGATAGGAGAACCTCCCTAAGTTCCCTTCTATTGAACACTACTGAAAATAGTCATTGAGGTTTTACGGTGCAACCTTATACACCTGAGGTGTTCTTCTTAAATCTCTGGCATCTGTTGGTTGCATATACACGCTGACAGGTTTTGTGATTCAATGAATTTTTAAAAGGGTTTTTTTGCTTTTGTGTAAAACTTTATTCCTGAAAATTATTGTGATATATTGTCATATACTATTAAATATTTGCTTTTTTTAACCCTCAAAAAACACAACTTAAAATGGGATTATATTACTCTTGCCTTTAAAATCATACAGGACTTATTAACATATCTGAGGGATAATTTTATCTTTCAGATCTTATGTTTCTAACTTTTTAAAGTCTCTTTAGTAGGTGCAATCTGTACAAGTATTGAATGCTCTTTGTGAGTCATGCCATCATTTCATATTCCTAATGAAACATGGATCTACTAATGCTTTTTACTACATCCTCTTCTTCTGTGTTAGTAGCAAGCAACATGCCTGCAGCAACTGGCAGAAAGATGTAGAAAAATTACTGAGCAATTTCCTGGTGTCCCTATTAAAATTAGGAAACAAAATTCTATTATTGCAAAGGGATATTTTTCATTCTTATTATTTATGATATTTGAGACCAAGGAGGCCATTACAGTTGCATAGTCATCAAGGGAATTATCAAGGCCTTACCTTCCCACATTACACTGTAATTGCTTTGCTATGGCTGTTGTACCTCCAGGCTCTTTATCTTTTCCAGTTTCTGTTTTGGTCACTATGTGTCAGTAGTGGTAAAACAACCACGATCTGTATTTTCATCAAGATTTTTGTTCATTTGTATCAGGTGCTAAAAGGAAACTGAACTTTTAAGAAACATTGAGGCCTTGAGTTATGTGCATTATAATCAATCTCTCTCAGACCCATATACATGACTCTCTTTTAGAGCTTTGGTTAAGGCCATAAAAAATTCTCTCAGTCATTTTTTATTTCCAGTTATCAAGCATGAAATATAGCAATAAATAAAATTGATCGGCACAGAATAAAAACATAATATATGATTTTCACACAGGTAACAAATCACAGAGCTCACATGGTCTGAGCACTATGGGGGAATGGGAAGCCAATCACAATGTTCCTGTGCTCTGCCTTCCCATGAAAATGAAGATTGAAGAATCTTTTACTTTCCCAAATATGACCTCCATGATTCACTCTTTCTTAGGCCAATTAGTTAGTTTACTACAATCTCTACTTCACAAGCTGTGCCTTTCAGCTGAGTTCAGATATAAGTATGAAAGTGCTGAATTTGTGAACGGTATGAAATGCGTCACTTCAAAATAAATCTAACTTACCAGATCCTGAAATTTTGTCTTTCCTGTTTGTTTAATGAAATCCTATCCATGGGCTTTATTCTGAAACAAGTCATCCCACCTTACATTTTCCAGTGTCTGGATACTTGCCTTTTCAGTGTGAAAAGTTGAACTGAGATGAAAAACTAACAAACCTTCTGTTACATCTCTGATTACTGAAGAAGGCACCGATTCGAATGACTGAACATATTCCAGGACTAAGCTTGACTTTTTAAGAATTAAGGGCTTCTTAGTCACATGGGCAGAAATGGAGCTCAATATTTATAGAAGAGATTATTTCCCTGTTCCCTCCTTCACATATTTTGTTATAACAATACAATTAACACAGAACAATGCAAATAACACAGAACAATGTCCAACTTAGGTAAGGAAAAATCTTCATAAAATCAGGTTTAATTTTAATAAGTGGTTTCATTTAAGTTGTTCCTCTGACTTGGCTGCAGATCTGCAACTTAAGTTCAAATCTCCACTACCCAAAGTGTCCTATGAACCCTCAGGTACACTGTTGTCTGCATTTTAGTTTTCCATTAAAAAACAGAGATGGCACAATTCACTAAATCATAATAATGCGATAAACACTGATTGTGAGGTGCTCACATACCACAGAAATAGATGTAATAGAATTTTAACATTTTCAGATATTACTGCAGCTAAAACTGTTTACATTACCCCCTGCAGGACACTTAATGAAAATGGAAAATGGAATAAAGTAACAAGATCAGTTTCTGATTGTCAGTCCTTTCAGTCCTACAGGCAAGATATCAGTCATTATCACTGTGAAAAGGACTGTACTACTTCTTAATTTAGCCTGCCACTCCGTGACTTTTACAACTTTAAATGAAGAGTGTAGAAAAATTGTGAATCTATGATGTATCCATACAATAACACTTTTTGCCTTCATGGAGAAAAAAACCAAAACAACAGACCGTTGAGAAATCTTGACACATCTTACTCCAACTGTGTAGAGGCTAATGCTTCTGTTCCATTAGTCTTCCCCAGATATTAACTACCCTCTTGAATCTCCCAGGACATAAGCTTCCATGATAGCTCCTTAAACCTTTTCTGCTAAAATGATTTGGGTTTGTTTCAAACTGTTCAAGCAATAGCTCTTTAACTCACTTCAGAAACTATTTTGAATGGAACAAGTTAAACATAAGATTTCTGGCTAAGCATCATCAGAGTACTAGGGAAAAAATGAAAGCCGAAGATTTCCTATACTCAGGAGAAAGATAAGGCACATATTTATACTTACCATTATTTTATTAGCAAAAGATACAATCCCCAGCTCAGTGTTTGCCAGTGAGAGCTTTGGGTGAAGTCCCTAGTCTTAATCAGGTGGTGTTGGAATGTTAATCTGGTTGTTTTACAGACTGAATAGTACTTTAATCACAAAATTACTGAGGATTCTTATTGGTTTGGATATTCCTCTTAAACTCTGGGAAGTCTGAGGCGTGATTAACTTGTCCTAATTTTCTAATAATTTTAAGATCAGAAATTGAGTTTCCTACTACATTGTAATGATGATCTGTTGTGTAAATATGTATCCAAACGCAAGAAAACTTTGACTAAGAAACTATGGCAGGAATATTTCTGTATAATTTCTTCTACCAATAATCTGTGATGCAAGCTAGGGTTGTCTGTCGTGTGGGTCTGTTTGTGACAAATGAATGTTTAGCATTTTTCCTGAAGACCTGCACCATTAAATGTCCCCAGATATTTATTTGGAAGACAGAGCCCTGAATACACGCATTTACAATGACAGTAAATTCATAGCACAAATGGAATTAATTCAAATATAATGATGATACCCATCATTAATGCCTGACTGCAGCCGAAATTGTCAATATATTGGAAAGAATTGACTGACTTACCTGCCATTAATCTTATTTGAAATGGAGGGACCAGCGCCTGCTGTAAGCCTCTAGAAATTTACTCTGGTAATGGTTGTTTTATGATAACTATCCACAATAGTCCTTCCATTTGGATATCTCTTAGCCAAGTTTTAAGCTATAAATTTATCCTTTGAGAAGCCCTAAAAATGCTCATGTGAAATTGCATTCTGTAATGAACTGAACACTAAAGTACCAACAATGTTTTCATATGTTACTCAGAGAGAAAATCCTATCACACATCACTGGATGGAAAGAAGTATTTATTAGAATCTCTCCTAATATCAAAGAAAATTTAGTAATTCAGTTTCTGGGAAAAATTACCTTAACAAACACAGCACAAGAAGGGAAAAAATACTTCTTTAATTTACAGCTAGGGGGTAATATGTTCATTTATTTCTAACTATGGAGGTATAAATGTAGAATAAGGTCATAGTTGACCAAAACTGTTTAGCTAAAACTTAAACAAATCTTTTTTCTTTCCATGTTAAAATCCGTCCTTATAGTATACTCCATTTCATTAGTCCAGCCATTACTCTCTGAACTGTGCCTGGAAAGCCCTTTCTAGGAATAGGGTTCGTATCTTAGTAGCTTAAAAACTAGTTATTTATAACTAATAAATTTTGTGTAGGTATGTCATACATACACAAGACCTTTCTACCTCTCCTAACTTCAGCTTGAAGTGAACCTGGCCTTGGATGTTAAAAACAACAAAAAGAAATTCTATAAATATATTTGCAGTAAGAGGTGGACTCGGGACAGCCTCCATCCACTATTGGATATGGGAGACAATGTAGTGACAAAGGATGAGGAGAAGTCTGAGGTACTGAATGCCTTTTTTGCCTCAGTCTTCAGTAATGGAGTAGAGTGTCCCCTGAGTACCCAGACCTCTGAGCTAGAAGATAAGGGCAGGGAGCTGAATGAAGCCCCTGCAATCCAAAGGGAAGAGGTGAGGGACCTGCTCTAGCACCTAGACACAAACAAGTCTATGGGCCCAGATGAGACCCACCCAAGGGCACTGAGGGAGCTGGTGGAAGTGCTTGCGGAGCCACTCTCCATCATTTACCAGCAGTCCTGGCAAACTGGGGAGGTCCCAGCCGACTGGCATCTGGCAAATGTGACACCCATCCACAAGAAGGGTCGGAAGGATGATCCGGGGAACTACAGGCCTGTCAGTCTGACCTCGGTGCCTGGGAAGGTCATGGAACAGATCATCCTGAGTGCCATTATGCAGCGCATGAGGGACGCTCAGGTGATCAGGCCCAGCCAGCACGGATTCACAAGGGGCAGGTCCTGCTTGACAAACCTGATCTCCTTCTATGACAAAGTGACCCGCTTGCTGGATGAAGGAAAAGCTGTGGATGTTGTTTACCTGGACTTTAGCAAGGCCTTTGATACAGTCTCCTACAGTATCCTCCTGGAGAAACTGGCTGCTCATGGCTTAGATGGGTGTACTCTTCACTGGGTTAAAAAACTGGCTGGAGGGCTGGGCCCAGAGAATGGTGGTAAATGGACTTAAATCCTGTTGGTGGCCGGTCACGAGTGGTGTCCCACAGGGCTTGGTACTGGGACCCATTCTCTTTAATATCTTTATCAATGATCTGGATGAGGGGATCGAGTGCACCCTCAGTAAGTTCGCAGACTACACCAAGCTGGGTGGCAGCGTCGACCTGCTGGAGGGCAGAGAGGCTCTGCAGAGGGATCTGGAGAGGCTGGATCGATGGGCTGAGACCAACAGGATGAGTTTCAATAAAACCAAGTGCCGGGTCCTGCACGTAGGTCACAACAACCCCATGCAGTGCTAGAGGCTTGGGGCAGAGTGGCTGGAGAGCTGCCTGGTAGAAAAGGACTTGGGGGTGTCGGTCGACAGCAGGCTGAACTTGAGCCAGCAGTGTGCCCAGGCAGCCAAGAAGGCCAATGATATCCTGGTCTGTATCAGGAACAGTGTGGTGAGAAGGACCTGAGAGGTGATCATTCCCCTGTACTCGGCACTGGTGAGGCCTCACCTCGAGTACTGTGTCCAGTTTTGGGCCCCTTACCACAACAAAGACATTGAGGTGCTGGAGCGGGTCCAGAGAAGGGCGACAAAGATGGTGAGGGGTCTGGAGAGTAAGTCTTATGAGGAGTGGCTGAGGGAGCTGGGGTTGTTTAGTCTGAAGAAAAGGAGGCTGAGGGGAGACCTTATCGCGCTCTATAACTACCTGAAGGGGGGGTGTAGAGAAGCAGGGGTCGGTCTCATCTCCCAAATCACAGGAGATAGTACAAGGGGAAATGGCCTCAAGTTGCGCCAGGGGAGGTTTAGATTGGATATTAGGAAAAATTTCTTCACAGAAGTGGTTATCCAGCATTGGAATAGGCTGCCCAGGGAAGTGGTTGAGGCACCATCCCTGGAGGTGTTCAAAAGACGGGTTGACATGGTCCTCAAGAATATGATTTAGTGTGTGGTGTTTTTATTTCTTATTTATTTTTTTTGTCAGAGTTAGGTTGATGGTTGGACTAGATGATCTTTAAGGTCCCTTCCGACCTAGACAATTCTATGATTCTAAATAGCAAATACAACTAAAAGCTCTTCATTTTCAATTTTAAGTGGGTGTGTTATGACTGAAGTAAAAGGAACTTGGGCCAAACCCTAAGAACACAAAAGCAATGAGGTATTCTCAGAATAAGCAATGAGGGGAGCAGTGGTATTTTCTCTAGTTCTTCAAACAAGAGGCCAAAATTTCTAGTCTACAGGCTAGAGTCTACAGACTGCAGAGATCTCTGTTTACCTATGTTTGGAAACATCAAGCTGTAACTATGACCAAGATTACTGTCTCTCCCTATGTAGCGAAGTCTCTAGTGAGTCATAATGTAGAATTCCATTATAACTTAAATCCATCCAATTTCTCACATACACGTAATTCAGCGTCAAGGTTCTTCTGCTAACCCCAGCAGATCTGGCATTGGATGAAACCAAACTTAATCCTTTGGACATTTAAAGATGAATGAGGGCATCTCAATGGTTTGTATAGAACATTCTGGCATGAAGATTTTTCACATATAGTTGTATGGAAACATGATAACCTGAACATTTTCACTGCCGATGTATTTAGATAATTTTTCTGAGCAGCCATACACATAAAGAAAAATCAGGACTCCACTAGACGATGTGCTGTCTCGCTTGAGAGGTCTAAGAATGCAAGTCAACAAAAAGCCCCAAGAACTATCTTTGCTTTTTTATTCCACATTTTTATAACAGAAGATTGGACTGAACTTGGCACAAGAAATCTATGGTAGATTTAGCTTAGACATCGCTGGCCAGTGTTTATAGTTCCTCCTTTCAAATTGCCTGCTGTTCACTCAGGTCAGGCTTACAAAAACTATACAGAAACCTGGAAAATTTTATATAATCTAAATGATTAGGAGAAGGATATAATTTTCACAGGGTTTCTAATTATCTTCCTGATGGCATGTTCACAGTTCTTGAAGACTCTAATTTCTCTTATAGTAGATGGCATAATTGTTTGTACTTCAAATATGACTTTACTCTCCAGTTTTCTTCACTGTTTTTTTACAGGATAAAAACAAAATTTCCCCTTTCCAGTTTGGTACTGAAAGTGTCAAAATTGTTGCAGTGTCCAGAGAGCAATTTTTAATTTGATTCTGATCAATTAGGATGCAAATAGCGTTTCTCTAATATTCATTATTATCTAGTTAACTGGAAAGAGTTTCCTAAAAGGGAAATGTTTTTTTTGCTGAGACTCCCCATGTAACCATGCACATACAAGTACCTATTATTTCCTCAGTAAAAAAGATCAAACTAACTCTAACATTTCTCAACAGCTATTGTTTTATACCCAACAGCAAGAAATCATCCTTGTTATAAACTTACTGTAGTCCTAACCTCAAGCAAAATTCCTGCTGTTCACAATTATTTCACTATGTTGATAAGAACACCAAACTGACAAGTCTTTCTTAATTGAACATGATGCCATATCCCATGATTGCTAAGTGAGCAGTAACCTGTGAATTTGTATCTCAAATCCTGAGACAGTAAGATACATAACATTAGGTATAAACATTCTGAATAATGTGAAACCATTCGCAACTATAAAGGTTATTTTCATTACCAATTTGCAGAAATTTTAATTTAGTCACCATTAATTAAAATATTGCCAATACACTTCTGCTTGAAATCTTAATAGCTACAGTCTGAGGCAAGATCATTCCTAATCCCAAGTTGAATTTAGAAGTATAGTTTTTCTCCACTTCATTTACTCTACGTTTTTTATATGGACAAGTTAACTCTTTCCTTCATGTAATACTTTCATAAATCATCAGAAAACAAAAAAAAACCATGGATGCAGATGTGTAAGATGGTATGTCTAGAAACTTAAATTACCTTAGCTAATTAGAAAAAGCAACAATTTAATTTCCAGCAGATAGTGATTCAATAAAACTGTGGAAAACCAACAATTAAGTCCTTGAATGGTGTTGTCTTAACAGAGCTCCAAGTAGAATAAATTCAAAGCAAACTGTTTCACAGTGTAAGAGTTCTTGTTCTATATTAAATGCTGGAACCAAATATTTTCCAAACCTTTCCCAGTTTTCCTCCTGAAATGCTCCCCTGGTTTCAACACCTTTATATTGTCAAAACACCATCCCAGGATGTTTTCTCTATACCCTTTTTAAGGCTAAATCTTTTACAAATATTGTTTTTAAACTTCGGTGTGCTGTTTGATAGTACATTTGAACCATGATACAATCCATATAAAACACTCTGTAAAGGGTTATTGTACAAGGACTCTCCATAAAACTTCCTGCCTTTCTATAGAAAATTTTAGGTGGAATGATCATTGGCTGTTAACAGATTTTCTAAATGGAAAGAAACATTACTGTTCTGGGAAAAAAAACCCAAAACAACCACAAAACAAACAACCTGCCTCTGTCTTATTATATGAATCTCCTTGTTTTCTTTTTTTTTAATTGAAGTAAGATTAATTGAATGAAGATTAATTGATAATTTAATTGAAGTACACTGGATATTTTTTTTATCCTGACTTTTACCCTATAACTTTTTACAACCTTGCAGTGGGATTTAGGCACAAGTGTCAGAAAGAAACACATAAAAAATATTTCTTCAATATTTCTTACCTGTAACCCATGAACCCATAAAAACTCTATTTTCATTAAAGAAAAACAGAAATGAGAAGTCTTTTATTGTCAGTTTCATAATGACCCACCATTAAAATATCTCACTAAAATTTTAGGGGAGAAATATATTTGCTACAGGAGTAATGGCTGTCCAGGGACATTGCTATTTTATCAGCTTCCCCCTGGAGCAGACCTTGCGTACTTTGATGTCTCTGTCAGTGCTATCAGTCTTTGTATATTGCTAAAGATCAAACTTGATTTTGCCCAGACAGTTTGGCTCTGCTTTAAAAAAATCAAAGTAGGATTATTTCAGGTTTGATTTCTGTCCTGGAGCATTAGGAGGAGTTCCCATAGTTTTCAGCCAGTCTTTCACAGTTTTTATGAGCTTGCACAATTCAAATATGAGATGTGACTGGACACTTAAAAATATAAATTAATGATCTTGCAATATAACCTACACAAAAGAGGCAGCCTACAAGGTCGGAAACTCTTCTAGAATTCAGCTTCATATGAATAAATACATTAGAAGACAGACTAGTAATGCAAGCAAAAAAAAAGAAAATCTGTGCATTCCTGGAAGGGGAAAACTGACAGATCGTAAAAAAACAGATCGAAAGAAAACTGACAGACCATGCCAACTTCATGAAGTTCAAAAAGGCCAAGTGCAATGTCCTGCACCTGGGTCAGGACAATCCCAAGCACAAATACAGACTGGGTGGAGAATGGCTTGAGAGCAGCCCTGAGGAGAAGGACTTCAGGGTGTTGGTAGATGAGAAGCTCACCATGAGTCAGCAAGGTGCACTGGCAGCCCAGAAAGCCAACCGCATCCTGGGCTGCATCAAAAGAAGCATGGCCAGCAGGTTGAGGGAGGTAATTCTACACCTCTACTCTGCTCTGGTGAGACCCCACCTGGAATACTGTGTCCAGCTTTGGAGTCCTCAGCACAGGAAGGACATGGACTGCTTGGAATGGGTCCAGCAAAGGGCCATGAAGATGTTCACGGGGCTGGAGCACCTCTTCTATGAAGACAGGCTGAAACAGTTGAGATTGTTCAGCCTGGAGAAGAGAAGGCTGCGGGAAAAATTTACAGCAGCCTTCCAATTCCTAAAGGGGGCCTATATGAGAGATACGGAAGGACTCTTTATCAGGGAGTGTAGTGATAAGATGCAGGGTAATGGTTTTAAACTGAAAGAGGATAGATTTAGATGAGATATTAGGAAAAAGTTTTTCACTATGGGGCTGGTGAGGCACTGGAACAGGTTGCCCGGAGAAGCTGTGGATGCCCCATCCTTGGAAGTGTTCAAGGTCAGGCTGGATGGGGCTTTGAGCAACCTGGTCTAGTGCGAGGTGCCCCCCATGGCAGCGGGGTTGAAACTTGGTGATCTTTAAGATCTGTTCCAACTTAAACCATTCTATGATTCTATGATAAACATTAGGGTTAATCTTTAAGCATTTTTTTTTTAATGCTAATTAATGGTTAATTTAACAACTATCAGCCTTCTTCAGGGATAGAAATAGTCTATGTCTGTGAAACTGTTAATTTTGTACATTTATTATTTGTTACCTTACTATCCTACACTGTCTCTTTTTATTGCTTAATTTCTACCATTGGGGAAATTATTATTACTTCTTCCAAACTCTTCTTAATGCTGGGAAAGAGATCTTTAGATAAACCAGTGATGTTCAAGGAACATATCCCAGAGTTCAGTTTGAAATAAGGACATGCATAACATGCTCCATCATGGAAAAGTAGAAATGAATATCCTTAATACCTTGATACCACATGTTCTATTATTATGTGAGACTATTAATCATGTAGAATTAGAAGACAAGATTCAGTTCATAGAACTAGGATGATACAAAAAAAAAAAAAAGAACCCCGATGTTCAAGGTCTGCATCCAGTTACATGAGAATAGTCTGGTCAGATACACCAACCTCTGTTGAGGTATAAACTAATTTGCTCTAATGGAACACAGTAGAAAGTGTCCTCTGGTGTCTGGACTTGTACAGGTTCTCTATTTTTCTGGAAGTTTCATCATAGCAAAGCCACTAGCCAGTAGCTATACAGAGATAAAATAAAGAATTACTTAATTCTCTCCTCTACAATAATAATGTTAAAGTTAACATCTTTTCAAGAGAGATAAAAAGATAAAAAAGAGGAAAAAAATCTGAAATGAAAATGTGTGAACTTGTAATAACTGCCTTATGGTAGCATCAAGCATCAAATGTTTTATACTCCCTGTGTTTCTATTTCCTAAATTTGAAAAGTCTTTCTCTTGTTTTTATTAGTCAAGATAATTTACTGCTCCCAATCAGCATCCAAGCCTGCAAAGATCCATTTTAACAACCCTGTTTATTATTTGTAAACAGTTATTAAATAATCCCTCAAAGTTTCTAATGCTTTATAAAGTCAGTTAAGGAAATGATGCATAATTTTTTTCCTGTCAAAACTTTTTATCTCCTCAGATAGAATTTTAGAGTGTTTTTATAACCCAACTTGAAGTGAAATTGAATTGTATAAAATGTCTGATTGTCAAGGAAATCTGAACAAATGAGGTATTCATTTTATTCAGAATCCATTGAAGGATTTCTTGATGTTTTTATTTAATTTGCTTCATATCAAGGAGCTAAGCTCCCCTTTGAGACACCTCATGAAAGAAATAAAAGATTAATAAAAGCCCAGGAAGTTTCTACATTCTTGCAGAGTTTGACAGAAAGCTTTAATATTATTCCATTTCTTCCTCACAGATAAATAGAAGCCAATGTTGTCATAGAAGAGTTTGTTGTCACAAGCTGCCCAGTCCTCTTGGTACAGGTACTGTTTAAATATCAAAATCTGAGTACAATGACAAACATATCAAGTAGAATAGTTTTGAATTAATGATGTATCTGTCCAGAGAATACAGACTATATAAATTATTTCATTTATACAGTGTCATTTGGAAAAGCTGTTTAAAAACACAAGGTCTTCCTGTGGTTTCTGACAGATGTGCTGACTGCATATGCTAACGTCAATTCTGATGCCAACCTTAGAACTCAGAAAGCCATATGATTTTTAAACTTAAGTGGATATTTGAAAAGTTAAATGTGATTCATTTCATTTTATAATCAAAAAGCTTAAAAAGCCATATTCAAAATCATACAACAGAACTCAGCGACATAGTGTTGTAGTTGGATGTTTGTTTTAATGCCATTCTTAATTTCTCACTTCCTTATTTGAGTTCGTCCTCAGCTGTTTTTTTCTTCGCAAATCAATATAAGTTTCTTTAACTCTAACAGGCACCCTTTTCAGCAGTTATATTATCCTGTATTTTGAAGTATAATGTATACATATTTTTAAAATTCTGTCTTATCTCTTTAATATTTGTCAATAGACAAGGCGTTATAAGCTAAAGCAATTTCTATCAAAATGAAAATAGTACAGTACTATTAATGGAATATTTTGATTATGATCCTAAGTAGTTTTTATAAGGCCCATATTATTGCATTCTGTGAAGGAGGTAGAACAAAGTAGATGTTCTAAATAATAAATATGATTTAGCAACGAGAATTTTCCTGAATATTTTTTCAAGGTAGATTTACAGAGACTGTAGAGTTAGATAGAAAGTCTGGGTCTGTTCACTGAGAAACTTCCTCTGTTGTACAGGAAGGCCAGCAATATACTAAGAATCACTAAAGAACTCCATTACAATAAAGGGGCTTTTCAGAAATCCCAACAGATAAAAACTAAGGCATGGAAGCTTGGTAGAAATTTATGCATGTGAAAAAATTAACAGGGAAATTGCTGAGGAGCACTTCAACTATGTGCAAATGCCTCCCCAATACTCCAGCACAGTTCAGAAGGTTGGATTATCACAGTTGTATGACAGCCAGCCGTGAAACTCAAATTTGCTTGAGGCTGGTATATACTACCCACTTGACATTTAAGAAAATCTGCACATTTTTCCTTCACAGATTTTGTTTCTTATCTCAGTGATGTAGACTGCTGCATTTATCCTTATTTACACTCTCCGTTTTTTATACTGTGTTGTCTGCTTATGTACTGTTACTATGATATGGATAATTAATCTATTGAATTTCTGCACAAAACTGGAACCCAATGAAAGAATGAAGAAATGTCATAAGGAGACAATAAAGCAACATGTGAATAATAAATATGGCAGTAAAATTCTATCTGTTTTTGTCAGAGTTCAAACTGATTAAAAAGACAGTCAGTGTTTTGTGTGTTAATTTTTAAAGGTTGATATTGAAAAGATCAGGTCTGCTATATTAATTCAGCGAAACTAAGCACCTGAAACTCAATAATTAACATAGGTCCTAAAACAGCAAAAGAAAATAGGAAAAGATACAGTAAAACATGCAGCTTCTTGCTCCAGAGGCTGCATGCAGTGCAGACAGAAATTTCAACTTGTTATGATGAATAAACATTAACTTAATTCCTTTCTAATCCTTGAACACTTTTTTTACTTATTCTGTTAAACTAAGTCGTTTGTGTTTAAATCCAGCTTTTGTAACGCTTCTACAGCCCAGGACTAGTTTTAGTTCTAAAAAAAGCCATAAGCAAGACAAAAGGCTCAGAGTACCTCTCTCCCTTTCTCTCTCTCTGATTTATGTAGGTATGAATTCACATATGTTGAATTGCTGAAATGCGAAGTTTTTTCAGTTATTTCTGAATAACTTGAAAGCATCATTAATTGTGAAACATCTTGGAAAAAGGAAAATATAGGCACTTATGGAATCATTAATTATTATTCTCAAAAATAACATTTTTTTGACAGAAAACAAAACCAAAAAGTGGTTATAATGTAATAAATATTAATCTTTTTGCTGCAAAAGAGCAAATAATAGTTGCCTCTATTGGCAGATATTCCAAAAGAATCAGAGTTACATATCATTTATATTGAAATGTCATACTGCTCCATAAGATATATTATTGGGAAGTGTTTTCTTTTGACTTTTAGGGAAAAGATCCTAAGCCACTTTTTGATAATAAGATTTAGGTACTTATCTACAGAAAAAATATTGCAGTTCAATTACTTGATGAAATTCAAAACTGCCTGGGTAACTATCATTGTAATAAAAGCTATTGCAGTGTTCTTGGTGGTACTTATTCAGTGCATTGAATTGGAGCCTGGAAGTGTAACAGGTCTTTAGTACAGCAACAGGTAAAGTTTTAAGCAGTAGGACCCCAGTTTAGTTGTCTCACCATGTGTGGTTTGTGTCATTTGCGATGCATGAATATCTCCTGGCATCCTGCTGGTGGTCTGTATGCCCTGTGTGATATTTGCCAGTTCCCCATGGATGTCTCAGATGCCTGACAGTATCTCAGTGTGGCAGTGGCCACCTGGGTTGAGACAACTGAGCTGAGCCCTAAAGAAACAGACGTTACCAGGGAAGTTTTGCTTCTCTCTGTCAGTGACAGAGCACCAGAATAGCAAGAAGGAGTAACTGTCCTAAACAAAATACATCAGGAGGAGTCAGATTGTACCTCAGCCTTGGGAGGTCTAAATATTCTCACAGCTGTTAGATGTTTCAAAGGAAACTGTATCCTTGAACACTTTTCCTTTGCTGATTGATGGAGTAAATGCATGCATCTATAGAAAAACAATAAAATCATGGTTCTTAAATTAACTAGAGTATATTTGGCTTAGTATTTTTGCATCCATGTGATACCCAGAAATAATCCCTTTCTTACCATCATTTCTCAGTGTCAGAGGTGTAGGAGGACTCAAAACTCTGGCATTCGTCACTGTGTTTTTTACCAGGCATATATAGCTGCCAACATCAGATGTTTGCACCTTGGAGATGTAGAGATTGCCTGTCTCCTGAGAGATGAAGCGTCTGCTGTCTTCTGCCACGAAAGATGGGAATTCATTAAATACCCAGCTATAGATGATCTCTAAAAGAACACAGAAAAAAGAGAAATTGTGACATAGTATTGCGACAAGCTAAGGGATACACTCAATAAATGCTCATTAGCTTTATTTAAATTATCTATAAAAAACAAGACCTAAAGGCTTTTTAAACTTTTTATTTGCTTGTTCTAGCATTGAAGAGATTTTTTTTTCCTCCTTGGAATTTTGAAAATAGCATAATTGTTGAGTTCACAAGTTCCCTAAGAGGACAGATATAGTTCAGAAAAAAAATAATTAAATTATTCAACAGCCTCAGAAAACACCCATAAAATATTACATAATTCCCTTTTCTAATTTTTCAGGTCAAGCCAAAAATAATGTATAAAGCATTGTTTTCTCTACTGGTTCAAGTTTGCAGTGAAATATATCAAGATGCTTCCTACAGAGCTAGGGATGAATTTTGCAAGTGTGTGTATAAACAGTTTTTATTCCAAACACCTCTTTAAAAAAACATCAGATTCTAATAACAGTTAAATCTACCTTGCAGGCAGTATTACTGCGCTATACTTCTATCTTCCACATCTGCTTCACTGAAGAATCTCAGAACCCTTCCTATTTGCAGCTTCAATCCCTACATCAATGAACAGTTTCTTAAACCAAAGCTATCAACTGCTTTGCCTCATAATCTGACTAACCAAAGTGATTTTTAAAAAATGATAATTAAAGGCAGTGCCTTGGTTCTTATTTTTATCCCTTGATTATGGGATGTTCACCTGAAAAATATATACTTTTCACTTTATATTCATAATAATTGGTTCAGAAAAAAGATTATTTCCTATTATTCTGTATGAGATTATATCATGATTTATTAAAAGCTTAGATGCATTAATGTCTCAGTATTAGAAGTATCGTAAAGTTAATGAGATTCCGATTTAACAGGGAATTCCTTCAGGGAAATATTAATGCAGAATTCCACCAATTCAGACTTAAAAGTCTTAACCTTATCTATGCTTTTTTACGTGTTGTTCTCCTTTCAATCTTGTCTTCCACTGTTTCATTTTGTCTTCATGCTTAAAAAAAATATTGTTCACTATCTAAACTGGCACATTATCTATAAGGCAATTTCTTCCGTAATCTCTCCCCGTGATAGTCTTTAAAGAACTGACTCCAAAATCATAAAAGTCAAAGCAAATTCAGGTATATAAAGCCCCTACTACTGCTCCAAGATGCAAACTGCTCCATTGGTATAGCAAGTTCCAAGCTTTTAGATTCAAATTTTAGGTGATTTCTCTTGGCTTCAGCAGGTATATGAAGACAGTAATTCCACATAAGTCACTGTGGTTCCCTCATACTTTTATCCCCACTACAGTCAAAACTATTCTTGATATAAAGTTAGTTGGAAAATGAAAGGGTCAAAGAGGTGAGAGGAAACGCCTCACAATTTAAATTTTGCTGTGTGCTTTTCTGCTAATGATAGGAGAGGAACTCATATCGCTCTTCATGGTACGGGAAGTGTGAAACACATTAGCATCCCAGCTAAATATATTCCATAGCCAGCTGTGCAGTTTGACTGTTAAAGTATAAGAGCATTAAAAATTCCAACTGATCTGTCCGTTCTATCCTTACATTGTATCATTTCCTGACACAGTGGTCAGAAAGGAATAGAAAAGCACAATGACTGTTTATACAGCAATGTAAACCAACAGTGCAAGCAGTGGTGTAGAGATGCAGGATCTTCTAGATTAATTTTGAAGAAGTTCAGCCTAGTTCTGAAGTCAGATGAAAATTTTCTCATGAAAAACTGATAGTATCAGTACAAAACTAATAGTACAATTACTAATTACTACAAAACTTAGGACTAAACATATTTACCTGACAGTAGGGGAAAACTTCTCCAAAACGGGGAATTAAGCTGCACACATTGACTTTTTGCTTAAAAACTTTTTCAGATCTAATTGTAATTCTGTGTGGTTACACAGGACCCTGAGTAATTCAGGGCTTAAGGAGAGTTCTCTGAGTGTTCAAAATTTCCTTCCTCTTCTGTTACGTTTCAGGCAAAATATTAATTATCCAAAAATATTTCTCTCCAAAAATTCCATTGTCACATTTTGCTATGATGTCTTATCTGGCAGAAATTATTCATGGCACCATAGCATTCTACAAAGCGACGATGATGATGAAAACATATGTTAAAGGAAAATGCATAGGCTTTAATTGAAGACACCTGTTACCAATTCAAATGGAAGGCAATCAGTTTCACTAATTGCTCTGGCTTAAAAGAAGTTCAACCCAAATGTAAAGCAGTCATCATTGTGGGTTCATCGGCAGTTCATGTAGAGTAGAATTTTCTCTATTTGTACCCTAAAAACACACACAGTCAATTATTCATTTATTAATTAGAGCTACTCCTAAGGGACAGATTTCAGGCAATACATTTTTGTGCCTTTAAGGAAATGCAATTCTTAATCTTTGCCTGTGATGAATCCAGAGTGTGTGGGGGTATACTGTCATTTTGTCACCTTCTAAATAATTTTTGCTGTAAAAAATTGAGTGATGGATGAATGAGTATGAGGATAGGCTACCTAGGAAAAAGTAACAGGACTTCTGCCAGATCTGAAACTCAAATCATTTATGCTATTAAGCTGCAGTTAATGCTTTTATTTGTGCATTCCTACAGCATCCAGCCAGGAGCCCAAACTCCAAAGCACAGACAAAAGTGCTAACAGTTTGCTTCTTGATGTTTGAAGGAATTACTTTTTTTTTTTTTTTTTTTTTCATATCTAAACAGCAGAACCCTGGGAATACCTGAAGACTTTGCATCTTAATGGTCAGATCTGGAATTTATCTGGAATTCTTGACCTTCTTTGCACGTGAAGAGACCCTTACACACTTTAAGAAGTTCCTGTCCTAATAGACCTGGTCAATGAGTTCAGTATATTCTTAAATATAATTTGAGACCTATGTCCATACAGTATCCACAGGCTTCAGTGGAAATACCTCAGGGAAGCCCTGCAATTTCCAATACATACTACACAGAATAGTCAGAAACAACCACAGCTGGCTTGGGATCTGGGGACCCAATGGTTTTTAGCTGGCAAAAAGAGATGGATGATCTTGCAGAAGTGATTTTACAAAAGGATGTTAAGAAAATGAGTGCAATTATAGCAAAATTGGTGCACCTTGACATTGATCCATTGTACAAATGTCACAAACTTCTAAATTTGCAGCCATGGTAGAGAATGAAACTTGCATTGGTGTTAATATTCTGGGACTTCTAATATTCCCAGTTTCCCAGCAAAATTAAAGTTAGGGTTTTCAAATCACAGAATTGCTAATGAAGGCTGTCCAACTACAAAACCTGGAGGGCAGGTTTGGTTTTGTTTCTTTCTTCTGGCAGTACAATGCATAAAAGAATACCCAAATGATTGCAATGACATATAAAAATAACTAATAAAGACAAAATGATGGAGAATCAACATTTAAAACTTCTGTCTATCCATAGATAGGTCTGTCATCTATAGTACATACCAAATGAAATATTCTAAAACAACAGGAAGGAATTCTTCACAGAGAGAGTGGTCGGGCATTGGAACAGGCTGCCCAGGGAGGTGGTTGAGTCACCGTCCCTGGCTGTGTTTAAGGGACGTTTAGATGCGGTACTGAGGGATATGGTGTAGGGGAGGACTTTGTAGAGTAGGGTAGATGGTTGGACTCGATGATCCCAAGGGTCTCTTCCAACCTCAATGATTCTATGATTCTAATATATATTTACATGCCACAAGGCCCACAGCAGTTCAGCACAGGAGTACATGGAAACTACAAGACGGGAGGCTTACATTTAAATATTATCTGAAACCTCACTCTTACAAAATAGCAAACTGCTGAGTGAGCTTTGGGAATTTCAGACCAAACGGATGACACTAGGCCTATTTGTACACAGCCCACTGCGGTTGTTAGTGAACTTCAAGCCTGTATTATCCTATAATGGTTTAGGTTAAAAAATTTTACAGTGAGTGTCATTTGGCTCAGCACGAAGCACAATTGTCATTGTATTAACTTTTTAATAGGAGACTAAACCCAGAGATGCATCTCAAACCTGACAGGTAAATAAGGATGAGCCTCAAGAGGTTTTGAGGTTTTTGGTCCATGCGACCAAAATCTAAATAAAAAATCAGGAAGTAATTCCTCTAGATATGAACCTTCTGAATTCATCTCCTTTTGAGAAAAAACAGTAAATAGCTTGTCCATGCTGTACTCATTTTGCTTTCAATAGGGAAAAAATAGTTAAAGTGAAAATAGGAAACCATGAATACTGCAGTATACAGAAATTTAGAGTATTTTTATAGAATATAAGAAGAGCTTATTTTTTATTTTTATGTCCATCTATTTTATTTTTAATGTGACACCTATGCCAAAATCACAAAGGTGATGCAGATTCCTTTCTGGAAACTACAGTTGACTGTTGATACAAAAGAAACTTTTATGTAAATACTGTTCATCAACAGTAAAAGAGAGTAGTTCAGAGAAATTATGAATTATAGAGGCAGTTGTGAATTGGCTTTCTCCTGTGGCTTGGGCTGAAGGACTCTTCTACTGGTAAATTCTGCTCTCTGCAAAGTCTCTGTGAGAAAATTTTTTAACTAATTTTAGTAACCTCAAAACTGGTATTTCCTTTTATGAATGACCAGCCTTGTTTACAGAAAAATGTCTCCCGAGAGTTTTGTGTCTGTTTTTTGAAGATCATTTGGAAAGCCTTCCAAATGTCCAATTTCCTTCTGTGTTCTATTAAGCACTTTTTAGTGGGCTATGTAGGTGAAAATCTAGGTCACTTGGTGATAAAGTAGTGAGAAGAGAGCATCTATCTCCTGCCAAAAGGAGTTTATGGTGTGAAATTTTGTTTACTATAATTTCTTAAATGATTTTTGTAGATCTATTTTCTTCGTTTCACAGCACTAATTCCTAAACTGTCAGAACGTGATGTACTTCCCATAATGGACAAAGTTGGAATACTGACATATCAGCATTTTTGCTAGTGCTGTATTGTGCTTTTGGAGATATCATTCTGATGCAGAAAATGTCAGTACAATGGTCATACAGAAGTCTTCCTGTCTTTGTGGGTTGGCAAGAAATAACCCCTGAAGCATTGTAACGAGAGCTGTGCTGGAGGCATTCAGATAGCACCACGTATTCACTGCTGCAGTTGTTAGCACCTGAATGTTTCCCAGATTTGCTTAAAGGCTTTTCTCCTGAGATACTGCTTGCTTCAACCTTTTAATATGCAGTTTCTAGACAGCTTTTTCATCAGTCCTGTCAGCGAAGTAGTATTTCAGGAGGCTAGTGAAGACGTAATATGAAAGTCACCATACAAACTCCTTGAAGGTCACCTAAAACCTAAATGTACAGTCCATACACTGGTTAAATATTGCATTTTCAAGAGCAAAGCATGAAAACAGACAACCCATAATTGCATTTCTGTGGAGTTACGGTGTTTGTACAAGAAATAAGTCTCTTTTGTGTCTTCTTTCTGTGATGCAACAGGAGATACAGTATTCCATCTCCTCCAGTATCTCCTGTTGGCAAATATATTTCTCTTCCTGTTTAGGATTTCTTCTGATTACTCAGATTCCACAAGATGGCAGTACTTGATGAGTAAATGCAATTGATGCCTGGTGACAGCCAAAATCTGAGATTATCTGGGACTTTTAGCAACTCTGAAGAGGTTTCTTCTCTTTTTTTTTTTTTTTTTTAATTGATAAAAAAGCAGCAAAAAGTACACTTAAGATTACAAGTTGAATTTACTATTCATAGCTATAAACTGTGAAATTTGTGTGATGGCCCTGCTTTACCATTCAGAAATATTTCATTTAAACAAAATAAAGTATCAGGAAAAATACATGCCTAAATTTTCCTTTCTGAAAATATGAAACCTTATGTTATCTCAAGCCCAGTTTTAACCTCATCACACTTGCTGTTTGGATGTTCTGGGAACCAACCACAGAATAAGGTGGCAATATGTGGCCTTTTCTAATGGTAGTGAACACTTCACATTCAAAAGGGGGAAGGCTTCTTTTTAGTTAAGATGAATGATAGCAATGGATTGTTCTTCCAGCCTCCCACCACAACCAGATAAATAATTTTGGTGCATCTCTCTGTGCTTCTGTGTCTTATTATCAATGCTTATTAATCCTCCAAGAAAACATTTAATGAATGTAATTTATTTGTTGCATTGTAATGCACCTACATAGAGCAAACAGATATTGTCGATTTATCAGCTCGCAATGAAATTGCTTCCTTTCTGCTCTGGGGGCTCTGTATCTACTGCTTACTTGCCTGAAACACAATTTTACCAATCACATATTTGTCTTTGTTCAAATTTAATTACAGTGATAAATCTTCAAATATTTTCTTTCTTATAACCATTCACACAGCTAATAACTAAAAATACGGTAGAAAAGGTAAGCGCACTGTCAGGACTGATTTTGTACTGGAGGATAAAAATATTATATTGTCATTACCAGTATACGCAGACAATATAGTCTCATTTGAAATATACCCAGGCTATGAAACGTGTAAAGACCAATGAAATCTCTTTCTCATACATACACTCTTTAAAGAGACCATATAGTATACAACAAAAATGCTGGGAAAGGACACTAGATTATTATGTGTATTTGATTGTCACTGGCATGATTTTCATATTTAAAAAAAAAAATCTGTTCCAGAAAGAATCAAAATATTGTGACGAAAATGAACTCAAGACCACATGTCATTGAAGCTCTTCTTTTGCCCTCAGGCAAGATTAGATATTATCAGCCCAGTCTTTAAAAATCTACAGTGGGTTAAATTCCTAAATTTAGATATTCAAAAGAGCCAGTTTCATTCCTCAGTTAATAATGAAACAGTTTTCCTCAATATTTATGTGTTTTTCCTCTTTTTTTTTTGCAATACTGTTTCCTTAGGCAATTTACCACATTGAAAATATTTAAAACATTTTATTGATGACCAGTATTAAACTTTTACAGCTACAATGGAAGACCATTATCCTCGTCTGTATCAGCCTTCTGTTCTTGAGGCTAGATCAACCCAATCAATTCAGCTTTTCTTTCTCATGTACTCTATTGGTAGCAGTCTTCATAGTATGTCCTAGAATTAAAGTATGCAATTTTCCATTTACAAAGTATTCCATTTTCTGTAATAGCAGTATTTTTCTAAGGAGGAATGCTGTTTAATCACTTATCTTCCTTTATTCTATCTATAAATTTGATGTTTTGGTAAGTATAGTAATCTGCATTTTGCTGCATTTTTTGTTACTCATTGCAAACCATCTCTACAATGTACTTTTGTATTCTCATTCTGTGCTCTGCAGTGATTGCAATGTCTTGCAGTTTGGAGACTTTCACAAATGCTCCATATTAAGTTGATGTTCTATGTTTTATAACATACCAGCTAATGCAGATGTCACTGTATATTGCTATTTTCTATGAAAAGCAGAAAAAAAGTGGATGGTAAAAAGCAATAAAGTTAAACAGTGTAAGTAAGTAATACCACAGAACTTAACTCAGAACTCAACTGTTAGAATTGCAGCTCTTTTAATCAACACTACTGACTTTATAGAACTAATGAAATATCTACGGCCAGGAGGACTAGGGAAGTGATTGTCTCCCTGTACTTGACACTGATGAGGCCCCACCTCAAGTACTGGGTCCAGTTTTGGTCCTTGCACTACAAAAAAGACATTGAGGTACTGGAGAATGTCCAGAGAAGGCAAACAAAGCTGATGAGAGGTCTAGAGCAGAAGTCTTATGAGGAGTGTCTGAGGGAGCTGGGATTGTTTAGCCTGGAGAAATGGAGGCTGAGGGGAGACCTTATCGCTCTCTACAACTACCTGAAAGGAGGGTGTAGTGAGGTGGGGGTCGGTCTCCTCTCCAGAGTAACAGGAAATAGAACAAGAGGAAAGAGCCTCGAGTTGTGCCAGGGGAGGCTTAGATTGGGTAATAGGAAAAATTTCTTCACTGAGCATTGGAACAGGCTGCCCAGGGAAGTGGTTGAGGCACCACTCCTGGAGGTATTTAAAAGACAGGTAGATGTGGTGCTGAGGGACATGATTTACTGGTGAACTTCGTAGTGCTAGTTAACAGTTGGACTCAATGATCTTGATGTTCTTTTTGAATCTAAATGATTCTATGATTAGTAATTTCCAAATACAAGAATTAGAGATTATCTTATTCCAGCATTAGAAATGGAAATCAGGAAGACTCACATCATTATACCTTCATCAGCTTCAATTTAGGTAAAATAGTTCAATGACTAATATGAGACTTGATTAATACCCAGTTTAAAAAGTGAGATATAATTAGCAATATTGGCAGAAAGTAAATCTGGTCAGACTATTTTTATTGTTCTTTTCATTGACAAAGACAGAATAGTCTCTGCAATGTACCTAGAATTTACGTTTTAAATTAAAAAAGAATTGGAATAACCACAAAATTAACTTATTGTGCATTGAAAGGATTAAAAACTGACTTCAAAGTATAATCAAAAGGATCAGTTCTAGAATCTTTTGTCCTCTACTGTTGAAAATTTTAACAGTCAAAACTAAACCCATGCAGTTCTAATAACTGATCTACGGGAGATATAAAACTTAGCAGCGACAAATGTGCAGAACAAGTCACTGGTGCACTCTGATTTGGATAGCTTATTATTATTAGAACATTTTTTATGAAGGAAATATGTTGAATTTGTAGCACAAGTTTATTATTTCTTAGTATTTTGAATGAAAATAATTCTGTGGTAATAACTAACTAACTATTGTACTGATATGGAAAGTATGCCATTGGAAAATAATGAGGATTCTGTTTAATATTCAGGAAAAAAACATATCTGATTAGAATATTTATATGTGAAAATTGTTTTCTTTGGCAAAATATTAATTAGAATTTAAAGTTGGGGGTTTTTCCCCCTTTTTTATCTTTCACACTTTACATCTCTTGTTCTCTTATAATATGATACTTGAGTTTCTCTACATTCAGATATCACTGTTGGGATATTTACTCCAGTATAGTCTGCTTCTTGCTTAAGTATGCTGCAGAGATCAGCACAATGAAAAATCATATTCAAGCTCAGTGTTACCTGCAGTGAATCCCAGAATCTTGCACCCAAGTGGGTTGCTGCATTACATGGAAATTTCATTTTATAACTACTGCAATGATACCAATGAATTAATGCATTTCGAAGATATAACAAGGACATCCACCAAAACAAAACAGAAAAATGAAGTAATAGGTTCATGATCATCCAAATTTGTGGAATATTGCCCGTGCAGTATTGTCAAGTGCAAGTGACATTATCTTTTCTTTAGCTGAGAAGAAAAGATACTCTGCTCATCATTTAGCAATAGAAGTTCTGTTAAGCGAATTTTCTGTAATTTGGCTGAAAATACTCACTAGTACTCCAGTTATCAGAATATCAGTCTCTCAGGGAGTTTATATGTATGTTTAAATTTGGCTTTTTGTACTTCCAAGAAAGAAAGCAACTTAAATTTGTCTCTTTATCCCTCATTCACCTTGATTCCTAATGCCAGGAAGGATTAACAGTAGCAGAAGGATTTATTTAACAAGATTTAATTTCAGGCTTCTGGGTATCTAAATGAGAATAAAAGGCTACTGCAGTGCTAGTTTACACTTCAAAACACAATCTTTTCTAACAGCCTTCACCACCCTACATGGAGTTGTCCTAGGAATTGTACTGGTAAAAACTGAGGACTCAGAATCCATAGAGTTGCCTTGGTGTGGCTGCACATATTGAACTTAAGATACACCCCACTGCCTCTGCTTTATATTCTCTTGGTGTTAGGTATTTTAATATAAATTTAAAGGCTTTTCTCAGTCTATCTGCAGGTCAGTGTTTGGTGAATTCAGCCATGGCCGTGGCACGATATGATTGATGGATCTTCCTTAGGTCTGCTCCTTTGCGCCTATGGTATTTATTATCCTAAGATCTCAAATCAAGGGCAGTACCATTATCATCACTTTTGTATGAGAAAAATGAAGAATATTGAAGGAAGTGACTTCCCAGCAGTCATGAATCAGGCTATAATCAAAGTGGAATCTCCATTAATAGAAAATTGTTTTAATTTCTAGTATTTTTTCCTTTCCTTACCAGCTCTTTGTACATCTACAAGAAACATCAAAACACACCAAAAAATCTTGTAGTCAATGAATCCTTAGGAGCTGTGTAGATGAACATCAGAGGTGGGTAGCTACCCCTCATCCTCCCTCTGAATTTGATTTTCAAATGTTAAAAAAACAAACCTCAGGAGTATAAATCACATAATCCCCCTGGTCCTCAAGGTCTAGTGCTCAGCTCCTTGGTACATTTACTAGGCTTAAATGTACCAAGGAATGGATCCTCCATTACATCTTTCTGAACACAATGGAACATGTAAACATATGCTTCAGAGAATAACATATAACCAATTTATAGTCCCCAAAAGACAATTTTTAAGTGTTAAGAATGACAATGACAGATTTTTTTTTTCACCATAATTAAAAAATAACTCAAAGTGCAGATGAAGAGGAAGATACATGCCACATTAGCAAACTGCCCTAGAATGCTGATAATGATGTTCAACCATGTTGTACAAATAAATCACTACAAATAACCTCAGAAACAATCAATCATTTAAAATTTAAAAGTGTAGAGACTGTAACTCTTACCTGTTTCTACACACAGAAAATACACTATTGAGTTCCTGTGCATATTGTTCTGCACTACTGGAAACTCAGTGAACTGCTTCCATCTATCTTCTACTTGTCACATAATTGTTATTTAGCGTTAATACATAGCCTTCTGTTGCCTTACTTTCAGCCTAGGGCAGTGTCCCATGTCTCTCCTCCTCAACCGCGTAGCAATAGCAGTCAATGTGACATCTGAAGTGTCACACTATATATGTACATATCACATGGAAAAAGAAGATATTTGTCCAACTCTCCCTACATTTTTTTTTCTAGAAAATAAACAAACAACAGGCAATCTGCTCCCTCCTGTGCTGAGGGTGTGCATAGTTTTCAGAAGACTAATAATGTTTTCCGAAGCCCTTTTCCTTTTAGGTATGAAGCATGATGTTGTAAAGTTACATGATCTGGACTGTAAATCAGTGAAATTTTAGTGTTTTCTTGACATTTTTTTCCAGATCATCCTCTGTTATCCTCTGTAAAATGGGTAGTCCTTCTTCCTTCCATCTTGCATTTGACATAGCTGAAAACAGACTCTTCAGGATTGGAACTATATGGTAATTTGCTAAATTCCTAAAAGTTTTGCAGAAAAAGACAAACTGAGACAATTTTTTCCCCAGTATTATCTATATCCTTCTTTCCATTCTACCTTCTTCTTCCTGAATTTTTATTCCTGCAGTCTCCAATAGAAGACTTTCTTAATTACTGAAAGAAGAAAATACTGTGAAAATTAACGCTTCAATAAATGAATAAATGAAGTGAAATTTTCCAGTTACGGATTCTCCACTCTAGGGTAATAGTGTCAACACAACAGGAATTGTATTAACTGGCTAATGAAGTCATCAGCAATGATTTAACAATATTGGAACATAGCGTGAGAACATAGGAGATAGAAGTGGGCAATCAAATTATCAGAATTAAGTGTGGTATTAATTATTACATTGTTAAAAAGATGGCATTGTGATCAAAAAGAAGTCACTTTTCCACTAAAACTGCTCTGGAAAACATCTTTTGCTGTCAAAAGATAAAGGATGCACGTGTGCTGCTGCACAGGGGTTTGGATTTGTCTGTAATCATTCAGATTTTTGTGTGAATTCTATGATATTATGCTTATATTGATTCAGTCAGTTTCTTCTTGAAAAATCCAAGCAATTGCCTTTAATGTATTTAGTGTTGAGTTAACTATTTTCATACCAGTTACAATTGTATTGGGTAGGTAAAAAGAACATAAATACACCCAAGTATATATTTCTAAACAATTTCTAGCTTCCCCTTTAAAAAAGAAAAATGAAAACTAGATATCCAACTAGAATTGTTTTCACACTGCTTCATTTATGTGGAACAATGTTCCTGAACTGATTAAATAAGGCTATATGAAAACCTATGTCTCATTATGCATTGTATCACCTCAAATGATTCTAAGTTCACTTTCATAGGGTACTTATGAAGTAAGGAATAACCGACTTTATTATATAGGGAAACTTGTTAATGCAATCTTACAGAAGTCAGATCAGTTCAGTCTAAAGCTTTCTCCTTCTGAATCAAGACTGACTTTCTAACATTTTTGGTAGAATCTGCCAGAATCACTGCTGAATTCAGTCAATCACGCTTACTCTGAGAAAAGCTGCATTTTCTGAAAACTCCACTGTTTTAATTCTTTTTTTAATCCTTTAAGATTTCCCCACAATGGTAATGGAGAGAAAAGGCTAGACTACAGACCCTTAGAAATTAATCATTTCTCATCTCTTTCTTCTTCTTATGTTTCCTCCTGTTTCAGCTGTCTGATCAGCATTGTATTTCTGGCTTCTTCTCCTTAGTTACATTGATTAACATGTGCACTCTCACTCTATTCTTTTCTGTTATATGAAGTGGAGAGGTAATTGGGATTAATTAGAAATATTCTGTCTTAAACAAAATGGGCTTTATGACATTTAGCTAATTGATGTGTTAGTAAAATGGTATTGTTTCAGCCACCAGCTTAGTAAAACATCTGAATCAAATAGCAAATGGTTTCTAATAGGAAGGTTATTATGAGAGGGTCAATTCTGCGAGAGCCCTGTACCTCTGTGACTGTAACTGCTGTATGTTATTCCAGTCTTAAATCTATTGATGTTGGTCTCCTGCTACTTTAGAAATTATATAGCCTGTGCCACAGAAAAAAAAATTGTGACACCATTTCCTAAATTAATTGGTACCTTTACAATACTAGTTGCAGAATTGTGGTTGTGATAACATAAACACACATTTCTGTTAAACCCGGCAGGACAATGCTGTCTTGGTTCATCACTAGACTGAGGGGTTCCTGATAGTTACATCTGATTTGTTGGGACATCTTAGTAACAGGCAAGTAACTTGTCTCTAGTGAAGAGCAGCCTGCCCGCTACAGAAACTTTTCATTGTTATTGTCCCAGCTGTAGACAAACAGCCACATAAAGTTGTCACCTGAAAGGCAATAGAGCACGAGTCTGAGGGCCAACACATTCAATGCATTTTTAAAATTAATTCATCTCCCTTGCTTCCTCCCTCTTCCCTTGCACTTTGATTCTCCTGAACTGGCAGCTGGGGTAATATTTGTTGACAACAGTGTGGCTGCAAAACTACAGCACACGTCCCTCAAGCAGAGACCTGTCAGGGCTGCCCTTTCATCCAACATTGTGCACTGGCTTAATTGGCCAAGGTCAACCAGCTTTCTCTCACTACATTTTCATGGTCCCCCAGGGGAAGAACAGCTCCAGTGAGTGATCCACTGGGTCTAGGGACACTGAGCTTTCAGTTTCTTGTTTAGTTAAGTGTATTTTTTGAAAGAATTATTGGTGTTTTTAAGGAGTGGGGATGATTTATCAACAGTGGTAAAATTTGGAAAAGATTTTTTAAAAAATACCACATTATAAGTTCCTCAGGAGAACTTACTACAGTTGACCTAGTTATGCATTTCTGTTCATTTATTACTTTTCTACTTATTAAAAAAATAAAAATAGAGAAAATCTAGACTTCTATGTCAAGAAAGTTTAAATCGGTAATTATTTATCCATATGCCTACTATACAGATATTGCCTAGAATTTGGGCCACATGCATATCATTAATATGTAATTAAAAACTAATAACACATTGCCAACAGACTGGGAGTAACTCCTCATTGGCAAACATAGCTTGTTACAGTGCTACCCTACAGAAAATTTTTTCATTCCCAAACTCTTAAATTTCATATCCTCTGATGCATGCCTTCAACAAGATTGAGGAAGGAAACCCTAAAAAGTGCTCAAGGGAAGCCAGCAGCAAAATTACTGGTCACGTATTGAGTAATGAAAAGACCATAGGAGAGGAAAAAAAAAGTTAATTGTGTTTGTTCATTCTGTAATGAAAACTACAAGCATAGTCATCAATCAGTTGCACAGATAAAGAATACAGATTCCTATATTGAGTCGTGTCAGAGGCCATAGTCGTTTACTTTAATGATAACATAGATGGGAATTAACATTACTAGGCAAGAAAGTTTCAAAAGCAGTCTAGTGAAAGTGATAAAATAGTGGATTCAAGAGGGAAGCATCTTTAAGATCCTCCCAGGGAAAAATGTGGGTGAAGAGATGAGATGACCCTATGAAATTAACCCAGAATTAGGACAGGAATATAGAGCTTAGAAGACTGTGAACCTGACACCTTTTTTATTTTTTTCCCTCCCATTATTGAAAAGCAAAGTTCACGTTTCATTAGCATTCAGTTAAAGTCAAATAAACATAAAAATATAGTAAAGCCTAAGATGGAAGTACAGGAAGCCTTCAACTCATGATAGCTAACTCATACAGTTGATACATGTGGCTCTCAAAACAGTATTTTTAAAATATTTTGTATGTACATTATGATCATTTATATGTTATTGGCATGTAAAGAAGTGATAGAAAAGTTGTGTCAGTCTGTCTCCTATATATAACATATTAAGGGTTTATTAAAGGAACTTTTCTGCCCTATCCAGTTAACAATCGTTTTCTAACACCATTACAAAAGTGTCCTGTTTGTGTTACTCAGCATCATGCTCCCACAGTGAATTAAAACGTGTGAAGAACAAGCTATGGCACACAATTATGAGAGAACCAAAACAAAATTAAGACAGCTGCCCTGTATGTCTTCATATAGATCCTCCTACTACAGGTCAACTCTTCGTTAAGTCTAGTACGCATATTTGGCCTCCATTAAAACATTAAGAAGTCTTAAGTAAAAAAACCAACAAAACAGCCAAAACAAAAAACAACAGAAAACCAGTTCCAAACTTCAGTGTTCCTCTGGGTCTCACTTTTGCTAGTAGAAGGAGAAGCATCAGGGTGTTAAATATTTCTACCTTCCCAGCAAGCCTATCAGTTAGGAGGAGATGATAGTTATGTCGAATGAATGCAAAATGACCTATTTGCCATCATCAGTTTCATACATATTCACCTCTACAAACTACTAATAGAAGGTAACTGACTGATGAATAAGTTCTGCTTAGCTTAAGAGAGAGTCCTGTTTGGAGGGATGGCCTGTCCAGCTGTTGTTTTGGGAATACTGTGAGAGGCCAGTGCTTTGATAGGAACCAGTAAAACAGTCCTCCTTGTTCTTAAGATGGAAGGAGAAATCATAGAATCATACAATGCTTGGAGCTGAAAGGGACCTTAAAGATCGAGTTCCAATCCCCCTGCTGTGGGCAGGGACACCTCCCACTAGAGCAGGTTGCTCAAAGCCCCATCCAGCCTGGCCCTGAACACTTTCAGGGATGGGGCATCCACAACTTCCCTGGGCAACCTGTTCCAGTGTCTCACCACCCTCACTGTAAAGAATTTTTTTCTGGTATCTAGTCTAAATCTTCTCTCTTTCAATCTAAAACTATCACCCCTTGTCCTATCACTACACTTCCTGACCAAGAGTCCCTCTCTGTCTCTCCTATAGGCTCCCTTCAAATATTGAAAGGCTACTATAAGGTCCCCCTGGAGCCTTCTCTTCTCCAGGCTGAACAACCTCAGCTCTCCCAGCCTGTCTTCATAGGAGAGGTGCTCCATTCCTCTCATCTTCGTGGCCCTCTGCTTGACCCATTCCAACAGGTCCATGTCCTTCAAATATGACTTTCACCTACACATTGGTCTCTCCTTGAAGGAAATTATATAGATTTCTATGATAAGTTGATACGAAAAGTCAAATTTGAAAAAATAGATAATAGAATGTTACTTTACAGTTACATACAAATACATGTTAATATCACAAATCATGGTTAGGAAGAAATCTCATCTGTAGTGACAGCTTAGCATCCAGTTATGTCTAGAAAGAGATGGAACATTCAGAGATCTAAGTTCATTCAGTCTTCCTATGATTTTGAAGAAACTAGCAATGAGTAGATCTATAACTTTGCGCACTGAAATGTCACTGTCAGGTGACTGGTACCTGGGACTGAATCCACAGCCTTAAGATAACTTTGTGACATTCATATACCTGGAGTTAGGCATCTGTGAACTGCATTCACAAAAGCCAGCTTAGTAAATGGAGAGCCAGAGGGTACATGGATGCCTTCAAAACAGAATTTGCTGCCTCCTGCATGCACATACCAGAGCCAATTGCCTGTAAACAAGCTAATGAGCATACTGAGGGCAGTCCAGCCCAAATATAACAATCTTGTTATCATAACTAATTTGCCTGGAGAAGTCTACTCCTAACAATTCTGTACCTGAATGAGGTCATTTAGAGACTGCCTCATTATTTCTATGTATAATTTGTGTAGAATGGACCTAAACTGAGGAGTTCCGAGTAGAGCTACTGCACTTAGTCAGACTTGGTTTCCTAACTGTAGTAGAGCTGCAGCCCACACAATTGAGTGCAATTTTTGCAGCTTTAACACAAACACAGCTCTCAGATTCCTTTTGCACACCCTGAGCACTGAGAAGTGATTGGTTTGTGCTTCCTTCCAAAATAGTTTTTCGTGTACGTCCAAAGTACACACACAAAGGAACTCTAAAAATAGCTTTAAAAAAACACTTTATTTGATGTGATTTTCTCCAATTAATATGAGAACTAGGACAGTTGTGTAAGAATAGAAGAACAGGACAAAACCTTTTGGACCTTGGTAGAAAGAGTTTTGGTTTAGCAGCTTGCTGGTCCAGCAGCACACTACTATTCAGACATTCAGGAAATGAATGGGAAGGACTGTGATCCCCATAACACTGACATTAATCATCTTTGGTGAAGCAGTTTTCTAACAGTTTTCTAACACTAAAGGGGAGGTACAACAGATGCAGCCTACAACACAGTTTCCATACTGCGTAAGATCAGATTTGTCCTTTAGAAAGAGATAAAAAAAAGTTATAGTTTAACATCTGTACAGATGTTACATGCTGTGGAAAGGTTATATAGCAGTGCTCCCTCCAGAAGGCAGCGTGCCTTTGAGGTGGGAGGGAGCGCGCATCTGCCTTCCCCTGTGTGCATCAGCGCTGTTCTCATTCTAACAATGGGAATCGTCATTCTCTATTAAGCTCATGCTGAAAGCTTTGAATAAACGCCTTAAAAACCTCAGCTGAAAATATTAATTCTGAGAGAAACGTGTAAATCTGGATGAAATCTTCCATTCATTTTTAATCTCGCTATGGTAAACCTCGTAATTAAGATGATTAAATGACTGAATAAAACCATATATTTTCATCCTTTAGAATACCACAATGAAAAGCTGTAATCCTGATTATAGAAAAAAAGCAGTAGAGGCCTTTTAAAATTGAGATATCAAACAAAGTTTGTTATTTCAGCATTTAGTAATCAATTAACATCTTGCTTATCAAGGGTACCTAAGAATTAAATGTCTAGGAAACCGATTTTGGAGAAAAAACTAATGGGGGGTAAGGAAGAATCAAATGTTATATTTTTGGAAGAAAAAAAAAAAAAAAGGATAAAAAGTTATTTTTGTATATATTTTCATCCTTTAGAATACCACAATGAAAAGCTGTAATCCTGATTATAGAAAAAAAGCAGTAGAGGCCTTTTAAAATTGAGATATCAAACAAAGTTTGTTATTTCAGCATTTAGTAATCAATTAACATCTTGCTTATCAAGGGTACCTAAGAATTAAATGTCTAGGAAACCGATTTTGGAGAAAAAACTAATGGGGGGTAAGGAAGAATCAAATGTTATATTTTTGGAAGAAAAAAAAAAAAAAGGATAAAAAGTTATTTTTGTGGATGATCAGGTTACCCAAAATAAATATATTTCACAAGGGACAACTTAAGGATTTGCAAAAAAAAAAAAAAAATATTAGTGGAAATGCTTCTGGACTAGACACATTAAAATGATACACATCTCCCAATGAAGTCAGCATTTTTTTTTGGAGTGATGGTCCAGGAAAAGCAGGAGGTAAGAATCTGCTGGTGCCTGGTTGTCATACGGGCCTTGCACAAAATCCTTTTGGTTGAATGTATTTTCCTTCACCATTTTGAAAGAGGGCATAGTGTCTCTCCCAAAAAACTCCCTCATTTTTCTGCATAGATATTTCTCAGTAAAGATGACAATAACTTAACAAACTAATTTATTAAAACCAAGAAATAATTCTCTTATCTGAATCTGCACTGCAAATATTCTGAATATATTTCAAGTGCACTTCTTTTTTTGTGTGTCTTATTCCTCTGTAAAATATTTGGACAACAATCTAATGAAAACCTACGTGAATAATCTATATATATCACAACTTTGTATTTGTTTGTTTGTTTATTGCATTCCGTCTTGATAATATATCACAGCATTATAAACAGAAATCAAGTCTGTATACATATGAAATCTGTTTTCTGATTAGATTCTTGTCAAAAGAAATTAGTGTAGTATTTTTTCAGTCAGTGGTGCTTTGTAAAGACTTTCAGATTTTTCCAAAATTGAGGTCTGTAAGAATGCAATGCAGGAATTATTCAATCAAAAGTATTTACTTTTGAAAACATGTTAATAAACCTGTATCTCTTTTCATAAAGTATTCTTTCACTAAGAAATCTTTTTTTTTTCCCACAATGATATTGTCATTTTCTAAGAAGGCTCAATCCTGAAATTCTTAGGGTAGTTTATAAGGAGTTATTGACTTCAGAGATTGAGGAATAGGCTTCTGTTGAAGGATGGACTGCTTACAAGGTTGTGGAGAATGATTAGGTTTGATATTGTATTATCGGTTTATCTCCCGGGATAAGTAAGTGAAAATTATTTCTAAAGGTGCTGATCAATATGAACAAATCAATATAGTGGAGCTTGTGGTGTTCATCCACAAAAAATTCTCTGTCATCAAAAACACCCCCATAACTCATGGTCTTGTTAATGTTAGATGTTCACACATTTCAAACATGCTTTAAATAGTCTTTACTTTAGATATATCCACTACAATAGCTTAGCACTCACTTGAAAGTTTTTCTCCCAGGTGATTTTAAGGGTCAAAATTTCTTAGAACTATTTAGAATACAATACCATCCCAGCAAATCAGACACAGAAACTAAAATGGAGTATTCAGAAACTGAATGCTTAAAAAAAAAATTTAAAAATGTATTGTAGATGTTTTTGCACACAAATCATTGAAGTTCCTCTGCTCTTCAAACCAGTTTTGTGACTGGAGAAGTTTCGGATTTGCCGCATAATTTCAGAATTGATTTCACACACTTCCCCCTTAAAGTTCTGCTTCTGTCCAAAACAATTTTTCACAAACTGACTCTGCTCTAGTAGTCATCTTTCATTAATTTCTTGTACCTTATTGCCAGAGCTTCCTGGGATGATTTATTGTTCAAACATCACCAGGTGTGCAATTTTTGGAAGGCACATGGAGGTAGCTCTCCCCTTTCCCAGGAGACTCCAGCCTCTGTACTACATCCTCCAGTCCCATTGCAGTACCACAGTGACTTACAGGTCCTGAGTATTTTCTGCAGGTGAGTAGCTGGAGGGAAATTGCATTTGATTCTGCATTACATGGCAAACAAAGGGGAGTCCAAGTCCCCTTCCCATTCACATGAGGTTGTGTTTACATCTGCATATCTATGCAATTTTTCAGCTTTCAGTGATCTCCTCTACACTGCAGAACCTTTCTTGGCATATCTATGGTGATAAAATTATGCCAACAAGGTCTCAAAATATTTTTCTAGAAGCAATTTTCCTGCTGACATAGCATGCCAGTGCTCAAACAATATAAACTAAACCAACTGAACGCTGCCTGTGAGCACAGCAGTTTCCACAGGAGGGGTTTTGCTGGCCCACTGATGAAAATGAAAGACACCAGTTTTTCACCTTCAAAGGCAATGTGTGTGCTACAGTAGAACATTGCAATGGAATCTGTCTAAATATAAGTTTAAAAGCAAATTTTATGGAAAAAAATATAAACAGTCTGATGACAGATAAAGTGCATTTTGTGGAATGACAGCTGTTACAAGGTATATGACTACTTCACTATTGATGCCCATTTATCCTTACGCTCTCAGTTTGTTTGAGGAAATCTAATTCAGCTGTGGTGTTGAAACTGTCTCTCACTTTTTCTGCCTACGTCTTTTCTCTCTCAGTTTACTTATCATAATCAAGTCTTAACATCCTGCAATCAATTTCGTCACATAGAGGCTGTAGTGTCAAACTCAGAAATAGACTACAAAAGCAACCATAACAAGAGAATGTATTCAGAAGAAAGAGAAGCAGAGAGATGGCCAGAAGATAACAAGCGTTAATTGCATTGATAATTGTAATACAGTAATAACAATCATTCCAGAATGATAGAAAAGGAACACATATCTCTAACAGAAAGTCAGAGGAGATTTTCTTTTCTGCAGCTCTTCCATCTGCGATGTGACTGTTTTCCAGGGCTTAGATTTGGAGGAAGAAAAAATCGCCTTAGTACAGACCTCATTCCCTGAAGAGTAAATGGATAGGCTATGCTGCATCTATTGAAAAACAAGATATTCTCTCTAGCATCGTGTCTCCAGGTGTTATGTGATATGCAAATATAAAGACGTGCTTAGCTATCTGCAGAAATTGCAGGAGTGCTAATTTAAAAAGCAAAAATGTAACCCCTCTGGAATATCTACATTTTCATTTGGGAATCCACAGGCATTGCATGGGATTTATATTTCTGACTTCTAGTAATGATATTGTTGTACTGGAAACTAAGCTATACAGCGAGAGGAAGCAACCAAAACCATGGCTGTCCTACTGAAAACTAAAGACAATTTGTATTCAACAACAGTACCTCAACACTGGCATTTGGAACAATTTCTGAAAGGTTCTAAACTCTAAAAGAAATCTTCAGTGACCTCAAGGCAGCATATTTACCACTGGTGGCATGGAAACTATTGTTGTTACATTCAAGTCTTATACTGGGAATAAGACAATCTTGTAACAGAAATGTTGCTGTTATTCAGTGGCATTTGCAGTATATGAGCTTTAATTACTCCTTTGGTACTCCCCAAACTGTCAGCAGAACGGCGGATGTTTCATTTTTTAATATCTACAACGAAATACATGTTGTATCTAGAATACTGAACATCCAATAATGAACCAACTATAAAGGACCAGCATGCATACACACTGCAGCCAACTGTACCTGGTGAATGAAGTGGAGGGGAGCACATCAGAACAACTCCTTGACCTTCACGTACAGAGACAGCACTTCTTGTCCGACCACTAAAATTCCCCAGATCTATCAAAAGAACAGAGCATTTTAGTTACATACCAAAGATTTTAAATTTTGTGGCTACTGTGACCTAAATTTTATTTCCTCTTGTAAAGCTGACAGTTCATGGTTTCATACCTTAATCTATAGTAGGAGGGCCTTTAAAAATAAATCTATTTTCATGACAAAAAATTCCATGTTGCATCAGCACTTTATTACTCTTTTTAGTGCACTTGGGTACAGTATCAAAGGAAAAGCAGCAGACAATATATATACCATTTACAAAAACATTTAATAGTGCTTTTATTTCTTTTTGTCATATCCTCTTTGTTTTTTTTCATCCATAGAAGCAATTCATACAAAGTGAAAAAAGGAAATAAAATTGGAGAGAACACCTTGGCTAACATCCAGACTGATCAAGGCAAAGAGAACTGCAACATGGGTACACAAAGATATATTTGAAAAGGACCAGAAGCTTCAGCAGGTGTTAAATGAGGTGCTGAAATATGAAAAGATGGGGCCAGCGGGAGCATCTTTCAGTGGCATTCAGCAACCTATAGCCATACCTCTGCATTTCTGCATACAGAGCTAGGTGCTGGTATGAGCCAAACAACACCAGACAGTTTGAATAGGTTGAGAAGAATTATTACGTTCTTAACTGCACTCAGTTGACAGTTGTCTGTCAGATGCTGAAGCTCCACATCTTGCTCCGTGCCTCATAGTGCATGAAACTGAAGTTCAATGATTTTCAAAGGTAATAAAGTTGATCTTTGATAGATTTCATAATGGGGATTAAGTACACTTTTTTAAGTAGAAAGAGATGTATAGTCTTTCCAAATGCTTTTTCACATTTCTAACAGATGTCTTGGGCATAGGCAGAGGCCTAAAATATAAGTGCATCTAAATTCATGCTGTCTTTGACCAAAATAAGTCAGTGCTCTGATTTCAATAATAGATATTGTGTTTGAACAGAGGATGGGTGGGTGGGCTTCAGTAAATAATAGGGCAATATTCCCAAATGATGCAAAATTTTGCTATGCAAGAAATGAAATTAAATGAAATGAAATACTGCATTTTAAAATAAGCGCACTTAAACGTGCCACCTAATGAATGTTACCTGATAGTACATCCTGTAGAAATGTAGTTGTTATTAATTTATGTCTAGAAAGTAGTGGGCTGGTGTATCCCTGCATAAACAGTTGCTTTGGATGGGAGAGCAGTTTGCAATTAAAAGTCTTAGTTAAGAATCCCTGGATTTCAATGTGACTTGGAGTTTACAACTTTATGTATGTTTGTGTTAAGTCCAGTATTTTTTCTAAAAGAAAACTGATATATCAACCAATAATGTCTGCAGCCTACTAAGAAACCAATGTTTAGCTTTCATTTTAATGTGGAATTTACGAATATAATAATCTTTTTTAATGCATTATTGCTGAGTTCTTGTAAAAATAGTGTATGTCCTTAAAGCTTTTTTTCAAGGTCAATTTTTCAGGCAAGAATGACACTAACTTACCATAAGATTGTTCTTGTAGCCTTCCTTCTAAAGAAAATATGATTAATCTTCTCTGTATGGGTGTCCTAAAACATTCAGTTTGATTTACTCCTCAAATGCCTTCAAAGATCCAGACTGCATGCACAAACAAACCTCAGTGAATTTAAAATGTGGACAGAACTTGAACTGATGTGCCATGGCTTCAACATGTTTTGGGAAGATGCTCTGAAACCAGAACAGCTGCTCTGTAAGAAATACAAAGGCCATTGCTCTGTGTGTAGGAACAGATATTATCATAGTAGTACCTGCTTCCCCAGCACTTGGAAGAAAAATGGAAGGTATGTTGCAAATATCAGAAAAAGAGTTTTAATACTACTGACTCCCTGAAACCCATACTGCAAGTCTGTCTTATGCACTATAAAACAAGAATTTTTATTTTTTTAAAACATTTGGGTCAGGGAATCAAATAGATGAATAAATTAAAATAATGTGAGTTGAATAGTAAAAATTCATAGCAGTGTAAGAAGAGATTCTCTGCAATTTTTAAAGAGTGGGACAAGAAAGCAATCTTTTCTACTTCCAAAAAAAGTCTCTGAGATGTGTTTTCACAGACTGTTCCTCCAATTTCTTGTAAGCCTGAAAATAATTAATCAGAATTTTCAGATTTTTTTTTAAATTAAAAACTCCAGTGTCTTGACTTAAAATCCAAACTCAATGTGAAATATTAAATTATTTTAAAAATAACTTTCATTTGGGGAATTTTTTTTTGAAACTTATAATTTATGTATTTCTTTTGGGGGATAAAATATTTTAATATTAATGTTGAATCCTGTGGCTATGTGTTTTCATCCTTTATACTAATCTTTTACTACCCACAATATACAGCCTGGAAGCCTGTCAACACAAAAAAAAGGGAAATTTGTGGCATCTAAATTGTAACCTCTATAGGCAGAAGTAAAATTTTTGAAGTTTTTTGCTAATTTTTTTCCTCAGGTGAATAAATTTATTTTCCAATTAGCGATAGCAACCCTAGGATTTTTTCCCATTTCCTGTCTTGTACATGCACCATGAGAGATAAATATTCTTTTTCTTTTCTCCAAATGAAAAACAAAGGTCTTTTTTATTTAAAAATAAAAGTACTATGTGTGACTCAAGTTTCTATTTGTTCAAACCAACTAATTTTAAATTAAAGAAGGAACTAAAGAAGGAAGGTAAGAAGGCTTTGAATTTCAACTCTTTTCAGCTATCTGTTCGTCTGAATTGCATTTCTTTTTAGCTTATGTGAAAAAAAAGGATTAACAAGTACAAATGCAGGGATTTAGATGTAAAACAAATAAATGTAGGAAAGCTTAAAAGAAAGGAAAGGTGAAGGATCATGCTTGCTGTTCCCCCACATTAAAATAACAAGTCCAATATGGAAGAATTAACTGAAAGGGAAATATAATTAATTTCCTGTAAATCCCAACCATTTTATATCTAGGCATATTGAAAAAAGAAAAAAGATAGCTACTAAAAAAGTATTCAAAACCCCATAATTTTACTTGAGAAACTCTGAAAAAATAGATAATAAAAGAAAGAATAGACAGAATGCTGCTTTAGAGGTAGGTGCTGTAATATCTCCCACAGCAGTGCTGGCTATCGGTTCAGCTTCCTTGCTGCAGTATAAACTTGTACCATGTGACATGCCAGACAGCCCCACACAGAATGAGTCAATCCTTCATATTATTATGATGTACATATTTCATTGATAAGAAAATGACTTTTTGTGCTCCATAGGTATTTATCTTCTGCCCTGAAAGATTAGATTTATTTATGCTTATCTCAGTGCTAGCAGCAAAGATGATAACACCTACTGTATTATTTTCAAAGCAGTTCCTGGGGTTTGGGCTACATGACTTTCATACTCTTTAACAGGAGGCATAGCCTTGACCAGTTTGAAAATGTGAAGTTGTGTCAGTTACCATTTCTAATGTAACCATAGTGTTAGCAAGATCTATGCAAAAAATGCAGAGAACGTTTAGGATGGAGTGTGTGTGGCAGGAGCAGCACAATTGCCTTTACTACTAAAAGAATATTCAATTCAACAAATATTATACCATGTCTCTAAAGAACAACCGGTGACGCAGAAGTGTTCTCCACTATGAAAGGAAAACAGTAGAGAAATTCCAGAGCTAGTGAAGATGCAAGACATTAAATCCAATGGATTTGCCATAATGCTGACTGGATGTGCCACTTGCACTTCAGGTATAATTAGCTCAGTGTAGTATTTGATCTCTCACAGAAGTTGCAAACTTGGGAAGCATTCAGATTTCTGATCCAAAGCAGTTTGTGGGCAGTATGGCTGTCTCTGCAGTGGCTATCCCCATTCTGCTGAAAGGAGCTGAAGCATGGGTTTCTCTCAACACACATATGTACGTATTGATGTGCATTGAGGAAGAATGACACTCACCACCACAAGAATATCAGTTTAAATAAGACCAAACAGACTTCTGCAGAAGGTGAAAGAAGTAATGGAAATTAAATGAGAAAAATCTCAAGGCAGTCAAAACAACAGAAAAGCTTTGCGGGGCTAGCAACAAAATGAACAACTAAATAAAGGGGGAAACATTCTGCCATTGACAGAAAGACTTGTACAAAAGTTGGAACAGTTTATACCACTTAATAGCTTTCCAATTCATCTTCATTGCAGTTTCGTTTTTAGGCATGCACAGGAGGAACTATTCATTCTCTGTGTTTGTCAGTTGGCTGCAGCTGATGGGAGCAACAACAAAGGGGCAGGTTTTTGTGACCCAGACAATGGTCCACTGATGATTGATATAAAATTAGGATCAAATTAAAAATTAAATTAAAAAATAATGAAAGATCTTGTTTTTATTTTAGGCAATTAATTACTGCTTGGTAACTTAGCATGGAAGATGTGGAAGGTTCTGTAGTTCGTTATCAGTGACTTAAACCACTCAACTTCCAAATTAGAAATAAGACTGGTGCAGGGCAACATCTTCTGCCAGCCCAATTATGTGGGTTCAAACTATTTTATGTGCAAATTTATTATGGAGTTGAGAATGGACATGGTATGATATGTATTAAAATGTTTAAAGACATATGCTGAAGATATCCAGAGATAAATATAAAACAAATTCTTTCTATTGCAGTAAAAATAGCTCTAGGCAAGGCAAAATTCTTCTGTCAGACCAAGGACAAACTTATTCATTGCATTGTCACTACAGAGATGGTAGCCTTCCTCTCCTTGTATTTGAAAGACAGGACTAAGAAATAGACCTTGAGCTGGAATTGTAGCTCTTTAAAAAAGGTAAGATTTACAGGGAAAAGAATTCCATTAAAAATATGTTTTTCAAAATTCCATTATAACCTAAAACAAAAACATGGTTTGACTGTGCACTCTAAACAATGGGCAATATAAATGTTGTGTTTAATAGCCCATAAATGCAGGCTACAGAAGAATGAAAGACAGGTATTAAAAAGAAATGACATGTATGATTGTATAGGGGACTTTTAAATTGGCTGAATTAAATACAATACTCACAGCATATCAAGAGGTCCAAGGAAATTAATAGATTGTTTTGTATTGACATACATCTGTTTTCTAGGAATACCAGATTAAATAGGTGGAGCCTTGTTATTAGCATCACTAATTGGACCCTAATAGTAACTTTTAATACTGAAGATGTTAACTAGAAAACATGTGAAAGAAAGCTCAGACAAAAAGATTTTTTCCATGACAGAAATATCCTCTCACCATGGTTAATGGGAAAAGCATACATCTCGGAACTTTTAAAAATCACATTAACATATGACTTTTAGGTGACAAAATAAGGGCAGGATTCAAATACTTTAGAATGTATCACGCTTATTATCGTTGCTGCTGTTATTATTTATTACCAGAAAGCTTTTGAATCCTTCATGGATCATCAGTCTGACATGACATGACCTGAAAAAGGTCATATTTTTTCTCAAAGATGTTACTATGCAATTACATGAGACACAAAAGAAAGAGAGACTTCAGAGAAGAAATTTTGTATTTTAAGGCTGTATGTAAGCCAGCCTGTGTCTGTACATCTGCAGAGCCACTGAAGAGTTTAAAGGATATTTACAGAAGTTTTCAGGGAGTGCCAACAAAAGATGGCAAGAAGCACAGGAGAAAGTGTAAGGACTTGAGCAACCTGCTCTAGGTGGAGGTGTCCCTGCCCATGGCAGGGGGTTTCGAACTCGATGATCTTTGAGGTCCCTTCCAACCCTAACCATTCTATGAGTCTATGATTCTATGATGACTCCTGGATGAAAATGTAAAAGATTAAGAAAAGAAGACACAAGATACTGTATTTTCTTACATCAACATCTTCCAGAATCTTTCTCAGATACTACAATGAAGCTTTTTTCTCAGGAAAAAAAAAAGAGTTATTAAGGGACCTTTGAACAATGATGATCCTTGAGCATGTTCTTGTAAAAAGAAAATAATTTTCTTTCTACCATGCTGTCAGCGTGAACTGTATATAACATATGCAGTATTGATTCATAAGACTTGAATTAAATTTTCACTAGAAAATGCAGAGGAACATTGTTTTCCAGGTCCTTAATGGCATCTTTTATATATATATATAAACTTTATATAGAATTTAATTTAATCTATTTTTAATAGAATTTATATAGAATGTACATAGATTTTATATAAAATATAAATTGACACACTTCTACAGTTTTCTCTTGATCAGCTATTAATTTTTTATATAATCTAATCATTCAGGGAAGGGTACTCCAGGAGTCTTATGTTGGGAGCTTTGAAGAATTTTTAATTTTGTTACACCCTAGTTTCAATAGAATCAATGAATACCATCAGTGTCATCAACAAAGCCTAATTCTTCCCAAGCCCAATTCTTCCCAAGCCTTGCAGAAGAAAGGGAATCTGTAGATACCAAAATTTCCCTGAACTTCAGTAGGATTTCTGCACTCATAAATCCTGAAGTACTGGATCAAAGGGAATTAGAAAAAGAAATATTTACATGCAGAGTAAAATAACAAGATTATGGTGAAAATTATAGAGATGTTATATGATTCAACTTGCCATGTTAATTGCACAATATCTGGGATGTTTGTGGTTACAGTTGTTGATGGCTAATGATTAATTAACTACAATCATTCTGTGTCTGTCAGGTTTCATCTATTCTCACAAAAATTATTTCAGTATGCTTCTCAGCTGTCTCTCATATCCGCATACTGCAATATCAAGGCAAAGCACAGGACCAGATGTAAATATTATAGTTAAGACTTTTTCATTCTTTCATTTGATTCATGATCTGTCATTTAGGAGCAACAGCTAAAACCAAACAAATAAACAACCTTAAGTAGCAAATAAAAGGAAAGATTTCCAAACACAGTTAGGCCCACACTTAATCACTGAAATAAAGTGGGTCAGTAAATGATACCATTTCCAGATCTTCTGAACAAATAGATTTTCACTTGAGAATATATGCAAAATATTTGTTTGTAAGCACATTTTGTTACATAACGTTATCTGCATCTTGAGAAACACACGTTTCTATTTGCATCCTTTTTAATAAGACTTCTTGTCACTGAGTGATATACTAACCTGTATAAATTCTGCATACATGATATTGGTAATGCTACTGTCTTACTTATTTCCTCTCCGTGCGTGGAAGTGCTTGTTCCTTTTTTCTTTTTTGCCCTTTACCCACTTTTTTTTGATTAAATTAATTCCAAACATTCAAGGATATATTAAAAACACTATTTCATTTGTTGTAACTGTCTTCAACTAGTTGTGACCTGACTTTTCCTTCCTTTAATTAGTGATTAAAGATAGTGATGTCAGTTAAAATTTTGCATGATTAAATACGAAATAACAAGCAGAGTACAGTTTCTTATTTTATGTTATCATAAGGAATTTTCAGTGACTAATCTCCACCCTATAGTTTATTGGAAAATCACTGTATATGCGTTGTGGTTCATAGGAGGCTGATTTGTAACAGTGTTCGTAGTACAGAGAAAAAAGCCTACACTTTTCTGATCACTCCGTGTGAAGAAGTCATTTAGGATAAGGTATTCTGTATTTAATTGTTCTAATTCATATTAGAGAGAAAAACATCGCTTTTATATATATATGTAATAGTTTTAGGTCCTGGTTTCTTTTCCCAAAGATAACATGTCTCCACTTCCGTATGTACAGGACAATCTTGCAAACCTTTGGTCTCAAGGATCCTTTCTCCTACATCTCTCAGGTTCCAAATCTGGCTTTGCCAAAGCTGGAATTGATCAAAAGAAATGGTTTAAAACAGTTAAGGGCTACAAAGATGATTCAAGGATTGGAGCATCTCCCTTATGAGGAGAGACTGAGAGAGCTGGGACTCTTTAGTCTGGAGAAGAGAAGGCTGAGGGGAGACCTTATCAACGCCTACAAGTATCTCAAGGGAGGGTTGAAGGAGGAGGGAGCCAGACTCTTTTCAGTGGTTCCCACTGAGAGGACGAGGGGCAACGGGCACAAGTTGGAACATAAGAGGTTCCACTCAAATATGAGGAGAAACTTCTTCACAGTGAGGGTGTCGGAACCCTGGAACAGGCTGCCCAGGGAGGTTGTGGAGTCCCCTTCTTTGGAGATTTTCAAGACCCGCCTGGATGCAGTCCTGAGTAACATGCTCTGACAAGCTCTAGGCAATCCTGCTTCAGCAGGGGAGTTGGACTAGATGATCTCTATGGTCCCTTCCAACTCTAGAAATTCAGTGAAATTCAGTGAAATTCAGTGAAATTATTCTCATCAGGGAAAGGTGGCAAAGGAATTAAGCTTTCCCAGGTTCAGAAGAGATGGCAATGAGCTCACCTAAATTAAATCTTCACAACTTTCACAGTTTCTGCATTTGAGACTTTCTTGGTTATTTTATACTAAACTGACAGAGTACCAGCATATTTCCATAACTTGTTTCATCTGACATAGTTTACAGCTCTAACTTAAGAAGAGATTAATCCTACCCAAGAACTGATTATTTCTCTTTACTAACTACAAAAGGGAGCTAGATTTACAAATTCAGGCACAGATGCTTTTAACTTCGTAGATATTTTTATTTAGTTAGATAAATCCAGGAAAGGTGATACAGACAAGGACTCTGTAGAAAATAAAAGCCCACCCTATCAGGGTCCCTGTTCTGAAGATAACAATGTAGAGATGTTTGACAATGTTTTGGTTCTTTTTTTTTTTTTTCTGCCTAAATTATATTTTGTGTAAATGGAGGCTTTGTTTCAGAATTCCAAGTTATATGTGCATGACCCAAGACTAATATATTATCTGAGAACTGCTGTTCAGATCCAAGGCTTGGAGAATGGCATGACTGTCCAGATTACAGTAACAGGTCGAGATTTGCAGACACCATTTCTGCTAGGTATGACATATCCAATTGTGACTCCTCTCTAGACAAGTCATTTCAAAGCGCTGACTTTTCACTAGACTAATGTGTATAAATGCCTCCATACTTCAGTTCTGGTCTGTCATAAAGAGAAGAAGAAGGTCATAATCTCCCAGAAATTATTTATTTCTTTTTCTCTATGAGTTGTGATGCCCAGTATGACCTACAAGTCAATTGTGACAAGATAACTAAGTGTTTGGACACATCCAAGGAGTGAATCTGGAAGACCTTGGTCTTAGCTGAATAGCTCAACTGGAAATGAAGGTCTTACAAACACAGAGTGTTTCCTCAGTAGCAGCCGGTTGTTACATGTGATCCCAGGTAATGTTTTTGATAAGGCAGTTTGTATTGGATCATGCTATTCTGCTTAATATCAAGGTGATAGGAGTCACTGCAAATCACAGGTTAGGATATGAACATGTAATTGAACAAGTAATAATCATCGAAGATAAATAAATTGTCACCAGTCAGCTGAGCTACTATAAATTACTGGCTATGTACTTTTCAATCTGTAAACTAGAACACATCAATTAAAAGCCCCGTGAAGGTGGTTTGACCATTCATTTAACGATCCAATGTGCAGCCAATGAATGGCAAACTATTTATTTATTTGTCATACCAGTAAAGTTAAACCTTCATAGAAGGTTTCATAATTTCATGAGATCTTGGCTAAAGCTGTTTTTTATGCTCTCTAAAGGGCATTTACTTTTCCCTCTTACTTCTCTCTCTTTGTAGTAATGTAGTAATGTTATTCTTCTACGCCACTTTTTCCCAATTCTGCCACATGATAATGTCAGACAGCTTGTTCAGCATGCAGTATCTCCTCTCCTCTCCTCTCCTCTCCTCTCCTCTCCTCTCTCCCTCTTTTCTCAAGACAGTTATGCTTCTTATCAAAATGATATCCTACCTAAGGTATCTATATAAGAAACTGTAAGACACAGATATGTCAGTAGCACTGTGCAGGCTGCCATGCAGTGACAAGGTTGCACAAAGAAGTAATCATAGTCTTTGAAATGTACATCAGGCAGCAATCCCTCAGTAGTTCATCTGATCACTTAAATTCCTTTATCATTTGTCACAATTATATATTATTGCTCACTGATCAATAGAAATAAAAGTAAAATACGTTTCCTGAAGTAAGTCAGTTAGATGCTCCACAATCTGGATTGATTTCTTTAAACAATCTAATAATTGCTTCTCTTTTTAACTGACCTTCCTAGGGCAAAGTAAATTACCACCAAGTGTGTCCCAGGTCTAACAGTGGCAGAGGCTTCTGATACTGCAACTAAGCACTATCAAATCTGTGAAAGCTGTTGGTTTGGAAGACTGGGGTAACTGGGCAGTACAGAAGAATAGCTGGAGAGCTTTCCTTCTCATATGGACTGCTGTATAACATACAAGAGAGAATCAGGTTGGTGGTTGGACTTGATGATCTTAAAGGTCCCTTCCAACCTAGATGATTCTATGATTCCATAGATCATATGGAACCATGCTATCTAAGAACGTATAGACCATAGCCTGTGGCCATATCTAACCATAGTAGTATGCAACCCTTTAAAAAAAAAATAATCCTGAAATGCAGATATTTCCATTTAAGTCTACTTAACCTTCTCACAGGACAAGTCTGGGTGTCTTACAAAGATCCATGCTTCCTCCTACATTACTACTAATGAATGGCACAGCACTTACAAGCCTTAAAGCCACTATTGACCATAATCACAGGTCTATATTTAGACAGGGTTTTGCCACAAGAAAACATTGGGCTCCATGATACAGGTATTGAGTAGTGTAGACAAAATCAACCACAGAGAGATTAAAAAAGAAAACAGCAGGCTGGAGAGGTTTTGAGCCCTGAATACATGAATTCTCCATATAATAAGATAACTTCTGTCAGAGTAATCAGACCTGTCTTGTAGGAAGGTAACGTAAAGCATTTGCAACAGTCATTCAAAGTCAGGCATATAAGACGGCATGGGGGAAAAATATTAAGAAGTCGTCTAGCCATTTCAAACTTGTGGGGTGCATTTGGTAAAGTAGATTAAGTACATAATATGTTTTACCAGCAAGGAAAGAATCCAAGCTTCTGTAGTGAACATGCTGTATGAAAGAACTGAAAATTCACTTCAGAAAAACAAAAGAGGTGATGTCTGGATTGTATGCTAAAGTGGACTAAATAATTAGAGTCTGTGAAATGAAGACTATGGAGGTGGTTAGTCAGATTTTAATATTATGAAATAACGTAAAGAATGATTTGGATGTTAATGAATATAAAAGGGAACATCAGAAAAAAAAATCCACAGATTAAGTACTTACAGAACAACAGTTTTTGCAGCAATATTGCCAGATGATCACTGAATGGCTTAGAACAAGTAAATCAGTTACCTAAGAGGTCCTGAAAGGATTGTTTCTGAATATAAGCTGTTCAGCTATTAATTTACAAAGGACCTGGCACAGCCGAAGAACCTTACTAACAAAAAATAACAGCTGAAATTCTGGATATGTGAGTCTGCAAGATGTGAAGAGGAATATCTTATCCATATCTGTTGGGTTCCAGATGGTTAACATTATATATTATATAATTAGTTTGTTTTTCCCACTCCAGTGAGAGTTATAGTTGTTTTTACCAAAAAAGGATTCCTTTTTTGCTATCTGAAAATCAGGTCCTTTGAAAATTTCTCTGTCACATAAGTTTGACATGTTGTTCTGGTGCTGTACTTGTAAAAAGAAGTTGACAAATCCGAAAGGCTTTAGAGAAAAGTTATGAGATTAATTTGCATTACAGAAAACATCTTACATTGATAAATACCTAAGCCTAAGAGAAAATATTCTGATGAAGGTAAAGGTGAGAAAAGGAAGAAAACTTTTCTATCATTTCATTTTCTTAAAAGAAATTATCCAAGCTTCTGAGTCAATCTCCTTGTGAGTCTAGCTGATCCTACAAATAAACACTATGTGATTGTTTAAGCTCTGTCCTAGAAATGGTTCCCTTGAACTCAGTGGGTAGAGTCAACTGATTTAAATATGTGCATAAAAATTTGTATACATTAGAATACCATTTTTAACATAGATTGCATGCATAAATTTTTTATACAAAAAATAAGAGCAAACCGAGATACTCTTAGAAAAGATAAAGAAGAAAAAATAATGAATCTTTCTCAGTGTTGTGTAGGAAAATGATACAAGTTTACTGCAGTGTTATCATTTTAATAATGATTGAACAAATCTCATTTGAAGGACTGATGTTTAAGGAGATGGTACTTAAATACCTGAGGAGAATTGCATCCATGCTATCAATGTAATTTAAAATAAACTATTTTGTTTAATTAATTTCAAGCATTTTACATGTTTCACAAGCTAAGGAGATTAAATGGGACTTTTATCAGAGTAATTGTAAATTATTGACAAGAACATCTACAGTGGTAGCATACATTCATTTTATCTAAGTCAATTATACTAAATATTATATGTTTCCAGTTAACAATACAAGCATGTATTTTAGGTTGAAATTAGCTGTGACTAAGCTCATTCCAAGTAAAAATGTTAGACTATTTACACTAAGTGGTTCAGATAAGTCATATCATAAATGTCTATGGCCTACCAAATATGAATCAAATGTAAGCAAACCAAAAATGAACGGTAGTGCAACTAAATAATGATGACTAGTCATTTATGAGATTTATGTGAGACTATACTTTAAGGCAACAGTATAATATTAATGCTGAGAAGGCCTTTTTTTTTTTTTTTAAATGGTTTTAATGCCAGTGATTTTGAATGTCATAGAAAAACATTTTCAATTGTTATCCCTATTATTTGGGAATATTTGTTTTTGCTTGAAATATAGGTATGTTCTTTCCTTCTAACATGCCACCACAAAAGCAGTATTTGTGAGTGCTAAATTTTATTGTCAGTGTGGGGTTCAGTTGTCTCATAGCTACATCTGAGTGACTCATCCTATTCTTCCTTTAAAGACAATGCAAAGAAATAAACACTTCAAAGGCCTGATTCATTTGACCTATTTTAGATGTCAACTTGATGTGAAGGAATTGCATCCTAGTAGTGCAATAGATTAACTAGGGAATCTAAACAATTATATCAGTTACAGTGGCCTATAGTGTAGATATCTGACATTAAAGGGGAATGAATAAATTATATTTAGAGGCACTTTACCATTTCCTTGATCTTCAGATTGTTTTCTCAATATCATTATTTTGTCTACAGTGCTGTGATAAAAATGAGTAGATGATGACAAAGGATTCCTCTGATACATGGAAGAAAAGTAACAAAAGGCAAGTAAAAATCCCTTAACTGTTTTGGCCTTGCATTAGTAAAAGGTGAAGCAACAGTTTTATACTATCAGTATGGGAAGTGAACTAACTAATTTTTTAAAAGGTAAACACCATTAGGATACAAGTGTAGTACTTTTCCAAACAATTTCCAAATCAAGGAAAATTCACCCTTTAACGTCATAGACTATCTTATTGTGGGACTAATTTTATTGTAAGATACTCTCCCTGATGGGCCAAGATGATAGCTTTAGATCTAACCCAACTTAGAGATACACATTTAATTTTACACCTAATGTGTTTCACATTGTTCTGCAGTGTAGAAAATCTGGGTTAGATGTATTAAAGGATTTTACATGGACTTTTAAAAGAACTTTACAATGTGGTGAACTCCATCTTTTGCCTACCTGTTTGGCAATTAATGTACATATGCAGGAAAAACCTCCAGCTCCATCTGCTGAGCCTGAGTGATACTTAGACAACATAATGTTCCGCACCTTGGGAAGACACTTACTGGAGAAAAGAGGGTGGCAGAAATGCCATCACCATAATGCTGCATTAAATGTCCAGCTTCACATGACTAGCAGACTGTCTTCAGCAAGTGGAAAAGCAGCCAGCATTTCATATTTATTGCTTGTAATTTCAGTGGAAGCAAAAGGCTTTCGAATAACAAGGAAGGAAAGAAAGTGCCTTTGTTATGCATCTACTTTACTGCATTGACTTTATAAAGAACGTAGGAAGCTATTTCCCTCCCTAGCAACACCTGTAATGTCAGAGAAGCAATGTCTTTGGGTAGGTATTGATTTTAAGCAGACAACACAGAAAACTATTGCTATCATGTAAGCCTACTTGTCAGACTCACAAATGCATCTTGAGTATTTCTGCCTGTTAAATACTTCCTTTTAAATCACACCATTATTTAAACACTTCCGAGTAATTTGAGTGCTTCTTATTTCTCTTAAGCCAGAGTTGAAAGGAACTTAACAAATACATATGATGGGATATATGTAAAAAGTCTTGGAAAACTTCCTGATTACAAGTGGAGGGAGGATCTATATTTTTTTTTCATTAGAAAATGTACAAAGAGCGAGAGTGATGGAACAAACAAGCAAATCCTAAACTCTCAAAATTTTTTTTCATAGTCACACTCTATTGAAGTGCAATTCTTTCAGCAATTTTTGCTATATCCTGACCTATCCTAGAAAATTTAAATACACTCATATAATTTAGTGTCTATAATCAAACTACACAAACAGCAGCTATAGATTTACATAACTACCATAAAAAATAATGTGAAATCTATTGCATGTGGAAGGATCTCATTTGTGTTTCATCACTTCACTTAACCCAACTATCTTATTATTTAATACATGAGTTTGCACTGCAGTATTGTTTATGTTCCTGATGTTTTGCTAGGCGGTATAAAATCTCTACACCTTTGAACACACTCTTATTGCTGGCCTGGAATGGTTTTGCTCCCCTGTCTGCAATTTTCTTCCTTTAATATACCAGGTGAATGGGACTACAGTATAATCAATATGATAAAGAAACTCCAGGCAGTTGAACGAATACTTATACATTTGGCGAGTAAAGCAATAAAACAGTGATTCCTGACCAACAACCAAGTCCTGGAATCCTCAGTGGGTCATGAAGAGGTGTTACAGTAATACGTAGCTGATCAATAGAAGCATATTGCTTTTAGAAAGTTTTGAATTAAACACCTGAGGCTGAAGATGCAAGGGTGTCTATAAGAACCTCTGAAACATGGCACAGATTAATGCTCTGACGTCTGGTAATAACTATTATAGCAAAAACCCTCAAACACCTATAATAGCAGATTCAAGAGGCCAAAGGTAAAATAAGTAGATAAAAAGTAAAATAATGTGACAAAGGAAAATAATGTAATAATGATCTCTCATCAGAGATCATAAATCAGTTCTTTCAAAAAGTTTAGTTTGAAAATGATTAATCTTTATGTTACATAAATGAGGTTAAAGTTCATCAGCAGAGAAAAGAGAACAGATTCACTGAAAACAAAACTACACCATTTTATGCTAATTTTTTTTTTGTTTTGTTCATCAGTTTGATGTTACTCTTGTTTATCCCAGTCTTAATTTATGTCCATTGCTTTCTAGTTAACTTAATGGTTCTGTTCTTAGTCACTGGGATCACTGGGAAAAAAATAAAATTGCAGACTTATTTTCTCTAGAGTTTTTTTTAAGTGTCGTTTTGTCACCTTATATTACTGCAGAGAAATTCTCCAGAAGACTTGTGAACTTTTCCTGAAGCATTTTATAGCAAAGACAATACTGGTCAGTCTTGCTAGATCTTATAGACGCTGCTTTTCAGTAGACCTGGCATAGTTGCTCATGGCACAATGCCTGTAGAGGAGGCATGTCCAGTACATCAGCTATGAAGGGAATGCAAATTCTGTTTGCCTCTAGCAGACTGCTCAATAGCTGTTGGGTAAAATAGCTGTTGCCCTGCCTTTTTTTTCTTATAATGTGAAATGTAATCTCCAGAATCATTAACTTTATGTCATCTTTGAAGTCTCAGTGAAGGTTCACAGATCTTACTGTGTCCTTGTTTTTCATCTTTATGTATAAATAAGAGAAAGCAAAAAAAGAAATGTGTTCAAGGGTACACATATGTATGTATTTGAGAATATATTTCAAGGTTGTTTTGCACTGAGAGTCTACACTAGTCAATTATATCAACGATGAGAAAATGCATACAATTTTTGCAAGTGTTCTGAGAAGATCTCTGATACACTTGCAGTGTGAAAGTGGTCGGCGCACATCTTTACTATGGAATGATGGCTTGTCATTCAGAAAGCAAAGAGCCAAATAACCTTTCAGTAGTTGCCATTCAGAGCAATTCTGAAACTGAGTTCTTACTCATTTGGTTATGCAACATGAATATTTTCATGTGGCAGCTGATTCCAGCAAGCTTTCACAAGACTTAAAAATACAAGATTTCAACAGATGAATTCTAGCCCATATCTGGCCTCGAATTGCTTAGCTAGATGTGGAAGCTCAAGCTTAGGGTGTCTTCAGAACTGAGAGAAAGGTTTCAAGTATAACAACAGCAGAAACTGGTGGAATGACGGGACATTCATGCTTAGCATACAAACACAAATTTGAAGTGCAGTTTAACTACTGTGGACTAAAATAATTTCCATTTTCTCCATATTATATCTTATGGTAAAGAAGTTTAGCCACACTTTCTGTAAAATATGTGATTTTTACACAAAGTATGCCTGTTCTTGCTGGTGGAATCACAGAAACAGTATCAATAGGGTGACATTTGCAATTCTTTTGCAATTCTTAACATAAATGACTTCTGAAAGAACAAATGCAGTAGACAAATACTATTTATTCAGTTGCCCTGTATGTCCTCCTGTTCCCCAAACCTTGTCTGTGGCATTTGTCTGTTCTTTCATATGTGAAGGATGGCATGTGCAGGAAGAGATAAACCTGAATCTTATGATCCAGATGGTATGTAGCAATGATGGCCAGGTGCCAAGCAGGTGAAAACATGCTCTCCCTAGAGGGCAGACATCGAGGTTTAGAAGGGGAAGATCAGGAGGAATCTGACTGCTTTTCATTTGTGCCTGGGTGTCCTACAGTATCTCTACTGGTAAGCACAGCATTTGTGCCAGATCCATGGACAGAATGGCATAGCTGCTTTCATCACTTGTCCTACTATAAGGAATTCTGGCTGATAGAGCCAGAACTTTCATTGCAATTTGACCTTCAAATGCCACAGTGCCACACAACCATATGACGCTCTTCCAAGTTTGTAGCTGCTTCTTTCCACTTGCATCATATAAGCTTATAAATCTGTCTTTCATTTTTCCAGCACACATGTAAAACCACTATTTTAAAACTAAAGCTGATATTTCTTGAGGATACTTTATGTCTTCTACCCATTTACTGTACATTCAGCCAAATCCTGTGAATCTAAAGAGACAGCTTGTCTTTTAGATAGTCTGTCATATCAACAAGCTCACACTACTTGGGGGAAAATCCCTTACTGTACTCATGCTTTATTTTGACTTTTTTCCCCTAAATAAATATCAGTTGCTGAAATTTCTAAATTAACAGTAAAACCCTCTTAGTAATAAGTTCAGATGTTTAATGTTTTATTTTGTGTGCTTCCTGAAGGACGTAAATCATTTTCACATAAATTTTCTAGATTTAAATCAATACAGATAGGTATTTTTTTTCTTCCAGTTCCTCTGTGTAATCCAAATTGGTGTCAAAGGGCTTCTGTCAGTCCTGTCTCTCAGAACATGGAAATACATGTCTTCGTTTGTCTTCTCAAAAACTGAAAATACTGTGCTTCACATCCCTACCCTGCAGTAAATTTCACTTGACTGCAACAATATAGACATGTAGTGCTTATTGAAATACTAAAGTCAAAGTTATTTACAGATGGAGGTACATATAGAAGTCAGAGAAATTTTATGATCATAGGACAATTCAGTGTGGAGGGGATCTCAGGAGGTTGCTGGTCCAATCTCCTGTTTAAACAAGGTCATCCACAGGGTCAGACCAGGTTGATTGGAGCTTCATCCAGTTGGGTCTTGAAAACCTCCAAGGAAGGACACTGCACAACCTCTCTGGGGAACCTCTGTTGCTGCCCGGGTGTCCTCACAGGGAAGAAGTTCTCCTTATATCTCTTGCTCCAGTTTGCACCCATTTTTCCTTTTCCTCCTGCCAGTTGACACTTTGAAGGGCCTGAATCCATCTCCATGACAACCTCCCTGTAGGTACTGGGCAGATGCCGTTAGGTCCCATAAAGCTGTCTCTGCTCCAGGTTGAACAAACACTGGTCCCCTAGCCCCTCCTCAAGGGCAAATGCTCCAGCCCCGCCTCCCTCCCCCCCACCCCGCTTCCTAGATGCCCCCTGAACTCCCTGTAGTCTACCAAGGTTTTTCTCTACTGGTAAGTCTGGAACTGGACACAGCAGCAATTCAATGTCTCATGGAATAAATGCATCTCATCAGCAGGGACTGTTTTCTACTAAGTTTCTGACTCCTTAATTTTAGTCTCATAAACTTTACCCTATTACTGCTGTAATTGCTTAAAGAATCTTTAAAATAATTTTGAAATTGTTATTAAAATAATTGAAATAGAAGTACTTGCTTGCCATAATATTTATATGTAGGCTGCAATTTAGGTACTGTGACAGAGCCAGTCAGAATATCTTAGTGCCAAAAGTGTGAGCCTCTACAACTTGAGTAAATGGGCGCCTTTTAATGTTGCCAAATACAAGGAGCTTGGGCGACAGTTGTGACATTCAATGCACTTTGGTGACACGTTTCATTTTTATTAGACAAATTACCCAGTATAACTACTGTGCAGTCCTTGTTAGACGCAGTAAGACAATCTTTATCTTTTAAGGTTGGATTTTTCTCTCATTTACATCAGCAAATATTTTGTCAATGTTGTCTCCTCAGAAATCACGCTTTGAGTAGTCCATTTACTTTGTTGCCATGTTTTTGCCTAAATCCTTTCTGGGCATTCAACTCTTTCTAGTGAATTAGCACCAAGAAATTAAAAACCACAGGTACAGTAATACCAAAACAACACAAGCGCTCCACATGGACTGTCTTTCTAAAAAGGTTCTGACAGTTCAATAGCTAATTATATCAAGTCCTTTATGTACCAGGTCTCTATAGGCTGATTCTCTTGTATACTTTGGGTCACTGAAATAAATGGAGTTATACAAATATAACCCCACATGCAGATCAGTTTCCTTGTGCCTTTGTTATCTAAATAGGCAAAGCCCAGAGGCACAGAAGGTCAATGTGGGATATAGCATTTTCCAACAGCCTAATGCTGTGTAAAGCACAGCATACAAGATAGACAAAAATGTATTTAATGAAAAGTGCAGGTGATAAAGAAAATACACTACAAATACTAATCTGTTGAAACGGTAGATGAAAGAGTTCAAATTAAACCCTTATATTATCCCATTCACTTTGCAGAGTATCGCAAAGGGTAAATTTAAAATTGTATACTCAGGTGAGAAGGGAGTGATATCTTACTTCACTTTGTGACTCTACTTTTGTGTCAAAATCAGTATTACTGAAGAGCAGCAAGGGGCAAAAACATTTTCGGAGAACAATGATTCACTAAAAAATACCTTCTGGGTTTCAGATCCGACTGCCAACCAGGCAAGTTACCATGAAGGAATTTAGCTGATCACCAGTATCTGAAGTCTGTCCAGAGTCTGCTATTGTTCTTAAGCACACATAAAGTTAACCTTACTCTTTACAGCATGCAAAGTACAGGAACAAGTACATCTACAAGAAACAGAGGCAGGGGCCTTGAAAGGTTTCTATGGACATCATGGTGGAGAGCAGCTCTGCATTTTCCATTGGGTAGAATTATGCTGACAAGATTATAAGTTGTTTTGTGAAATAACACTCTCTCACCAATAACAGTGTTTGAAATACGTGGGTATGTAAAGGTATTCCATCAGAATTAGCACTACAGAGGAAAATGGCTCAGGAGCTGCTGCTTCTCTGCACAGTATGCACCTTTGAGACATAGCAGCTCCAGGTTTTGACCGCCCTCGGAAGCTGGAAATGCAGAAGAGCTTTTCTTTGTGTAGAGACATGGATTCAGCTTCCCTCTGCACATGGTAGCACCTTCTATACCTGCATAGTCTACTTACTGAAATAATATACCACCTACCAGGATCTTCCATCCACCTCAGAAAGAGGCATTATACCCACATTTTTTCCTGACTTTGACCATTGTATATGTGTGCACAATTATCTGACGGAGCTCAAGCCATTTCCATCTTCTATTGTTTCTTTCTCATGGAAGAGAAAAATGACAGCTTATGCTGCAGTCAGGTCTTTTGCATTGTTTTTCTGTTTGGCGTGCAGTAAGTGTGGACAGCCAAATTTAAGTCACAGGTGTCCAGCCTACTATTCACAGCAAACTAATTTGAATTTGGATTGTTGGAACTGGAGTTTGACTTTGGCCAAGAAACTTTTACTTTCTCCTCCATAAACCTGTCATAGAATAATTCAGGTTAGAAGACACCTCTGGAGATGATTACAATCCTCTGCTAAAGGCAGAACCAGCTCTGATGAGGCTGCCCTGTCTGATCAAGTTTTGAATCTCCCCAAGGAACCTGTCTACCAGATGAGTAGAGTTAATGAACAACCTCTTGGGGCCAGATAATTTAGGACTAAAATATGGGGAAAATAAAAATATGTTACTCATAATTTTCGTTGCATTGATGGCCACTTGTTTCATGTATAAATGTCTGATTTTGTTTTATAGGGTTAGACATGGCAAGGTTAGTACAATGATTGTCACTGAGAATAAATCAGGTATCTCAAATGTAGTTGACTGGAGAAGAGAAAATGTGCGAAAGTAAATTTCAGAGATCCCGTGAGTAAAAAGGTGGTATGTCAAAGTCAAGCAGCTAATCAGGCTACATACCCTAAGGAATACCAATAAATCAAGTTGTCATGACTGCTCCTAATGAAGGACCATTTGTGAAAGTTTTACTTTTACTGTCTTCAGCTAGTATTCAGCAAGTGAATAACTACCATGTTGCTCTCAACAGAAAATACAAGAGTCAAAAATACAGAACACAATTTTTAAATGTCTCTAGATGCATTAAGAAGTGATAAATACAGCAATCACCACTGCAATCATCTACTGTAGCTCCTGTGTAATACGAACTGCAGGATTTCTCTAAATTAACTGCCATTTAAGATATCTCTATAAGATAATGTGAGGCATGAAGAAGTAACAAAGAACATCACCCCAGGAAACCTTGTACCACATCCTAAAGCTAATGACTGCTGGTAATACAAGTTCTCTTTCATCCTATTAGATAAAGGAGCTCAAAAATCCTGACCCTGCTAAGTCGCAGGTGGGAAATTCTACAGCTAGACAGAGAAAAGAAAATAAACTGCTGCTGAAAACTTAGAATAATTTTTTTCTCATTTAATTTTTATTTTTTTTTTCCTAAAAGACCTTTATGTGAGCAATTGAACTCCATGGGAAGATCTGTGTTCTGGTCACAAGATATCTGTCAAATTCATGCAGAAGATATGTGTCAGTTCTAGTTCCTTGCTAATTTCTATAGTTTTTTAACAAACTTAAGAAAAGCAGTTGTGATGACAGGCACAGAGTGATCAGATTGCCTTGCAGCAGGAATAAGGGTATTTTCCCTGATATTACTCTCACAGGAATAGAAAGGAGACCTTGCATCTGTTAACTCTTGGGACATTATTAATATTATTCTCATTAAAATCTTCATAAGAATTGCAGCTTTTTAACTTATCTAGCTGAACCTGGCAGGACGCAGTGTACTAACTTCAACATTTTACATCTGTTTATAAGTCTAGATTCTAAAAGAGTCAAAGATTCATTTTCTGACAGTGAAGAAGTTTGTGGTTAAATTTGTGTAGGAGGAACCAGTCTCTTGGAAGTTCAGAACCTCAAGATGCAATTGCAAACTATTTTTTATGAGTTTCATTTGTGAATATCTTGAGGAGGACAAATAATTTAAGATTTAAGTTTAGAAAAGCAATTTTGGAGGCTAATAGTAGGCAATGACTGTTATAAGACTTTGCTCATTCTGTGGTTCAAATCTCCCTCACATTACACTGCCTTCTACCAAAAAATCTTTATGTGCGTCTCAGCCTTGAAATCTGCCCCTATTATCTTGCTCAGCAGCTGCTTCATAAAACCTTGTGCAAACAGGGTCCAATGGACAGAGCAGAGAGAGTCAATTGTATAAAAAGGCAGTAAGCAAACCAGTCTTATATAGAGTGGCATTAGGTACAAAAGTCTGGGAATAACGATTGACTCAGAAATTGTAAATCTGTACATATATAGAGATATATGTATGTAGATCTATATTCATAATTATCAGCTAGATAAATATAAAGCATATGATTGTATTTTAAATACACATGTATGCATATATATGTCTTTTGTGACATTTAATTAGTGTCAACAGGGAGACTATCCACACTAATCTGAGCTCACGCTTGGAGGTCCAGACCTATGTACATACAATATGATGTAGAAAAGAAAAGCGGCAAATTGTCAGTTTTAGGCTATCTAATAAATTATAGCAGAACTGAAAAATTAGTGTTACATCATTGCACAAATATCTGTTACAGGTAGGCTGAAAAATCTGAGTTCAGACTCTGAGGAGCTGCAGGGAAGAGAATAAAATGATACATGTGCTATAGTTACTACAGAGAGGTGAATTATCAGCTGCTGTGTTCTTTTAAGGAAGAACTTATGAGATATGGAGCTCAGCATCAGGGAAAAAAAATCCACTGGTATAAGCCCAAGAAACATTAAGTTGTGCAAATTCATGCAAATGGAATGAAGGTTCACACTTCTTATGACTAGCAGAGCTTTCTTTCTCATGATGGTTATGACAACAACGCATAGCAGTTCAGGATGAAAGGAAAATTATTGCAAAATACATTATGAGACTGCCTAGTGTTACTTTAATGCTCCCAACACTGCTATATTTATTTAATACCTGAGGAAAAGTGCAGTATGAACTGACATTGCTTGAAAGAATCAACAGCTGAAAAGTATATGAGAACAGTGCTTTTGTTATTAATTAGGTTTATTAGAAACATCTTTGCCTCAAGCTTCCTTTAATGTTTTCTGAATATGAATGGAAAGAATGATATAAGAGGTGGGAAAGAATCATAATGTGGTGAAGAAATGATGCAACTTCTCTTTAGTCGTATTTGTAAGGTATGATTTTATGTGGAAAGAGAGTGTCTGCTCCTTTAAAGGTATCTGGTCAAGAACCTTTTTCAATGCAAAAAGAGATGATAAGAAAAGGAGTAAGCCATAAACAAAACATAGAGGGCATTGATAAGAACCAAACCTGGTCGGTCACACTAATTGATGAGGGCAAGTGAGATTGTGAGAACATTTGTTCCAGCAAGGTTATCTGATGGGGGACCCTTTCAACTGGGAAACTAAAGGAAAAGGGGGAAACAACAAACAATGTATACTGACACAGACCTGACCAAACAAACGTGGAGAAAACAAACAGGAAACAAACCTCACCAGTTACACTAATTGATGGGCTATCAAGAAACCACAGGCATCGATCTCAGGAAGATCAACCTAGACTTTCCTACTGAAAAGACTGTAAACCATGGACACCCAGACAGGGAGGGGTGAGGGAATGGATAGAGCTGTACGAATCTATGGGGAACAGGGAGAAACATACATAAGTGGTAATCACTTATCTGCTTATACTTCAGTTATAAATGTTACAGACCTTCAGTTTCTTACTCAAAGTTCTCATGGAACTTACTCAAAGTTCTCACTGGAAATGGATAACAGTTAAGAAGCTGTGCGAGTTAGTACTTTAGCACTATCTTATTTAACAATGTGCATAGAGAGGATAGAAAAATCACCTACCAAGGAGATCAGTATGAATATCCTGCAAATGCCAGATCAGACCAAACACACTGTTTCAAACACAAACCAGTGTTTTTTTCCAGTTTGACATTTCTCCAGGCACCTCTAGCTTCTGTGGTTTATTGTAAAATGTACCCACTATTTTTCTTTAAATAAAATATATTGCAGTGCTATCTACTTATTGAGTCTGAGATTACAACAGTTCTTTCACACCTTCAACCTCTTTTTGTCTTAATGTGTGTTCTTGAGATGAGAATGATGAAGCAGTATTTACAAGAGTTTCCATGAAAAAGGAAAAGAAAAATATAATTTATGCAAACTAAAAGTGTTCTACTTTTACCAAGTAAACTATGCAAAGAACCTGCATAAAGGTAAATAGCAGTTTTATAAATCAAACCTTAAGTGCCTAAATGCATTGCCATTTCAAGCTGTAATTTAAAGAGTTAAAGCAGAAACATCTTCTTTGCAGCCATTATAATTCAAACACTGAAATTTGTAAACCTTTTATTATAGCCCTTTTTCAAAATGCCTATGCCTAATGCAAGAAAAGTATTCCTCCTTCTGGTAATTTGTGCTATCAGAGAGCTACAAACAGTGAAAGTACCTGGAAGTACTTTATTTATAGGCTGTATCTGGAAAAAATACCAATTTTGTAATTACTTCAAATATAATTTCAGGTATGACACGATGTAAATCTTTTCCACCCTGAGTATTTATTCACAAACTGATGTGCGCCTCAGACAACTTACATGAGGTCAGCGAATGAGACCCTTCTAATGGCAAAAGAACCTACAGATACAAATTCTAGATTGCATGTCCCATAGATGTGATAATGCAGATCACATAGAGATGTGAGATGCTCACTAAAGATTTAGTTTTGAAATCAGGTCTCAAGATGTTGCCTGATTGTTGGCTTCCATCTTGAAAATCCGTACCACTGGTTTCAGCTGTCTCCTTCACTCAGAGACAATAATTATCGTCACTGACAGGGGGTGAAACATCTGTAATATACAAATTACCTATGTTTAAATCTCTGATTATTTATTTATTTTTACCAGGGTATTCTCAGGAATTTGTGTCAGCAAATGACTTAAATGAATTATTTTTTTTTTAATAATCAAATCAAGAAAATATGGATGTACAAGTAACCATATGGAAAAGTTATTAAGAAAAGCTTTTTGAAAAAGCCAAGTTACTGATGGAAAACAGTTTTTGTGATATCTGTTTTCCCCTTCTTGAGTTCTACAGCAATTTTATTTTTTTTTTCAGTTCAGAATCAAAGTCCAATATTACTATTTTACCCTCACTGATTTATGAGAATGTGCTTTCCAGCTTTTGCAACTTCGTTATAACATTGGCCCGTGCATGCCTATATCATGGTGCTCACAATGAGCAGTAAATCAAAACCTCACATGAGTTTGCAGCTCATAAACTGTTAATTCCCCAAAAGGTGACCCAATTTGTCAAACAAAATGACCGCCTGATTGAATTAACTCCAGTATAAATATTTCATCTCAGAATTAAGGTAGATTTAAGCAAAACCAGAAGCAGAATCCTCTGGAATCTAAAACATTTACAAAATGAAGACTTATCTTCCAGCATATTGCAGCACTGACCTAGTTTGCATGCCTTTTCATAGCAACAACAGCCATATCATTAGTCTTTGCTTAAAATGTATCAATCATAATTACAATCTGGAAACAGTATCTGCTAAAGTGGGTAAAAGCATTTTGAGACCATTAATAGTGAAAGCATGGAGCTATACGACAGACACAATTTACAGACTTTTCAGCTGCTAAATCACAAACAGTATTTCTTGCCTTTAGAATGGGTTGGGGTTTGTTTTTTTTTTTTTTTTACATTGGTGACTGATTCACTTGCCTTGACTGTTTTTCATTAAAAGATATAAGAATAAACAATAACATATATGCAATGTACTAGAAATCCCATCATATTTCAGGATACTCAATAACATTAAAATAAGGGAATAAAACTTGGCAGCCCTGACTAACTGAAGTAGACTGCTGAACACTGCCTTCATTACACTACACTGTCACAGAGTCCTAGGCTCTAAATTAATAAAGTCTGAAGACTAGAGTTCTTTGTAAGTGATCTGGAAAGCTTGGCTATTTAAAAATACAAACCATTATGTATTTTACTGATTTCCAAACACTTTTCTAGGAAGCGAAAGGACTGCAAAGCTATCTTATTAGATAGGGTTGTGAACAATTCATTGGATGTACAAAACAACTGATGTGAGAACTCGTTATTATTTTCAAACAGAATGTGTCCTAAAAAAAATGAGATGAGCAATTTTAGGCACTGGTATGTGTCTAAATGTATTACCTAGAAAAACACTCCAAAAAAATAACCTGTCTCATAGGGATTTCTCTATCTTTTTCTGGATAAAATCTAATTTCTTTACACAAACCATATTGCTTTAGAAGATAATATTTGATCTCTTTGAAAATGAATGATAAGGGGCTTACAGGAAAGATGGAGAGGGACTCTGTCAGGTAGCATAGTGATAGTATGAGGGGTAATGTTTTTAAAGAAGGAAGAAGATAGATTTAGATGAGATATTAGGAAGAAGTTTTTCGCTATGAGGGTGGTGAGGCACTGGAACAGGTTGCCCAGGGAAGTTGTGGATGTTCCTTCCCTGGAAGTGTTCTAGACCAGGTTGGATGGGGCTTTGAGCAACCTGGCCTAGTGGAAGGTGTCCCTGCCCATGGAAAGGGGTTGTAACTAGATGAACTTTATGGTCATTTCCAATCTAAACAATTCCATGATTCTGTGATATGATTGTATCAAGTCATTAAAATACTCAATTTTCATTATTCTTGGAAGGCTGGAAGGTACCATAAGGATCAAGTCCCACACCTAGGTTTTATTGTAGTTAAATTTATTTCAGTAAATATTTTATTTAAGTCAGATAAGGTACCTGTGCTGCTATGAAAGTAAACATTTGGATTTCATTCCCTTTCCTTCAAGTTTGAATAAATTTTATATATGCTTTAGATCTATGTCACTTAAAAATACTCAGCTAAGTTTGATCCCAAATAATGTGGGAATAATTTTACATGCTAGTTTACTGTCTTTTTTGTTAAAAGGTCCTTACAAAGCAAGTTTTTTTTCACGTTATTGGTCTGATACAAAGCTCATTTAAAAGTCAGAGTATCCACAGATTCTAGGTCTGGATAGTTTTTCCATTGTGTCTTCCATTTCTAGTCTCTTTTATTCTACTTTTATGTAAATATTTTCCTGGGGGAAAATATGGTCACACATTTAGGAATATATATGAAATAACAGCAAATAAAGCCTCTGGGTTGTGAGTAAGTCTCACCAGAGGGTGACTAGGCAGAATGTGCATGCCTTTTTCATCAGCTAGGTACACTGAACAAGGAGGAATTATCTGATCTGTGGATCAGATAGTTTAAGGAGAAGCTGTATGGAAGAGCTTGGGATGGAAGAACAGAGTTCAGACAAAATAGTTCTGCAAATGTGGCAGATGCCCTACAACTTCATTTGTGGCCCTACCTTCCTCATCAGATTATTTCCTTATAACTCCACTTCAACAATTGAATAACTATAACAGAACAGTGAAGATAGCAACGTGACACAGCTTTCAGAAAAAAACCAGTCAAATCATTATGGAGGCATTTCAGTTTTGGTATTGTAAGTGTTTTGTGATTTTGGAAATTCATCAGTACAGAAATATTTTTTCAGAACAGCCTTGTGCATAAAAAAAGTTATTTCGACTTTGTCTGTTGGTAACGCTGAGTCAAGTTTTACCATGTCTAAGTACATATCACATATATGCATGAATTCATGTGATATTTTTAGTATAATACAAAGCTAAACTTGAAGTACTCAAAATAATGTGTAAACAACGATTTTACTTCACTATAATAGGATTTTGTTAACTAAAGTATACAAAACTATTTGACAACATTAAAACACCATATTTCCTTGACTCCAAAACATTGCTTTGGATTTTTTTTTTTTGTGAAAGCAATAATAAAGAATATTTTTATTACAAAAAAAGTGAAGTGCTTAAATCTCCTGTTGAGCCAGGATCTCAATTTTTAAACAATCTTTGTTCACATAGTACACAACTCTGTACATTTCAGAGAACTTTAACCAAAACATGCAGCGATATCTTTACCCTGAATGCAATTACAGTGACTTGGAGTGAACTGCTGGTGACTGTGTTCTTCAGGATAAAGTACTTAAAGGACTGGTTCCTCTGTTGAGATTGCCACAAGGCAACTCGAATTGGGAATATTTAGCATCTTTCATTCAGCTAGCTATGATTTTCTTACCAATATTCCAGTTCAACTTTTACTGACAGATTTTATCTCTGATGTTTCCACTTTTTTGGCAGATATGATTTTAATGAGGTAACAACAATTTTAAGAGTTAATTTAAAATTACAAGAGTTGCCACTTCCCAATGTCACGTGAGTACACATTACCAGTCCTTACACAACCAGCAGTGAAACAAACAAAGAAAATTTTCAGAGTTCTTATCCATATTTGCAGTTTGTCATGGCTAGTGATTATTATAAATTAAGTTTTCCTATATTTCTTATGCTCCCATTTAGATGAATCAATAACCTTTCATTTGTGAAGTGTGGAGGAACACAGTAGACAAGGACAGAAAATGGAGATGAGAGTAGCACAGTAAAATGACAGTGGAATTCAGAGGATGTGACTGCATAAAGGCTGTCTTAAAATCTCAAAATCTTGCAGTGACCAACCAAAACACAGGTCACAGTTAATCACCGTTATATTAATGAGGACTGAGCGAGATGGTTGAGACCTCACAGTAAAGAAAATGTTGATAAATGGCAAGCGTTTAAGTAGCAATGTCTTTGCAGGCAGAAATTTATCCAAGGAGCACCTGTTTCATTATAGTGTCCTCTGCAGTAATGATTTAATAATTTAAAATAGAAAGCACCAGCCACTGAATTTTCAGTAGAACGTCCTACTCAACATTCTGTAACAGTTTGCCATTCAAAGCTTTGACCCACTTTGTTTATAAGAGCTAATGGAGTAGCAGTTTAAGTGATTTAGCCTGAAGGTATATAGAATTTTTCTAATTAAAAAAAACCCAACAACATTCTGCCAATGGATATTTGTACTGTCAAGAAATCCATCCATTACTATAAAGACAACAGGTAGTCAGTGCTGTGATTAAGTTGGCCAACACTTTCCATTATAAGATCCTATTTCAGTTACTCCCAGTTTTAGTCAAAAAATAACTAGAAGTTCATTTATGGATGCAAAAAGCATCCTATAGGAGGTATTGACTAAGGACAGGGAAGGAAACCAAGCTTAGGATCTTGGAAGTGGGAAATATGAGATAAAGGAACCACAGGCGATGAAATGAAATGAACACTAAAAGAGAGCTAGAAAGATGTTACTATCCTTTTTAGTCAAATAGATGCTTTCACTAAGTACAGAAACCACAAATGGGATCAGTGGCCTAATCGATAGTAGAAGAGAGAATAGAAACCAGATGCGGGATTGAGATATGACTCTTACAAAGGCTGAGAAAAAGATTGGTCAGAGTGATGAACAGAAAAGTGATCAGTTCTGGCTTTGCTAAACATTTGGGAAAAGCAGCTCCTCATGAGCTCACGTACAGCTCCCCAGATTACAGGATATTTTACATTAATCTCTCATGTCTTAGTTTTCCATTTATAAAAAGGAGATACTAATAACCACCCGCTTCACAGGGACTTTGTAAAAATAAATGTATTAATGTTCATGAAGCACTTGGATGCTGTAATGAGGAGCACGATAAAAAGCTTCTGAGGAAATTAATTTTGTCTTCATAGTCAGTTTTGAATAGTCTGAATTAATGAAGGTGGGGGGCTGTGCACTGAACAATAGAAAATATTATACTATTCAGTAAGTGAGCAGTAATTTTTCTGTGACCTGAAAGAGTCTAGGGGGTCTAATATGAAAAAAAAAAGTGGTTGCGTGACAAATCTACATGTTAGGACTCTTGCATGCAAGGCAAAATTCAGATTGCACGGATAACAATACATCCCTCATTCCATAGCTTCAATGTTTGACCTTGCGACTCTAATAAAATTCTGTGTAATATTTAATGTGTAGTTAGACACACAGTATACAACACAGTATTGAAGTTTCTAACTTAATGTATAGTCTTTTAATTAGTGCAGTGTATGGAGTGGGTAGGTGGGTGGGCTCAGGATTTACATATTTATAGAATCCTGAGGGTATTTTTGCAGAATTCCATGCTTGGTAAGATACAGGGCTGAAACCTAATTAAAGGGTGTGTTTTGGTTTTTTTATTGTTTAGCTCTGTGTGTGCGTTTGTGTATGGAGACAGGTTACAATATTTTTTATAGAGAGTATTTGCTCCTTTTTATGTACATACCATGTTCCATGAAAAAAACTTCTATCTGACTTTTAAAACCAGCACAGAAGAAATTATGAACTTCTGGGTCCTGGTGTGCAGATGTAACACATCTACCCAATCTCACTGACTATCGTGTTGCTCACTTGACATAATCATCACATGGTGGTCATCAGAGGATGTTTTTGATGCTATTGTTATCACTAGTGAGAAACTATTCTTGGAGCTTGTTTTGATTTTATCCTCAAAATAAATACACAAAATTCTACGCAAAATGACAGTGATATTATCAGGCTCATTATTTTGAGTGCAAAACTTTACAAATAAAATGTATAGTTATTACAGTTGACAATACTTTCCATCTTTGTAGCATTAGATAATTTAATTAATTTTATCATTGTGCTCTTAACACTAGTGAAAATACCAAGAACAGCAAAGGACAAATTGGCCCTGGAACTGGACACTATTCTAAAGTTCTATTACCATTCATGTCTTCTCCCATCCCTAAATCAAATGCATACCTTCTTGTTTCTGGCATCTCATGCTTCATATGGAATCAGCTGTATAAGCTATATTGTCTGTATGGAAAACCAAAGAAAGGCAACCATTGAATTTGGGGTAATATGTAGACTGAATTAAATTCTATCCCATCATCTTTTCCTATTAATTTTTATTAAGCTTATCTATAAAAAGTTAAAAAGCTAAAAAAATCTAAAAAGCTCACCTATATTTCTTCTAATTTCCTGTGTCAGTCTGACTCGGCTTGACTTCTGCTAATTCTTACTTTATCCATGTGTTTCACAGCCTTCTAGATGTTGTTTTCTTTGACGATCAATATCCTTCATTCATTGCAGACTTCTCTTAAACTTAACACCTCCTTTGCAGGGTTAACTCAGCTAGAACTCAACTATTTCCTAGAGGTTTTCCCCTGAGTTCCAAGAGTATTATCAAAAGTTATTTCACTGCTTTTATTTATATTCAAGTGCTATTCCCGAGAAAGTCCCCGTCCTCTTCTCTCTTCTTCCCTCCCAGCCTCGTCCTGCTCTCTCCCTCGTACTATCACAAGTACCTGTGCACCTGTGTTTATGTCAGAAAAGTTTCTTTCTTTACCAGATCAGGAGCCTGATCTAGTTCTCAGAAAAAGCCACAATACAGCTTGTCCTTGGCACAGAATTCTCCCTCAGCCTTTTAAGATTTCGCCTATTTAGTAATCCTAGTCTTAATTATTGTCATCTATATTTAAATGGCAAGACAAATGGTTCATTAGCATGATAAATTAGATTGTGAAAGACAGGTAAGTAGGTTATAGACAGGTTAAACACCAGCCTCCCAGTCCTGCAGAGATGCACAATGCTAAAATGAGAAGTCAGTGGATGTACTATGCATCTTCAAATGACTGCTGTAATTACATTTCAGCCTGTGTCTCCCTACATGACTGATTTCTATTAATGCTTCCACAGAACACAAAATATAAAATGCATTTTTAAAGTACATTTTCACAGTTAAAGATGGAGAAGAACTTAAACCTCAGAATACTTTTTTGGCATCAAAACTTATGTAGCAAGAAATGAACTTGACAAGATTAATAAATCTCATTTACATTTGAATACTTTGAAATAATCATAACTTTTTTGGTGTTTGATGGATATGAGCATCAATGAGGTTGAAGTTATGCCTATGTGCAATTCAAATGGAATGAGATAATAAATGTTGCTCAATGGAGTACATCCAGAATTGATATCCTTTTCTGAAACTAGTAACTTAGTATAATGAGAGTCAAATTTGCACTGTATTGATGTATAATTCCTAATTAGGGATCTGACCTCAGCTGTTCAAGCTGCCTTCATTCTATACTACCATGCAAAAGAAGAAATCCTATTGGGTTGCTGCTTTAGAGTTTCCTGAGTTTTGGCTCTCAGCTTTGTCAAAATGCCCCACTCAGGCTGAGGTAATTTGTGATTTCACCACACAAAAATCAAATTAATGAAGTGAAGGAATGAGACAGTTGTTTGTAAGGACACACATAGAGTAAACAGCTTGTTTCAGGAGAACAATCAAAGTCTAATATTTTGCCTTACAGAATGTCTCGGGAACAGAGTGCTGGTGAGTACAGTCTTATGTTTCTGAGTGTCACCTAACAGTAAGAATTCATGTATAGCTGAGACTCTTCAGACTTAATCTCCCATTTTAAGGTGTCTGTTCCAAGCATATAATAACTGAAACATCAAGATGCAGACTGAGAATTAAGGAAGGATGGACACAGACTAGACAAAAATTTTAGTAGCTTTGCTTAGTGCTTTTTAGCTGTCTTCACAGTTTTCAGTGATCTCTCAAGTGCTGATACTATTTATTTCTCCAGACGTGCTTTCAGACTTGGATGAAAGATTCACTCATGTAAAGCAAGGTCAAAGGCAGATTTTCATCAAAGATTCACCATAGCCATAACGATGAACCTAGATCCACCTTTTCCAAAAGGAAAGCTTCTTTGAGAACTGCTGGATAAAAGGAATTGTAATGAGTTCTGCTATTTTTAAGGCATGAAGTTTATTATTCTAAGCAATTTATTCACTTTAAGAAAGAAAGGATCAAGAAATGAATGGCAGAAGGCTTAATTAAACCTATTATGTGTCTGTCATGATGACATTATGGTAATAAATCCATACAGACTGTTTCAACTCTTGCTTTAGAAATTGTCATGTTTAACAACAACAAAGAGTTTAAGCATATGCTTAATTTTAAGCACACACATCATCCCATCAACTTCAAAATGATTATAGAAATATTTTAAGATTAAATACTTTTTTTAGACTAGGGCCAATGTTCTTCACATCTTGCACCATTGAACTTAGTTGTATAAGATGAATGTTTCTATAAACAACAAAGTAAGTATCACTACAGCTAAAATTCAAATAACTTGCTTTTCCAAAGTTGAAATTAAAAAAAGAAATTCTAATTTGACTCAAAGCTTCATTTTTTTCAAATTCCATATGAAAAAAATACATATCTTTCAGTTTAAAATTCCTTCTGAATTTCTTATCACAAGAAATTTGCAGAATTGTGAAGTAGATATGTACAAGTGGTTTGAATGTTTATGTGGGAAACTGTGGCCTAGGCAGTTGATCTGAGTCCTACAGGTCACTGAAGACCTTAGCCTTGAAATCTCACTTTGTAAGCAAGGTCTCACAATCTTTTCTTGTGAAATTGTCCACCTTGCACAAATAAATAATGGAAGAGAGTCTCCACATCTGAACTATGCAGAAAAAATCCAGAAGTTTTATAGTGCAAATCACTATTGTAGCTATTCTTCACCATTGTAGTAACATTCTTCACATTGCTGTGATGGTTTCAGAACAAAACAACGCCCAACTTAGGCTGTATTACAGGACGATTAGGGACATTTTAACAAATGAAAGCATGAATAGCTGCGTTCTGATTTCTTTTCCCATTTCTCATCATTCTTTTATAGTATTTAACACTGTTTAGCTTTGTATGTTGATATGAAAATGTTGATAATGTAATGTGATCAAACATTTTGTTACATTGTGAATTCTGGAATTAACCTGAAAAATCAAGGTTTTTCTTATGTCTAGAGGGTTATGATTAAATAAACTCTTTACAAATTAATATTAGAAAATTATGAAGTAAGCCCAACAAGATGTCTGGGAAGCATGATGGCAAGAAATAAAACATGGATCTTTAAGCTCATTACTTTGGTGAACTTGCTAACTGGCTGTCAGAAGTGTGTTGTGATGGAACGGGCAGTGGACAGGCTGACTCCCCAGAAAACTATTGGTTTATTTGTCTGCATCATGACTGACTTCTTATTCTGTACCTCACTGGACAGTCATGGTAGCTCATACTTGGAAAAGGACATTTAAATTGTATCTAATCAATACCCTTCTCTGTAGTTTAAATGAGAAAGTAGATTTAATTAAAAAAAAAAAAAAAAAAGGAAAATGATACAAAGAAGCCAGTGACAATTAGATTAATAAAATTGCAGTGAGAAGTTCCATAAATGACAAGTGAGAAGTTATTTCCCCCTACCACTTCTCTAGTTTTTTTAGCCCAGGCTGTAAATACCATAGAGGTGGTAGGCTTGTGAAAGGTTGAATAATCCACAGAGAGAGAAAAGCAATTTTGTTTTGTGACCTAATGAACACAGAGACTGTACATGTGGCAAAGGTAAGCACAAAATACATCTACTGTTGTAGCCAAAGTTGTAGCACACTGTTCCACAGAGAGGCTGTGGAACCCAGCGTAAAATATATGCAGCTGTTTTGCGGTAAGGCAGGTAGATTTTGTCAATTTGGAATATCTGTTTTTTTTCAGTTTCCCATCAGGTTTAAGTCACTCTTTTTTAGCTCCAGTACAGATGCCTAAAGTAGCCAGTATTGAGAAATTAATATTAAAGTTTAATTTTTAAATCCTTCCTTTAGGTTACTCAAATTTCTAACGACAGAAATAAAAGGAGATAAGAGACCAAGCTAAAAACATCCAATGATGTATGTGTGCTTAGTGCATAAAATACTCCATAAAACTTTTACACTTTGTTCTTAAGTTCCATATCCTCAAAACACTTTTGATGTTATGTACTTCTTTAGAATTACTAGTTGTTTAACAAAGTTGGGTTTCTGCTTGCAGCAACTATAAGTTTGCTTAGTTCCTTTATTTGGGTGATGCTCTTGCCCTCATGCATACATATTTTTTTAATGCAGTAAAAGCTTGAGCTAGAGTAACTATCCTTTTTCTACTTACATCAACTGCAGCATCTTTAAAGATGTGTTTGGGATTTGAAGCACTCTTCCATAGAGCTAGACACACCCAGAACTACTAAATTCATTAGTGTTAAGATGGGCTAAAAGAATTTAGCAATTAGTGTTCCAGAGATCTTACATTTTAGTGAACTGGTTAGAATCTTGTTAAGAAAACAATATATATTGTATATGAAATATTCCTTGTGAATGTGAAGTATAAATTACATTTGAAGCTGTAGCGAACTGATAGCTTTTTGTCTGTTGAACAACCTGCTATGAGCAAACTTCTGAAATGTGACTTTAAACATATGATTTTTGTGATGAAGAATTCTGGTTTGCTTGAAGTTTTCTTTGGGCTTTTTTCCCCACAGTTTTTCTGCATAAAATTCTATTGCAGACAAAAGAAAACCTTTGAAAATATTTGCCTTTATTGAAAAACATATTTTTCCTTAATTTCTGTTACAGTATGGTGGTTTTTCCTCCTTTTTTTTTTTTTTTTCTTAATTTCTTAGAATAGCATAAACCAGCATGATTTTAGGCATAAAAAATCATAGGAAATGTGAAGAAGGAAAAAAGGAAAAAAAGGATTTTTTCTGTGTTGTAATCTTCTTAAATATTTGCTATGATAATTTAAAATTTTGAGCAGACCTTTAATGACATATAACTAGCCTTTCCACTTTGCTCCATAAAAATAACCAGTGATATAGAAGGCTATTTCAAATGTTGTATACAAACGCATATACAACAATGTTCACTTTATATCTTTTTCAAATCCACAGACATCATATAAGGATTTCAAAATCCTCTTTTAATAATGCACTCATATGTATATGACAGAGAACATAAACATTTATATTTGTAATGCATGACCAATACTGAACTACATAATAACTATAGCAACTGGGCTTTTGGCCATGCAATTGCCAGAAACTAAGAGCCAATGCAACAAACATTCTCTCATTTTTCAAGTTTTGTGACATTTCTACATAGTCACACCGCATGTTTTTCCTGTAAGACAGTGTCAAAGGCCTTTTTTAATAGTCCCTATTGTTTCCTTTTGAGCTGTATGCCATTTTTCTCTTTAATTAGAAGAAAACTTTTCAAGCTGCAAAGATGTTGCTGTTTTCCACAGCAGTACAAATATGCACTCAAGTAAATCCATGAACTTAATTTTTAATTTTTTTCTTTGAAAGTGGTAAGTTTCAAAGTTTCTGGAATCCATGGCTTGGAGTGAAAAAAAGGAAACTGATTGCCATTATGTGTAGTTCTGTATCTCATAATCAGAAATGCCTTGGTTTATCCTTGGGATTATAAATTACCCTTCAAGCCGCTAAAGCCCAGTAAAACTGCAGGGCACCAATTACTTTATTTACTTTAAGGTTAGGACCTTTCCTTATAAAAATCTTTTTCAATGCTTTACTTTCTGTCTTACTGAAAATGACTGGAAACATACAAGCCTGCTGCTAACAAGAAATGCTATAAAATGTCCTACTTCAAATATACGGAAATTTTATCTAACAGTATTTAATCACAAACATGACATTTTTAAAATTCTTACATTTATTGCCAGGTAATGTAAGCTAATCTTTGTCTAGACCATCTCTACCAATCTATATAATGCTTTGGAGCTCGTGCTAGTTATTGAATGAACATAGCTTAATTTAATTGTATACTGCATCACCCCAGCTTATTTTCATGTAATTAATGAATGTAAATGCAAGAAAAATAGTTATTAATAAATGAGATTTTATAGATTAATTGGTTAAAATATCTTAATATGAAAAATTTCCTAATTTATTTCAGAAAGACTGTGATTACACTGCAGAGGTTTTTCTAGATATAAAGTAAGAGGTCTCAGAAATAGTATGTTTTAAATAATAAAACCATCCTTCATGCTATAAAGTATGGATATTCCCTTTAAGCATCTGAAAAGCACATTTAAGTTTCCTAAAGGAAACAGACTATTAGCACTTTGGGAACCAGTGTAAACTTTATATCACCCAAGATATTAGGATGAAAATATTCCATCTTTGCTTTAAGAAAATTTATCTGAACTTTGTGGTCAAATTCAAGATAGTGTGTTAGATATTTTAAAGCTAAAATTACAATGAAAATCTTTATTTTAAACTTGCTTTGGACCTGACTAAAACATTTCTGTGATATAAGCTTCTGATAGGTTGCTATGAGTTTACAGTACGGTGACACCAATTTATACTGTGATTTTCTGCATGATGCAAATATTATTTCAACAGGAACACGTCAGTTCTTTAAGATCAGGGATTTGAAGAAGCATTAAATCAAAAGCAGAAGAGAAAGTGTCATGCCACAAAGAAGGTACAAATACACATTTAACTTGAAATTGCTCTTTTGAAGGGGTTGCTCACAAAATTCTAAAAGAATTTCAACCATTTATGACTCTTTATCCTTTTTTAAAGATTTCTACATGTTTACAACAGCCTCCTCTCTCTTGCAAGATCTTCAACATTGTTTGCTACACCTCAGCTCTTCCAAGCTCTTCCAGCTAGCTTGCCTTCATGAACCTTGCCTGGGAAACTTTCATTACAATTTCTAAGTAAATACTTTAACGAGCAGATATCACATTCAAGCCATTGTAGCTGGTGTGCAAGCTAATAATGATTTAAAAATCCAACAAAAATAAACTCACCACATCCAACCATTTATTTCTTATACTTTTTTTTTTTTTTACAACCTTACCTACATTTGTTTTATTGTAAGAGGTAATATTGTAACTAGAAGAACATAAGATTCTGAATGAACTGTGGATGTAGCTACTGAAAGCCATAGGCCTTCTGTTGTTTTGAGCTTCAGCTCTCAGTTTCTCTGTAATTTTTTTCAGCTGTATGTCAAATGGCCACCTGTTAGCCATGTGCCTGAAATGGGAAAAGAAATCTGTGGTTCAGAGCCCTGGAACTATCTATATTTACCAACTGAAAGGTTCTCTAAACAAGTGATTTGCTTTATGATAGTTTTCTTGTCTAAAAGACAAAATGGAACAGAATTTTCTCAGAGCTATGATTAAGACTGAAGTCCAATAAGACTGTGATAAGACCACTGTTGCAATGTTCAGAGTTTTAACCACACTTCCCTGAGATGAAGAAACTTTGACGAATGTCAGTCTTCCTACCAGCTCAGAATTAAATGGACAGTGCCATAATCTTGCTAACACATACTTTAACAGGATCTGCAGCAGATAAGACTAAAATTAGAGATTTGAGAGGTCTGGATTTACCATGGAGGGGCAGACTAAAGGAGAATCTCAGACCCTACACTATCTCTGCTGGGTTCTCCATGTCACCCTATGTTTTAGTGGATGTGCAGGTAGGCAACTCGTCCTTAATCCCACTCTTTCCAGTTGTGGCTATATGAAGATGGGCTTCATATTTCATGGTAATGTCCTATTTTCAGCAGGATCTGAGAAATTAGGATGGAGTTCTTTTGGTGTTTCTGCCTCTAAAAAAACCCCTCATGGTAGGATTTATGTAGATAAAGCACTAAAATGGTGTTCCTTGCCTTTCTGTAAAGTGCTGAAGGGAGGTAGAACATGTGAAATTCTGGACCCATTTTTCCTGATAGTATATTTGAAAAACAGCATCCTATCGATAGACCACAGCATTTACTTGGGATTATGAGTTGTTGATAGCTTCTGGAAAGTATATTGTAATCAATGATTTCAAAAGCTATGACATTTCCAGTTTCCATTAAAAACTACAAAAAAAAATATATCTCAGTCTCATAATGTATAATATGTATAGAACCATAGAATCATATGGGGCTGGAAGGGACCTCTGAAGATCATCTGGTCCAACCCTCCCGCCAAAGCAGGTCCACCTAGAACAGGTTGAACAGGAACTTGTCCAGGTGGGTTTGAATGTCTCCAGAGAATGAGATTCCACGACCTCTCTGGGCAGCCTATTCCAGTGCTCTGCCACTCTCACAGTAAAGAAGTTCCTTCCTCACATTTAGGTGAACTTCTTATACTCAAGTTTGTGCCCATTTCTTCTTGTCCTGTCACTGGGCACCACTGAGAAAAGACCAGCCCCATCCTCCTGACACCCTCCCTTTAAGTATTTGTACGCATTGATTAGATCTTCCCTAAGCCTTCTCTTCTCAAGACTAAAAAGACCCAAGTCCCTCAGCCTCTCCTTGTAGGAGAGATGCTCCTGGCCCCTAATCATCTTTGTAGCCCTTTTCTGTACCCTCTCCAGCAGTTCCCTGTCCTTCTTGAACTGGGGAGCCCAGAACTGGACACAGTACTCCAGATGGGGTCTCTCCAGGGCAGAATAGAGGGGCAGGATAACCTGCCTCGACCTGCTGGCCACAATCTTCTTGATGCACCCCAGGATGCCATTGACCTTCTTGGCCACAAGGGCACATTGCTGGCTCATGGTCATCCTATTGTCCATCAGGACTCCCAGGTCTTTTTCCTCAGAGCTGCTCTCCAGCAGGTCAGCCCCCAACCTGTCCTGGTGCATGGAGTTATTTCTCTCCAGGTGTATCACTCAACATTTCCCCTTGTTAAATTTCATTAGGTTTCTCTCTGCCCAGCTCTCCAGCCTGTCCAGGTCTCACTGGACGGTGGCACAATCTTCTGGCGTCTCAGCCACCCCTCCTAGTTTTGTGTCATCAGCAAACTTGCTGAGGGTACATTCCATCCCTTTGTCCAGGTCATTGATGAATATATTGAAAAGGACTTCATGAACATAGACATAAACCATATATATATACTTACACACACACATAGTTACAGGTACAGAGTATGCTGCAGATACACAGGCAGTTTATCCAACTCTATTCCTAAGTTTAAAGTTCTTTTTCTTCTGCTTGGATACTGTTTCAAATGTATCAAATTGATATATGTTTCAAACTAGCAATGAGTGAAACATTTCGTTGTGGAGTATTCAAGTACATCATTGAAGGATAGCATTTGGGGTAATGTACTAGAGTTATTTTCCCTTATATTTGATTCTATTTTGATAGTAAAAAGTCCACAGAAAAAAGTCTACTCCTACCCACTAAGCATTTTATTTCTAATTTTGAGATCCTGGCCCAACAAAGTCAGTAGACAGTGTAACTTTTGTGTAACATATTCAAATTACAATTTAGAGCCTTATCAAGCAATGTAATGATCTCATTTATCCATGTTAAAAAAATTGTTACTCACATGCAAACTGAAGAACAGCCTCCCTGCTTAATATGCTGCCAAACACGTTAGTGGTTAAACACTGGTACTGTCCAGAATCCTTCATTTCACTGGGGTTGTTGATGATCAAACTTCCTTCTATTAAACTGAAGCGATAATCACTTTCAATGTCGATTTCAGTTCCATTTCGAAGCCATCTTAGGAAAATAGAAAGAAACTATGTGAGTCTTTTATGGCCAAAGGAAGGCATAGCATACAGAACTTGGTAGCCTCAGCTGTTAGAAAGATTGTAACTACTCAAAGACAGCCTGTGAAGTAACATGTTATTTTGGCAAAGCTTGGGATGGAGACATTCTGCAACACATGCAGAATGATCTTCAGCCGCTGAACAGAAAGCATATATTTTGTTTTGCTTATGCTGAATCAAACTAGTGACCTCTTCTTTTTATTTTTTTTTAACCCCACCAAAATATTATCATACACAAAGGCTTCCATCCTTTATATTAACAAGATAACTTTTAATATGCTTATAATAATCAGATTTTCAGTTCATGTTCTATCATTAAAGCTTTAGGCCCAGATGAACTTAGAGAGTTAGCAGAGTTGAGCATGCACTGCATTAGAGTCAATAACCTTTCTTTTCCAGTATTTGCTTTTCTGGGCCCAAGGAATAGAGAAACCCGATTTAAATACAGAAAGCGAAGAGTAAGACCTGTGAAGAGCAGGGAGGTAGATTTATGTATGTAGGCTGTTGTGAAGCAAAGGGTGTTGGCAATGGACAATGGCAAAACAATATCAGCTTGAAGCAGGATGCAAAAAATTCAGAGAAGTCTGGGACAGGAGAGGCTGGAATTAGCTGGCTGATGATCAAGGGTAATGCCTGGCAGCTACCAGGTAAATGGAAACTGAGATCAAATGATGAGTTAGCGGAGGGAAGGCTAAGTTTAGAAGGTGTTTGGAAGTGAAATTAATAGCCTGAACAGTAAACACAGGGATGGGAGTGCAGATAAGGTGGAAAAAGCCAGGCTGTAGGAAGCATATTAGAAAGTATCACACCTGAGCCAAAGCATTTAATAATTCCCAAACACTTCTTTTTCTGAGGCTTCAGAATTAACCTAAGAGTCTCATAATTTTTCTGCTGCATGAATGGCTTTTAGGGTTGGGTTTTATTTTTTTTTCCCCTGGATATACTCTGCTAAAAGCCTTACTCCCCTATTTCACCTACAGAGACTGAAACAACAAACCCTGCAATAGTCCACTGACTGCAAGAGAAAAGATTTTGTGTGGTAGATTAATAGACTCCAGCACCCTCGAATAACCTCTGGGTGTGTGCTCAATATTTCAAATAAATAATAATAATCCACATAAGAAGACTTTTAAAATTTGCTTTTGTGTAAAACCATATAAAATATGATACTGTTGAAAGAGTGCTTCTGATATTACAAAAGAAGAGATAAGCAGTGTAAACAGGTGTGGTACAGCCATTATGATGCACAGATATTAACTTCATTGCTAGTTCACAGTCATTCTGCAGTTTCAAAGTTGGCTCAGGAAACTGCCAAGTGCTTCCAAGCTTTGCCAGCATTCAGCAAAGACCAGAAGAACTTGGCAACATCAAGACCCCAGAGGCAATTTTAATGAAGCAAAATTATTATCAGTACACCCTGACTTGTTAACATTCATGGTGAATGCGGTACAGACAGCAGAATTCAGCTGAAATAGCTCTGAGTTTTTCTTAATCCAAAGGTCAGAATTGCCCGAATTAAGATGAAATGTGAAACTATTATTTGCCCCTTTTTTCATGATTGGACTTCTGATTGCAGAGGACTCCTGCTTCATTTGATGTAAGAAATGAAACACTGTTGACAATAGCTTCATATTGCAAAGGATATTAGCAAAATGTCTGTAGGATTCCCTGCATTTTAAGAAAGATTCATACATACCAAAGCAAAAAGAAAGAGGAACCTTTAATCTTGCACAATTTATTAATGATTTAAGATTTTTAATGAAATCATAATGAAAGGTAACATATATTTTCATGTATTTTTATGAAATAAAAATGCAAAATTCATTGATCCAGTAATGAAGAGAGATTTAGATAAAGAAAAAGTCAAAATTTCAAGTTTTGGCATTTCCAAATGCCAATGGACACAACATTCAGCTTGCTTTAATTAGTTTTCTTTACTTAGTTTAATTTTCAGTGAGTGCAAAAATATGATTTTGTAGTGCTACCCCAAAATTTTGGACTTTGATGGCTGCCTGCCTATATATCTTGGGGTCCATGCTGAATGATTGTATTCTCTTCATATAATCCAAACACATTAGAGGAAAAACAACATTGAATTGTGTGACGTTTTCTTCTAGGTACCCTGACTGATCTAGGAGGACAGAAACCCAAATATAATGCTTAAAAGGTAATGGGCTGATCGGGAAAATCATCTACATTTTTTCTTGAAGGCAAGTGACAGATAACATTTCAAAATAATCTAATTTGGCTTAAGGAGACAGAAAGTAGTTTTTTTCAACTGCCTTCTTTATCAGCAAATGATGTTGACAAAAAAATTCCTAACCAGCTTATATGTGTCCTAGGTAAAATAGGAAATATAAGGCTGCACGAGCAATGAAAGCAGTGTAGTGAAACAGCATCTCAGGGAATCCTGCACCTGCCTTTAGCTCAGTAACACTGGTGAGCTGTGAGATCCCGAAGGAAGCTTGTGAATGTCTGTATTCCTTATCGAAGGCATCTAGGTTATGTTCTTCATTGTACAGGTCCTGACTTGTGATACTAAAGCATGACTTGCAGAAATGTTGAGCAAATGGAATCAGTTGATTGTAGAATCATAGAATTGTCCAGGCTGGAAGGGACCTCCAAAGGTCATCTAGTCCAACCTCCCCGCACTCAGCAGGGACACTCCCAACTAGAGCAGGTTGCCCAGGGCCTCGTCGAGCCTCACCTTGAATATCTTCAGGGATGGGGCCTCAACAACCTCCCTGGGCACCCTGTTCCAGTGCTCCACCACCCTCACAGTAAAGAACTTTCTCCTAATCTCCAATCTAAATCTGCTCCCCTCCAGTTTAAAGCCATTGCCCCTCTTCCTGTCACTACAGGCCTTTGTAAACAGGCTCTTCCCACTCTTCCTGTAGGCTCCCTTCAGGTACTGGAAGGCTGCTATTAGATCTTCCCGGTGCCTCCTCTTCTCCAGGCTGAATAACCCCAGCTCCCTCAGCCTGTCCTCGTAGCAGAGGTGCTCCAATCCCCTGATCATCCTTGTGGCCCTCCTCTGTGGACCACTCCACCAGGTCCATATCTTTCCTATTATCTTTCCTATACTGAGGGGTCTAGACCTGCACACAATACTCCAGGTGAGGTCTCACCAGAGCAGAGTAAAGCACAAGAATCACCTCTCTGGACCTGCTAGCAAGGCATCTTTTGATGCAGCCCAGGATGTGTTTGGCCTTCTGGGATGCAAGTGCCCACTGCCTGCTCACGTCCAGCTTCTCGTCCACCAGCACCCCCAAGTCCCTTTCCTCAGGGATGCTTTCCAATACCTCACCCCCTAGTTTGTATTGATGGTGAGGATTGTTCTGGCCCAGGTGCAGAACCTCGCACTTGTTCTTTTTGAACCTCATGAGGTTCCCCTTAGCCCACCTCTCCAGCCTGTCCAGGTCCTTCTGGATGACATCCCATCCCTCTGGTGTATCAACAACACCACACAGCTTGGTGTCATCTGCAAACTTGCTGACGGTGGCTTTAATCCCCCTGTCTATATCATTGATAAAAATGTTAAACAGTATGGGTCCCAGCACGGACCCTTGAGGGATACCACTTGTCACTGCTCTCCATCTGGACTTTGAGCCATTGAGTACTACCCTTTGGATGCGACCATCCAGCCAGTTCCTTATCCACTGATAAGGCGTATCCCTCCAATTTGGCAAGCAGGATGTTGTGGGAGACTGTGTCAAAGGCCTTGCAGAAGTCCAGATAGACCACATCCATAGGTCATCCCTTATCTACTGACCTAGTCACTTTATCATAGAAGGCCACTAGGTTAGTCAGGCAGGACCTGACCCTAGTCAAGCCATGTTGGCTGTTCTGAATCACCTCCCTGTCCTTCATGTGCCCAAGCATGGCATCTAGAAGGATCTGTTCCATGATCTTCCCAGGCACAGAGGTGAGGCTGACAGGTTGGTAGTTCCCAGGGTCCTCCTTTCTACCCTTTTTAAAAATTGTAGGGAGTTATTCCCTAAATCAATGCATCTAGATACCTTAATGACTGGAATTCAAGAAATTAAAAGTTGTTGTAGTTGTTGTTTCAGGGTAGAGCTTGAACAAGGGAAAAAAAGTTCTTTGCAAGGAAGAAGAAAACCTAAAATGAGGTAAACATTTTCCATTCTGTTAAAATAATGTCCCAGCAAAAAAAAAAAAAAATTGTAAACAGGTTATGAACACTGTTTCATAAGTTATACTGAGTAAGGAAATGAATTAATTTTTTTGGAATTTTTGGGTGCTTTTAAATGTTATTTTAATGTAGCTTAAAAAAAAAAAAAAAAAAAAAAAAAAAAAGGTGTTCTGGCTTTGCTTTTGGCTGAAAATATTTCTTAGCAGCATGGGCCTCACAGCCCATAAAAACAAAGATCTCTATTGTCCAATGCTTGTAGATAATAGGACATGGTCTTTGGTGATACAGAAATATCCCTTCTCCTCACCATTTCATATGCCAATGGTTGGGCAGTGAAATACAACAAACCTTTGCCTATCTACAACCTTTTTTTAGAGATAAAATTCCCTCTGCACCTGCCCTGGGGAACAATATACCCCTCACCAAGTAATTTATGTTTCTTTTCCCTTCCCCTGAATGGGAGGTTGTATTGCATATGCTGTACAAACAAATGGCAGCAACAGAAGGACAGAAGTTAAGCTGTTCTGTTTGAGTAAAACCATTCAGGTCAAAGCTTTCCTTGCATGAATAGCAGTTAGTAAAGTTTGTTTATGAGGCTGCTGACACCAATTAATCTCCTGAGAGCTGAAAAAATGGATATAACAAAATCATAAAACAGCCCAGATTGGAAGACCTCAAAAGATTATGTTGTCCAACCTTTCATGGGAAAGGGAGGCTAGATAAGATTATCTAGCACCTTGTTCAATTGCACCTTGAAAAACTCCAGTGATGGGGACTCTGCCGTGTCCCTGAGTAGGTTGTTCCAGTGAATGATTATTCTCACAATAATAGTTTTTTTTCTTACATTGAGATGAAATCTCTCTTGTATGAAACCTCTCTTCTATCTATTGCCTCTTGTCTTCTTCATGTGGCTCTTTGTGAAGAGAGAATCTCTATCCTCTTCCTAGCTAACCTTTAAGATCTGCTGAAAGTCTGTATGTGTTGATTGCATTCCAATGGGAAAAAAGAAAAAAACAGTTGTACTGAGAAAGAAAGGAGATGACGCATCTTCTCCAAAGAAAAGATCTCCATAAGAATAATGAGGTCATCTGGAAGGGCTAGCATCGGGTTCCCCTCTCTTTGTGGGAATCTGTGACTTTTCCATAGGCTCACATACTATGTTTAATAAACTGATAGCACTTTAATAGTGTATGAAGCTAATACATATATATTTTCATCAATATGAATATGATGATACCAAATTAGGAGGGCTGGCTGACACTCCAGAGGGCTGTGCTGTCATCCAGCGCGACCTGAACAGGCTGGAGACCTGGGCAGAGAAGAACCTAATGAGGTTCAACAAGAACACATGTAGGGTCTTTCACCTGGGGAGGAAGAAGTCCAGGCACCAATACAGGTTAGGGATGGATCTTCTGGGAAGCACTACTGAGGAGAAAGATCTGGGAGTCCTGGTAGATAGCACACTTTCCATGCGCCAGCAATGTGCCCTTGTTGCCAAGAGGGCCAATGGAATCCTGGGCTGCATAGGGAAGAGTGTGGCCAGTAGGTCGAGGGAGGTCATTCTCCCTCTCTACACTGGTGAGGCCACAACTGGAATACTGCATCCAGTTCTGCGCCCCCCAGTTCAAGAGAGACAGGGAACTACTGGAGAGAGTCCAGCGTAGGGCAACAAAGAAGATTAAGGGATTGGAGCACCTCCCTTACGAGGAAAGGCTCAAGGAGCTGGAACTCTCTAGCCTGGACAAGCGAAGACTGAGGGGAGACCTTATTTATGTTTATAAGTATCTAAAGGGTGGGTTGAAGGATGTTGGAGCTGGACTCTTTTCAGTGGTTTCCAGTGATAGGACAAAGGGCAACAGGCACAAGCTGGAACATAGGAAGTTCCATTCAAATATGAGAAAAAACTTCTTTCCAGTGAGGGTGACAGACCCCTGGAACAGGCTGCTCAGGGAGGTCATGAAGTCCCCTTCTCTGGAGATCTTCAAGACCCGCCTGGATGCTCCTGAGTAATTTGCTCTAGGCGTTCCTGCTTTGGCAGGGGAGTTGGACCAGATGATCTCTAGAGGTCCCTTCCAACTCTGACAATTCCGTGATTCCATGATCAAGAAAGAGACAAATGTGCAATAGAAATTACACAAGGAATGTCAATAAAGAAGAATGAAACATAGCTTTCATTCCACATGGTGAGGAGTTCATGCAATTTCCAGTTTGAAGAATTCTTGTGATTCTAATGCATCTAAGGAATATTCATCCAGAATGTTAAAGAATCCACAAGTGAAATAAGTGTACAGGTAAAAAATAAAATGCAGAACTGACGACTGTCACCTATGACAAAACAACAATAAAAGTCCTTATGTTCCCTTTCTAAGTGAAGAATGACTTTAGTAGAAAAGATATACGGTGTATATGGGAAAAAAAATATCAACCATATGTTCCCTCAGCCCTCCTACATCACTTGTAATTTGTATAAAATATGAGCAGAGTCAGATATAGCAAATGGATAAGGTGACTGCAACATGCTGTTCCCACCTGCAAATAGGCACCATTAATAAATTGAACTCTCAGACTCAAAGGTGTGTCATAGTGGGTCTGTATAGAAGATATCTGTGGTATAACAGTCTGTGGACTTGTGGGTGAAAAGACATCAGATTTAGCTCAGCCATGGTATCGTGTACTACATAGTCATATCATTTAATGTACCTGCTCTTTACTGCTTTCCCTATAAAATGGGATAGTATTTTGTGGCTTTTTAGATGTTTAGCATAAAAATCAATTACAGTTTTTGGTCTTGTCAGCTGATACAGACACAAGTCAAAAACGTGGACAAAAAGAGTACCTCCACATGGACATGCACAGAGAACATAATTTGAAACTTCACATATTGCTGTGCCTTACGTGAAGTCTAGTATATGACTACCAGTTATCTTTCTTGTTTATTCAGAATCAGAAAAAGCATATGGTATGCACCCGCGAATGCTGAGGGAGCTGGCAGAAGTCATTGCTGAGCCACTCTCCATCATCTTTGAAAGGTCCTGGAGAACAGGCAAGGTGTCTGAGAACTGGAAGAAAGCCAGTGTCATCCCAGTCTTCAAAAAGGGCAAGAAGGAAGACCTGGGAAACTACAGGCCAGTCAGCCTCACCTCCATCCCTGGAAAGATGATGGAACAACTCATTCTGGACATCATTTCAAAGCATATGGAGGAAAAGAAAGCTATCAGTAGTAGTCAACATGGATTCACCAAGGGGAAGTCATGTCTGACTAACCTGATAACCTTTTATGATGGCATCACTAGATGGATAGATAAGGGGAGGGCAGTGGATGCTGTCTACCTTGACTTCAGCAAGGCTTTTGACACCGTCTCCCACAGCATCCTTATAGATAAGCTTAGGAAGTACAGATTAGAGGAATGGGCATTGAGGTGGAATGAAAACTGGCAGAGCTCAGAGAGTTGTTATTAGGGGCACAGAATCTACTTGGAGGTCTGTAACAAGCGGAGTCCCCCAGGGGTCAGTACTGGGTCCAGTCCTCTTCAATATATTAATCAATGACCTGGACGAAGGGATGGAGCGTACCCTCAGCAAGTTTGCTGACGGTACAAAACTGGGAGGCATCATTGACATGATGGAGGGCTTTGCTGCCATACAGAAAGACTTGGATAGGCTGGAGAGCTGGGCAGAGAGGAACCGGATGAAATTCAATAAAGGCAAGTGTAGGGTACTGCACCTGGGGAGAAATATTCCCAAGCACCAGTACAGGTTGCAGGCTGACTTGTTAGAGAGAACCTCTGAGGAGAAAGACCTAGGAGTCCTGGTGGACAATAGGATGACCATGAGCCAGCAATGTGCCCTTGTGGCCAAGGAGGTCAATGGCATCCTGGAGTGCATCAGGAAGAGTGTGACCAGCAGGTTGAGGGAGGTCATCCTGCCCCTCTGCCCTGGTGAGGTCCCATCTGGAGTATTGTGTCCAGTTCTGGGCTCTCCAGTTCAAGAAGGACAGGGAACTGCTGGAGAGGGTACAGAAAAGGGCTACAAAGATGATTAGGGGCCAGGAGCATCTCTCCTATGAGGAGAGGCTGAGAGACTTGGGTCTTTTTAGTCTGGAGAAGACTTAGGGGGGATCTAATAAATGCTTATAAATACTTAAAGGGTGTATATCAAGAAGATGGAGCCAGTCTTTTTCAGTGGTGCCCAGTGACAGGACAAGAGGAAATGGGCACAAACTTGAGTATGAGAAGTTCCAGCTAAACGTGAGGAGAAACTTCTTTACTTTGAGGGTGGCAGAGCACTGGAATAGGCTGCCCAGAGAGGTGGTGGAGTCTCTGTCTCTGGAGACATTCAAAACCCACCTGGACAAGTTCCTGTTCAACATGCTCTAGGTGGACCCATTTTGGTGGGGGGGTTGGACTAGATGATCTCCAGAGGTCCCTTTCCCCTCCAACCCCATATGATTGATTCTGTGATTCTGTGATTCTGTGATTCTGTGATTCAATCAGGAAAGCCATTTCTGTCATGGAACAATTTCTGTTACATTTTTCTCCAAAGCACACTGACTGTCAGAGTGGGATTGCAGAGGCTAATATTCTGAAAAATAATACTAAAAAATATTTCTGAAGCAGGTACCTGTACGTGGGAGTAGGATTTCCACGAGCTTGACAATTCAGAGATACTTTCTTCTCCTCAGAATCAGTTGGAAAAATCACATCATCTGGCTCTTGTACAAACACTGGCCCATAATCAACACTTTCTGTGGAAATAGAAGTGTTATAGTTTAGGAAATCTTAATGTGGATTATAGCTTTTATAAAGTGAGATTAAAGTATGCAAAATCATTTTTTTTTTCCAGAGGTTCATATCACATTACTTCAGATGTTATATTAAAAAGCAATATTTAAAAGAGATATGGAAAAACTATTACTAAATTAACAATAAAATATATAGTATGATACAAGCATTCATCATGCCTTAACATGGCTTTCCTATCAGATATATTTTGAGCTGCAGTCTAATGAGCAACTCAAGAGAATTAAGCCAGCAAGAGCAGTTAACATAGAGAGAAAAGTAAACAAAAATTTTCCTGCTGCTTCCAGCAGCGTATCTCACAAAGAACTAAGACACAGTTTTCCCCTTTATGTCAAGGAGTTGCTAAGAAAAATAACTCAAAATTAATGGCAGCAACTGGTAGCTGCTATTAAATAATATATAAAAAAATCTGACATTTCATTTTCCTCCACTGTCTTCTCTAATTTTGGCATGTATCTATATCTTCATATGAATTTAAATTTCTGAACAAGAAAAGCTGGATAGAGCCACAGATTACATCTATGATTCCAATTCATTCATATTTTGAAGAGGGAAGTGTAACCTTCAGAAAAGTAAAAGGTTCCTGATCATGTAGGTCTGAATAACTAAAATGCTCACTGTGCGCCTGATGACTGTGGAATTTTAATCAACTTAGACTTGCTCCAAACTCATGAATAATTTAGTCTGATAATGCTCTTAAGATTTAGAGCACTAGCCTAATAATTTGGCTGAGGGCAAATACTTACATTGTCCTACTACTTGCAATGAAACATGTGGGAGCCGGGTTTTCTCTGTCAGTTTTATGGTTTCATATGTTTATGGTTTCAACGTCATAAAAGTTCTCCAATTGGTACTGAGGACAATGTGAAACCTTAAGCAGTTTATAACCTCCTGATATATTTGTCCTATCAATGCCAGCTTGAAGTAAGAAAGGTGCACCTGAAGACTTTTGGTTTTGGTCACTGACTTATAAAAATTATTTACTTCATTGTTCTACCATGTCCCCACAACTTCAGCCATGTTATGGGTTCACAATTTTGGGACCGGCAATCTTTTTCATACTGCTAATGGTTTCAGAAAGTTTGAGTGGACAAGAAAAGGTGCATGGGACTACAAGTCTTGGTACAGAGAAGAAAGACTTGGAGTCTGAAAAAGGATGAGAAACATAAGTCATAGTATGCTCAGTCTGAGATACAAATTTCCATGTCCTTAAATTCTGTGACATTTTGGGTTTCTCAATGCTATTATTATAATACAATGAAAAGACCACAAGAAAACCTTTTCTGCTATTCAACCTTCCTTTTTAGTGACTGTAGACTTATTACACACTTAGTTTTTTGTCTTTTTTACACTGCTATTGAAATGCAGATTTTGAAATTTTCAGGTATGTATGCTTCTACTGAAATAGATTCAAAAATCATCCTGTCGGTTTGTAAAAAAAACAGATAAGAGCAGTATCAATTAGTAGCATAATTTTCAAGTTTATTAGCCCTTTTTTTAGGACTGTGTAATGGAGTGTGAATTGTTCTGCATATTTACATCTGTGTTTAGGTACAATACTTCACTCGTATGTATTGGCAGAAATATATTTTCTGGGATAGATATCTGCATTATGGAGGGTGGTGAGACACTGGAACAGGTTGCCCAGAGAAGTTGTGGATGCCCCATCCCCAGAAGTGTTCAAGACCAGGCTGGATGGGACTTTGAGCAACCTGCTCTAGTGGGAGATGTCCCTGCCCATGGCAGGGGGGGTTGGAACATGATGATCTTTAAGGTCCCTTCCAACTCAAACCATTCTATGATTCTATGATTCTATAATTACTTAAAAAACTCCAACCACAGTTAAGTGTTTTCTAGTATATACTTATATTATTGAAGTTAAAATAACTCCAGTACTAAATTTTGAACGCTATAGCTGAGGCTGCTATAGGGGCAAAACTTATTTTAAGAAAGGAAAATATAGGTATAAAAACTTTGTATGGATTTTTTCTTATAATTTGGTTACCTGCTTCTTACACTGCACAGGAAAAATAGTAATGAATTTAGGTGTAAATAATCAGAGCTCTCATCAAGCTAGGGTCTAGCAAAACCAAGAATTAATGAATGAATGCAAAACTAAATAATGGGTTTAGAATTAGGTTTATTGCATGCAGATTAGTAGGTATATGGACAGGGAGCATATTCATGAAGATTAATCACTTATCTTCTCCCTAGGAGTGACTTTGTAGATAAAATGTCACAGTCTAAACTGATGGAAAGAAAAGAAAAACATGCAACGCTAGGGAGGTGCTGGTGTCACTAGCAGTACAGCTGTTCTTTCTACCTGTATTATTTGTAAATAGGCACTTTCCTTTTGGAAAAATAACCTGGACTCTTTATGAGGAGGTTGGCAGTCTTAATGGTAGTAGCCAAATGGGTACTTGTGCTATGTGGAATAAGAACAGGTTTCACTTCTGCTTGCAGTGAAGAGGAAGGTAACAGAGAAAGTTCAGTGCATGCAAGGCATGTTCGTAAAAGATGAAAAGATGTAGTTAACTGCTTATCTGCATTTCAGACGGAGTGTGGAGTACCAGCAGAGAGTATTCGGAGACTCAGAAGCAACATGATAATGAATAAGAATGTTCATCAGTTTGTAGCTAAAGTGACTAAATGAATTCTTAGTTAGATCATCTTGTCTGCAACAGAATAATTGAAGAAAGAGGTCTATTCTGAAGACATCAAAGCACTTGCTGAAAAGACAAGACTACATGTTTATAAATTATTAGGCTTAATAAAGGGGTGATTAAATAAAACGCAATGGGGTGTCATATGTGATATGCAAGAAATTGTAACAGACCACCTAATGATACTATCTTCATTTAAACTCTAGTGACAGACTTGAAACTGAAAACCTTAAGTGCTCTATGCCTCCTTTATTTCAAAAGCAACAAAGGAAACATACTACAGATGCAAATATTTCATTTAAATGTTTTAAAAAATATTTTAAAACTATTTTTTTTCCAGTTAAAACACAGGCTGGTGTATACTTAAAAAGTTAATTTTCTTATACATAATGCTAATAAAAGCTCAAATGAAATGAAGCCTCCTTGTGAAGACTTCAGTAGTTGTATCAATGATAAGTTAGAACTTAACATCCCAGTAGAGGTAACAGAAAGTCTGGACTCTTCCAAAATTGACCTGGAACATCATTGGAGGTTTACTTTTCTATGCAGGGAGTTTAAAGCTACATTGAAACTACAGGATTGGAGAACTTTTCCCAGAAGTGAGTACACACTATGCTAGTGTCACCGTTTCGTGTGGGGTGAGACTTGGGGATGCAGACTTTCTTTCCCTGCCCCTAACGGAAGTAAAGCCAGGTTGTGAGGCATGTAGAGAGTCATAGTGTGAGGCTGCAGAACTGCAAGGCTAGTCAGTCATGGAGTCAGGGTTAAGGAGGGAATTGGACTGAATGGTGACTCCACAGCCTGAAATCTTGGAAACTGAGGAATGTGAATAGGCACACGAAATTTATGCAATTAATCAATCTTCCTAGAAAAAAATTTAAAAAGTATATTTGCATGGCACTCATAATACAGATATTTCTAATATTGCAGAATAAAAGTCTACACTCTCAGGAAAACATTAAATAGAATTCTGGCTGCCTTTTACCATCTTACCAACTTAGTAGCTGTTATTTTAAATAACAATTACTTATTAGCAGTTCTTAAAATTTTCATATCAAAGAAACACTTAAAACACCACAATCTCAATTTATGATTTAAAATATTCAGTTCCATGGTGACACTTAAAACACCACAATCTCATGATTGTGATTTATGATTTAAAATATTCAGTTCCATGGTAAATAAATTGTTGATATTCAAGATTCAGGTTAATTACTTCAAATTTCTCCTGGAAATTCTGTAATCATCATACTGTTTCACAACTTTCAACTTGTCAAAATTGTTTAATTTTCATTCTTGAGTAACACTGTGTCTTCCTCACCCTTTATACTGCCCATATTGTTTCTGAGGTAGACGTGTCACCTGAGAGGATAATGTGCAGACAAAAATATGAAGTGCTTGGAGAAAATATATATGTAATGATCAGTATGGGATCTACTCCGCCTTCTCAGGAAGAGGTGAATCTCTTCTATCACTGGTTTTAGGTACTTGAGATTTTAAGTAGGTGGCAATGAGGTTCAATGGTTGAAAAGTATATATGGGTTAAGAGTTCATTTTTCAATAACTTTGGTGTCATTGCCAATCTTGGTGCATTACTTGATTTGGGAATTCCAAGCTGTATCTACGTTAATAACAGCAGCAAATGCTTTACAAGAGCTTGACATCATTCTGCTTGAAGATTTCCAGTCTTAAGTGGGTAAATATGTGAATTTCACCTGATTACAACTGGGAATTTCTTAATTTCTCTTTCAGGAGTATTTCATCACCTATTAAAAACCATCAAAAACCTATGTACAATTTCTTCAGTGTACAGCATAACAGAACATTGATTAATATTTACAAGAATTCTTCATGTGCCTTTATATGAACTAGACTGTAGAACTGTTCAGTTGTGCTCAGGAAAGACATCAGGGTTAATAAACTCTGGGGTTTAGTCCCAGGTCTAATCAACTGCATCAGTCTGCTATTTCTGATGAGAGTCTTCCTTGAAAAATTAATCTCTGGTTCTTACCACGTTTTGATCATGAACACTTGTAGTAGTATGTTCTTTGATACCTTATGCTAATCTCATGAGTAACCAAGATTAGAGTTAGATTTTTAGATTACAGTAGCCATGGATGACTGCCAAGGAAAAAGAGAAAAAAAGTGCCTGATAATAAAATCCACTTGACCAACTTTATACATGTGAACTATTCTATGTAAGCAAACACGCTTTATATGTGTTCAAATTTTTACAGGATTAGAAACACCAACCATTTGAGAACCATATAGCAAAAGAGTTCATAAGCAAAAATGACCACCATTTCTCTCCCCCTTCCCCTTCCCATATCTACAGTACATACACTCTAAACATCATTACTGTAGGACAGTACATGCTGGGGCAGGTTAACCTTGGGCGGCTACCACACACCCACCAGCTGGTCACTCACTCCACTGGAGGACAAAATAGGATGAAAAAGCTCCTGGGTCAAGAGAAAGACAGGGAGATCCCTTACAAGTTACTGGCATGGGCAAAACAGGCTCAGCTTGGGAAAACTTATTTCCAGTTAAAATCAACTTGAGTAGTGAGAAACAAAGACAAAAATTAAAGCAACGCCTTTCTTGCCTTTTTCCAGGCTCAACTTCCCTCCTCCACCCCCATTTCCTCCCGCCCACAGAGCTGCCGTGTATGACACAGGATCTATGGGACGTCTCTGAAGTGGGCTCCTGGGATCAGGCCAGACGCTCCCGAGCATCTTAAGTGCCTTGGAGACTCAGCTTCAAGCACATGATTTAATCTGTACAGGGTGTTCAGTTCCAAACCAAAAAATACTCAGTGCTGCTGGGGAGGTGGTGGGGTGTTGGAGACCCCCAGGCAGAGCAGACCACCATAGTGCAATATTCACACTAAGCTAAGTTATGGGATTTGTCCATTCCACTGTGTTTGAACAAGGCTGAAGAGTGACAGGTCTTTTCCCCTGGGCAGCCAAGAGCTCAGCCTTCCATCAGCTTTGGAGCACTTGGTCACGTGGTGGCCGGGTCACAGTGGGCAAATGCTGGAGGTGGCCATGACACATGGAGGGATTGGTGACAGGTTCTCCAGGAGGGGCACAGAGATGCCTGCACAGTGCCAGCTCAGAGTGGAGGCAAGGAGACTGGTGAGTGAGGGCTGAGACAAGAGGCAAGAAGATGGCAGGGGCAGGAGGCCAGGGCTGCTAGGCCTGGGCAGAGAGGCAGGGGTTGCCTGTGGCCACACAGATGGTGGCTGCTACCCCTTGTCCTGCAGAGCTGAAGGCTCAAAAAAGGGCAGGACCAGACCATGGCGCACTCCCATCCTCAGCCACACAGGCAGAGATTCACCACCTTCTGCAAGGACACTGAAATGAAGTTAAGGCACCAAGAGTCTAGCAGAGCCCTGGGCAGGAGTTTCCCACGGTGAGCCAGGGTGGCTGCTCCCTTGTTTTTTGATCCTGCCTTTTGCTGGGCCAGGGCCTGACAGAGACAGGACCAGAGCATGGTGACTCCCGACCCTTTGCTCTGCAGCCACTCTGCCAGATATTTCTGCAGCTTTCAATAAAGCCATTGACTCGGGGACAAGGAAGGACAGACAGCCCTTGTCTGCACCATTCCATGGGCCCACAGGCTGCTGGAGGCTCCCCACAGCCCTGGAGAAGGGGGGCTCTGCGCTACCCACTCTCTCTCTCTGAAGGTGACCTTGAAATAAAATTTTCTCATTCATGAACCATAGGCTCTTTTTTATGCTTTGCGTGGTCTTTTGGTGAAACCTCCTAGGACTTTTCTTTATTGTACTTATTTCCTTATTATATTTAATTTATATATCTCTGTATATATATAGATATATTTATTTACATATATATGGATACAGATTTTATAAACATGTATGTTTTCTGATCCATTCAGGGATCCAAAAGCACTGTTTGTTTGAACTCATATTTTTTCTAACAGTAACTCATGCTCTTTAAAAAGACAGTGTATGTGAGTGTGTGTGGGAGGATTTGAACTCCACACCTTATTTTTACTTTCTAATTTATGCAGGAACATAAAAAAAGATTAATATTTAACATATATATTAAGTATATGTGTGTTCCAATTTACTATTTTAATTTCTCAAGAGAAATATTTCTATTCCTCGCACAGGCTTGTATGAAAACAACCAGTTTTCTCTGTCTTATTTAAGTGCTAAGAGACTGTTGATTTAATATACGGTGCTATATATGTTTTGGGATTACAGGTATTCATTGCAACCAAGCAACATAACTAGTTTGTAGTCCCTTTACTACTTTAAGTTGCCCTTTTCAATCCATGCAATTAAAAGCACTAAACACTCTCATTAGAATTTACTATATAAACTGGCATTTCTCAGAAAGGTATGGATATGGAAAACTTTCCAAATATTAATAAAATCCCTCTTTTTAAATTCTTTAGTTTTCTTGGGATCAGTACTTGAATATTGTTTGAATTCCAAGGTTCACCTTCCAGCATATTTGCACTTATGCAATACTGTACTATATGAGGGCCACAAAGATGATTAAGGGCCTGGAACATTGCCCTTACCAGGAGAAGCTGAGGGACTTGGGTCTTTTTAGTCTTGAGAAGAGAAGGCTTATGGGAGATCTAATCAATGCGTACAAATACTTAAAGGGAGGGTGTCAGGAGGATGGGGCTGGTCTTTTCTCAGTGGTGCCCAGTGACAGGACAAGAGGAAATGGGCACAAACTTGAGTATAAGAAGTTCCACCTAAATATGAGGAGGAACTTCTTTACTGTGAGAGTGGTAAAGCACTGGCATAGGCTGCCCAGAGAGGTGGTGGCATCTCATTCTCTGGAGACATTCAAACCCACCTGGACACGTTCCTGTGCAACCTGCTATAGGTGGACCTGCTCTGGCGTGGGGGTTGGACTAGATGATCTCCAGCGGTCCCTTCCAGCCCCATATGATTCTATGATTCTATGAATTCTTAGTGACAAGTATTTAAATTCTCACAGGAGTAGAAACTGGAATCTGTGTATCCTGGACTTTGGACAGTAGTTTCTCTCTCTTATATACAGAGACACTTTCATTCTCTCCCCCAGTTGCTGATAAAAAAAATATCAGATGTTCATCTCGCTGAGCATTGCAAACACCATGAGAACAAACTGCAGATGAAAACATAGCTTCCTGTACTTTCAATTCTCTAATAACTGAAATAGTGTCATTCCTCAACACTCAGCTTTCTTGCAACCATCCTTGATATAATTCCAGGTCAATAAATACACTGTGAAAAAGAATGAGTTCCTGGAACCCTGGGAACACAGAGGTGGGCAGGAAGAAAATATAACCATGTCCAAAGACCTGCATCAAAGCTGCATTGACAATATTATTTTTAGCATCTGGTAATTCTGTGTGATGTACTTTGAAAGTATAAAAGAAATAACATTCTCTGAAATGTTTTCTTAAATAATATTTAAAAAATATAATTGTCTGCAAAAGGCGTAGCAAATTCTACACTGTACTGGTCACTTGCATCAAATATCATAGATTTATGATTTGCTAATCCTTCTGAGGGTGGACTAGAAAGACCTCCAGACAAAACATTTGTTTTCAGCTGTTATTGTGATACACTGACAGAATTTGTCCAAATAACAGTTGGAAAAAGGGTGATGGTAATTCTTTGAAAGCAGAGTAAGTCAGCAAAACTGAAAAAAACACCAGTTTTTACAGGACAGCATTTTCTTATCTCTCTACTTCTTTTTGCCCATTTTTCAAATGTAGAACCCATATGGAGATGGAAGAATTTTCTAAAGAAAAGATACAAGATAGTGTAAAATGATAGAACTTCTAAAGCAGCCTAAAATGAGGGATCAGTAACAGATCTTCCATCCTAAAACACACATTGGATTCTGTAGACAGATTCTACACAGAAAAGTACCTACTTGACAAGTAATGGGCCAAACAATATCCCAATGATCTGTCAGTCTTGGGTATTAATATGTTCAGGATACATTAAGAAATTTGCAGAAGTTACTGATAAGGCTACATATGTTGCTGAAATGTGCATATCATCAGTCATTAATAAAATAAACCAAAAGTATTTAATTTAAAAATGGTCCTACAAAGTGAAAGAAACTTTTTGGTAAAGGTGGAACATGTTTTAGTGCTACTTATTATCAAACTTGCTTTTGAATTTCTTTCTTTCCTGGTTTATTTTCCGTTTGTGCCACTTGTATGCATTTGAGGTGGTGAAATTAAAGCATCTTCTGATTAACCTTTGTTACCATGGAAACAAACCTGTTCAGTATATTCAGAAAATATTTTAGATGTCACCCTACTTTCAAAGATAACATATCACTTTCTTCAAATAAAAGCTAGAAATCCTCAGGTTTTTTTCAACTTAAACACAGAAAAAATGTATTAACTTAGGTTCTAATATTGATTTTACAAATAGGTTCTATAATGTAGCCTTTCACTTAACACCTAAGAAATAAAAAATGATTATTTTAATTTCCTCATAATCTGTCAAAATATAAATTTTTTTTTAATATACTGAAATGGAGAAAGCCCACTGATTCATCACACCAAAATACATTCCAATGATTAAATGTGTGTGTAACAGATTCTAATAACAAAGGTGGCTGCAATTTACAATAATTATTTTACATATATAGAAGCAGGTACACATATGTATATATATATATTTATACACACATGCATTTATAAAATACATTTAATCTTAAAATTGTGTTTCAGTTAACTTAAAAGTCAAGAGAATTTGAGGACATTCTCCGTTTGACAGGTAAGTTCAGGTAGATACACATGCCTTGAGATATCTACATTGATTCTAGCATGCTGCATGCTGGAACAGTGTAAAGTACATGCATGATTGGGTTTACACTGTAAAGGAGATAAAATTATTTTCTTATCTTATATATTCTTATTTGCTTATTAGACAAGATAGGACAAGGATTTTTTCTGTGGCTTGAAAATGCGTTCTCTCTTCTGTGGCCTCAAAAAACCATATCTGTTCTAGACTTCGTTTATACTACCTAAATTGCATGCCACATTAACGACTATTGCCCAATAATTTCAAGCAATGAAAAATTTTTTTTAGTAGTTTGTGTCTTTAATTCAGACTGGTAAATGCTGAATCTAGCAGATGATGTGAAATCAGGAATCCTCCCTGAACAAAAATTAGATTCAGATTTTGCACATCTTGAGGTTCATTGATTCAAACACTTCTAGTTCTGAGCTAGACCCTGCTATTTGTTCTCTTCTAAAAGATATCAAACCAAAGATGGAAGGATAAAAAGATTCTTTATTCAAGGTTAAGTTCAATTATGTTAACTGCAGCATTTCCAGAAGTTTTTGGAAAGTAGAAGACATAGCAGTTTTATGATTCTTCAAGAGTATTTAATGAATAATTCACACTTTCTATGCACAGTCTTTAGTCGTGACTTTACACGTTGATACACAGCTTGAAGAAAAGGACTGCATTGCCTTAACTGCATGTTTACGCTAAGTAATTCCATATAGTTTAAATTCAGCAGTGAGCTACAGCATAGTTCTTTTAATTTGAAATATCAGGAAACACATGCTGAACTAAGAGTGCAAATTAAGTGGCATAAAATAAGTATAAGAGGACCTTTATTAAAAGTCACCTCAGGCCTCTGAGCATCTCCTGGGAAATCAAGAAACCGCTTGAAAACCTGTATACTTAGGCAGCTAATAAAAGAATTTTGTTTTTTCTTATGGCAAACCCGGGTCCTGAGTGTATGTCATATATTAGATATTTGAGTTATGCAAATTTTTAATAATAATAACATAAAATATGTTTCTCCCCCCTCTTATTAGTGTCCTCTCACTTGTAGCAGTGGTCTCTCATGACCACACACAAATGAGGAAATGCTACAGCAGCCTGTACTTGTTAGAAAACAAGTTGCATTCAGCTGCCTATTCAGCTCCCATAGATGTGTTCTTGCCCTCTTGGATGATGCAGAATATCCTACCCAGTCTCCTGCCACAGACTCCTCAGTCCTGCCACACCAGAAGTATGCGGGTCTTCTAAGTCCTGTTATACCTCTGCTTGTGCCATGCAGGTGCTTCAGATAAGTAAAGGCTTTAAAGATCTTGCTCAGGTGCCTCAGGTTTACCTGTTTGTGCAACTGTCTACACATCTGAATGTACAAAGACCAGTAAGTGGTGGACTAGCTCTCCTAGGACTGTTTTATGCAATCCTTGGAAGAAAGAACTGAAGTCCCTCTCTTCTGAGTCAAGTGCTCTGTTCATTGGGGCTTATCAGTTATGGCCTTTTTAAAATTCTGTCTCCAGTGGGTTGTTCATCACTTCCTTCTGCAAAATAGAAGCCGCTCAACTGCAGAGTTGGAATGTGGCCCCTATGTTTTTAGAAGCGCCATGATTGCTGACCTATATCAGGTATGATCTCAGCAGATCTCCTGGAAGTGACAAGGATTTAGGTGTTAGAATCCTTACTCTGAGGATCCTCATCCCATATGTCATTTTCTTAGAATGAGATGGGTATAAAATTTTCTCAGCCCTCTCAAAGTTAGGATTTAAATAAGTCAAAATTCACATCAAATTTGAATGTAGTAAGCTGCCTTTTTGCCAGCTTTTTTTTTTCCCTAAAGAAAAAATGATGGAAAAAGCAGGGTCAATCAGGGAAAAGATGCTTTATAGTTCCAGCTTGTACTATATTATTCAACATGTCTCTACTCTATTGACTTGCAGCTGCCAATTTCTTCTCCTACAGTCTCTAGACATTCATGCTGTTGAAGATGAGGGTAATACACTCTGGTTCTTATCCTGAACTTTGATTTTTACCTGCACATATCAGGTTGCTTGGGAGGATTTATCAGTGTCTGGTGCATGCGCAATAACTGAGTTTAGTCTAGTCAGTACTTACAAAGAGTATTACAGAGGAAGGACACATGTAGAAACCTGTTCCAGTTCCAGAAACGCTATCAAACAGAATTTATCTGCATTTGGTATGCTAGATCAACCTTAATTCATGTGACATATTTATGCTTGTATCTGAGCCCTTTCTCTTCATAAAAGCACATGCATACAGCATTAGCTTTCAACACATACAAGGTACTTTCCTGGGGGAGGGGTGGGAGCAAGACTTAAGGAGAGAGGTAGTAGTCCTGTAATCACAGCCATTGTTGAACTGCGAGGTATCTCCGGTTACTTCCTTAGACTACTATGTTCAAATATCCTCTAACTTCTTCCTCCCTCCCTCTTGTTCCTTCCTTCTTTTCTTTCTGTTTTTCTTTCTACCTTTCTTTGAATGTAATTCAGATAAATATTATCACTAAAGAAATGGTGTCAGAAATGTGGCTTTTTAAAATATAACCAAATATGAGAAAATGCATGTTGTTACTATGAATTATTGCATCTAAAGGTAAATGACACCATATCATGGTGTCTATCCATGTGTGCATGCATGACAGAGTTGACTACACAGAGCAGATAATTTATAGAAAAAGTAGTTTTATAAGATTTACTATATATATTTAATTTACCTATCATTCATGATTGAATCAGAAAAATTCCAAAGAGAAAAAAATATATAAAAGAGGGGCTGACATTTTACTGATATACTTTTCAAATATACAGACATTAGTTAAGTGGATGAAATTGTGCTGTAATGGAATTTCAAACCACTGGTTTGCTATTTTCACGTAGCAAAACCTGTATAAAAGTATTCTGCGTAGGAATCTTCAAAAAATTGTTTCAATTGAGGACTTTAAAGCTAATCTGAAGAATGTAAAGGGAGAGACCTATTTCTACTTTGGGAAGTTTAATAAAATCCAAAATTATGTCTGAGAAATACTGAAGTAAGTTGATAAAAATATCCTGCTTTTGAAAAATGTTTCAAAAATTCAGAGGGAAACTAGACTTACCATCGTGTTTGAAGGCCTCTGAAAAATGGTAGAGGTTTGTTGGGGAGTGATAATGTGAAGCTCCTCTCCAGCCTGGTGAAGATACACTTCCTAATGAAGGACTGCTTAATCGTGGTCTGCTCTTTGAATTAAATGAGGTTAAAGATGAACTGCCCGATTTGATTCTGAGGATAGCAGCATATGAAGTGGGGAGACCAGGAACAGCTTCTGAATATTCTGAAAAAAACCCAAGAAGTGAACACTAAATAAAGTTAAAATCTATCACTTTTCAAAAGAATGATTAGTTATACTTCAGAAAAGTAGAAATGTTTTATCTATTAAAGGAGCATCAGAGACACCCCAAACTCCACAAGGGACTCAGCTTCTAGACAGAAGTGGGAAGCAGCATAGAGCTCTAAGTCAGAAAATTCCCCTATAGTTTCAACACAATAGAAAAATCATGTGGTTATTAAATTTCTTATTTATGGTAATATGAGTTTTCAGTGCTGGAGAGCTTTTGGAAAAACATCCTAAGTGTAAATATAGTCTGGACTATTTTATGTTTCAAATGGTTTAAAATTAGAGAAATATCTATTTTACTTTATGAAGTTTGTGACAGTGAATGCTTAGAGTTTTTCAGCTTTAGGGAAATGTCTTTTCAGTACAGTATTTATTGTTTCTGATCAGATGTTAAAAATACACCTCTTCTATCTTTTAGAAAAAGCTGGAATTTGACAAAAGCAGATGACCAGTATTTTAAAATTAACATTTTAATCTATGCAAACTTTAAATACACATTATTTGAGGATCCCATATCTCATTTAAAATCTGGATGTAAATACAAGTTTTTTGCAATCAGATGGCAAAAGCACAAATAAAGAGAACTCTGCATTAGCTTGTTTTTCACCCTGGTCTCATAAACCATCTACTTTATTGTGCATCATAATGTTTTGTATATCATATACATAATATTGTATTTCCTGGCTCTCAAAGACAGGGGAAATAAATCATCATCATAATAAATTAAAATGTAGTCTGAAAATACATCTTATAGGACCTCTTGAAACTTTATCACTAGAATATAAATGTGATTTCACAAAAAATATCTTTGATTGTCCTTCAGTACATTCTTTTAACAGTTTGCAATATTAATGTATTTTAGTTCTTTTAAAGTAAAATTTTGACATAAGGAAGAAATAAAATATTTCCATTTCCAGGAAAATATTAAAAAAAAATCATATTAAAATATATCCCCATAAAATAACTTATTTTCATTTTGACTTCTCTGAGATCAGAATCTCAAGGTCATCGAGGTTTCTTGAAGAAATTTTTGTATTTTTAACTGATTTTGGTCTCACCAAATGTTAATTTATCTTATGAACAAATATATTTGTGCCTATACAAATATAAATGACTTCAGGCAAACGAGCTGCAGTAGAAATGTCCATGTTTAAACTTATCACAGTAAATCTCTAATGCAGATTTGACATCTTCCTTGTGAACAGAGAAGGAAGATGTTCCCTGGGGAGTATAGACATAAAGGAAAGGGACAAAACTGTCTCTAACATAGTCTCTAACACAATCAGAGGATTGAAATGCTTGTTGGCGAACGTAGCAGTTCTGGTGGCAGGATAGCTAATTAGTGCTACCGTAAGTGGGCATTGGACACTGTGGAGATCCTCAAATCCTCACAGCTCACATCCTCTGATATCCCCAGAGGTGCTGATGCCCTCCCTGGAAACTCTGCAGGAAATCCGGAAATAGGCAAATTGGGATGCAGTCCTGTTTTTCTCACATGGAGGTGGGATGTGGCCAGCTCGTAGCTGGTAACAAGGATGCAAGGCACCACGCAAAGGACTCTCGTTTTGAAAAGACACAACATCTCTCTGTCTTTTATATACACACATGTCCTTCTGCTTTTAACCCAAGGTGAACAAATGACCTGTAATCCATGGGAGAGGGACAAGGAAGCAGAAAGAAAATGCTAAATTAAAAAATGTGGTGTCACAGAACTATTCCTGTGTATATTTTTATATCTAAGCAAACTATTATACATCCTCTGGTTTACAGGATCCATTTCTACAGCTGTTAAAAAAAAAAAAAAAAAAAAAAAAAAAGCGAAAAGGGCGAAATTGTGGAGCAGAAAGAAAATGCTAAATTAAAAAATGTGGTGTCACAGAACTATTCCTGTGTATATTTTTATATCTAAGCAAACTATTATACATCCTCTGGTTTACAGGATCCATTTCTACAGCTGTTAAAAAAAAAAAAAAAAAAAAAAGTGGAAACAGTGGCAATTGTGGTTGGGAAGACATTCCTCTAGTGTGCACACAGACATAGACGAAATACACACTGGAAGGAATTCTACATTACAAAAAAAGCCAATGTAACCCTGCCTTTGGTTCAAACTTTACAACATAGCATAATAAATCTTAATAAGATTTCCAAAGGAAACATGATTACAATCACATCTATAATGAATGCACTGTTCCTTGGGTATTTTCTGCAGATACAGGCACTTTTCTATTTTCAGCATGTTATTATAGCTCTATGTTGTTTGCCCTATGGCAAAGGACATGGATTTGGGAATACTTTATGTCAGTACTTTTTCAGCAAATGATACATACTTTGTGTGACTGAAATAATGTGTTATTAGGCTGTGAAATATACTATGTGCCATGTAGTCCATTTGTTGACAACAGAAGATAATTTCTTGGGTGATGTTCTTGAGTGTATGGGCTATTCCAGCTTGAGAAGATTCAGATAATTATTGTTATGTCATTTCACTGGGAAAATTATGAAACAATCGTCCTTCACGGGTAGACAGGAAGGCTTCCTGTACAAGTTAGAGTCTGAGCTGTATATTGCTTCTTTTGCAAAGAAATGGAAATTATCAACTAGGAATTAAATACTAGCACTAATAATCCTGATTCTTAGGTTGACCATTTCATATAGCTTCTATGTTCCTATTGCCCTGTATTGTCATCTTGGAAAGTGGGTGGAGCAAGAACACAACTATGGGTTTTCACATAAACATACAACTTTATGACTCTAACTTTTGCTTTCAGTAGTGATTTTTTTTAGTTCAACGACACACTGAGAACATAATGCAGCCAGGCCCCTGCTCTAGCAAGTCTGCCACTTAGCTGTCTTCCTTGCTGTGTCACTCATTCTCTGCCATCTCCACATGCTTCCATAAAAGTCTCTTATGACCTTGCTCACGGATGAGAAACATCCTTCTACCTGATTTTGTCAGATCTATCACCCAGCAAACAAGTTGACTAATAAGCAGCCTTCCTCCCAGCTGCCCAGGCACATGAGAGAAACAAAAGTAGCATATCTGTATAAAGTTATAAACAAACACATCAAAAATTGTATCCTCCGTTACACTTAATTCATTAACCACCAGGCTGAATTGTAGATTATACACACATGGTAGAGAAAAATAACTACTAATCCTTTCAAAACTGTTCTAAGAAATACTTTTTCTTTTTGCTCTTTTTAATTGGAAGGGCATGCCAGTTTATGAGATGAGGCGTACCACAGTTTCTAGTAAGCTTGAGCTAACAAGTATTCCTGACCTAATTAGCTTGGGACAGACTTTCTGTCATTAGGATGAGTGCCTGGATCAGCTTCCAGGCAGAGGAATGCATCTGAAGGGGAAGGAGGTTTGAGGAGGTGCAGGAGCCACGTGGAGGGCTAAGCAGTGAGCCGGACTGCATAAAGGAGAAAGTACAATAGCAAGACACACTCCAGGCTAAGTTTTGCCAACATATCACCTTGCTAAATGAAAGTAAATAGAAGCCATACTGAAATCACCAATGGTATGTAGCCTCCCTTTCTGCACAAGTTTGAATCAAAGTACGGTTTGTGCTAAAGCAATATTTCTCATTTTTACGCTACAACTGTCCTGTTTCTTTGCGTGCACAATGCAATAAGTTACTCCAGTAAATAGGATTCAACAACCCTAAAATAGGTTTGACAACTTCTTTTTCCTGAAATAGTACACATAAGAGACTTGGTGAAATGAACTTGTTCTGTGCTGTCTCACCAAGTCAAGTAGATTCTAATTCTTTTCCCACTTCAAAAGATAAAAATATTTAAATTCTTGGTTTTCCAGCTGAATGGGAAACACTTGTTCCGCAGTGGTAAATCCAGGGTTTGAAAGAACATAATCAACATGATCTGAGATGACATGAATGTAAAGTAGAATGGGAACAAAGAGAAGGAAAGGATAAAAAAGTCAGTCTAGATGGTGGAAAGGTCCTGCGGTAATGGCACAATTACACAAGCTGGTTTCTGACCTTTCATGTTATCATTGTTTTGTTTGGCTGGGATTAGTGATCAATGTGAAATTTCACCCTGATTCTGGTTGCTTTGTCATGCTCATGGGGATGCTGTATCTGAGTAAAGCTTCTCTTGTAAACCATAAGTGGAAATGGTAAATAAATTATACATAAGTAAATATTTTCTGTTTTGTTTACTGAAAGCCTGTAGCCTGTGAACATTACTGACAACTAGAGCAGAAATCGTGCTTACCTGAAAACAAAACCCACTTCCTAATCTGAACATTTGCCTCCAGAGATTTAGACTTGTGCACTGCCTAGTTGCACTGGCTTAATTAGAATATATTTTTATTGGAGTACTATTTACAATAAAATTATTCCTTTAATTTGGTTTAGATTAGACTTCTGAGACTTGGGAGAATAAATTTGTTTTCCATTATTTAAGTACATAGTTAAACTGCTGGAGAGTAGATGTTACTCTTTAATGTGTTTTTTAGCTTTACCAGTCTACCCTCAAAATCCTTGAGAAATTTCATCAAAGACCTATAGGTAGCTCTCAAAACTTCACTGCACTTGAGCTTCACAATTAAATTATATTTTTCCTCATCAGTCTTAGAAATAACTTAAGAACTTGGGACGAAACATCCAAAGGCTTTTCAGCTGGAAGCAGACTCAGATAAGTAATATAGGCCTAAATGGTAAAGATATTAAGCAACTATAAACCAGACGCAATAAAATCAGCAGCTTGGATTAGCCTTCATAGTTCTTTGCACTAGAACTACCAGATTTATAGTCACCTTAACAACAGTATGACAGTTTTAAGATAGACTATATTTTTTTATTCCAAGCGCACATATTCCTAAATGTGATTTCCAACAGCAAACTATGATTTGAATTAGTTTTGGTAACTTTTTAATGAATCTGTGTCAAGTCATTAAATTATTCATGCATCTTTTATTATTTCCAGCACACGCTGCTCTTCAGCCTTTCTTTGGTCAGATTCAACACAATGAGAAAAAAACAGTGCCACAGGTAATACAGAAACTGTCTTCTACTGATTACTGAGGTTTTTTTCTTTTAGAAAAAACAAAAATATTAATGTCAAGATAATTTGAAAGAAGTTTTCTCCTATAATTTGTAATAGCTGCGTCAGGTTAAATTCAACTTAATTTCATGTATACTGTGGGAGAACCAAGCTGACTCTGAGAGATAGGGGATCTTTTCCCACAGGATGGTACATGCTTATATATGTTCCTTAGGCACAGTCCATGGGTACAAATATAAACCACAAATAATGCCCTGTTATATTTTATCTGACAGATTTGTTTCAAAAGGCACAACCTATGTCAACATAACTCCAACAATGGTGCTATGCAATTTGACTGAATTCCATTCTATCTTCAAACAGAGAAAAATGACAAAACAAATTCACTGAATTGATCCCCAAAACTTCTTTGAAAAACGTCTTTGTAGTGTTTAAAATGTATGGAGATTAAAGGATTCTGACTCTTGGGGTGATGTTTTGTTTTTCTTTTTTTTTTTTTTTTTAAGGGACTCCTGGTCAGTTACTAACTCATTGACATTTCTCAACTATCTAATTAAAATGTAGACTATCTTATAATACTTGCAAATGTGACCTTCATTTGTATATTTTTGCTAGCTAGCATGTTTAATCAAATGTCACTAAGAATGCTAACCCATTTTTTTAATTGTAACTTTTAATTACATTGTTTGAGTGGAAGTGTTCAGTCTTCCAAGCTTATCAAAATATGTGCCTTCATTCTGTAAAGTCAACTGTATTAATGTTGTTCCTCAATTTTTAAGCAGAAATGTATTTTCTGTCTTGTTCTGTGCATGCACATTGGTTTCCTTTTAGACTGCTCAATGATATATGGCTTGGCTATAACCTGAGAGAGCCTTTCATGAAGAAAGGCTGAGAGAGCTGGGACTCTTTAGCCTGGAGAAGAGAAGGCTGAGGAGAGGCCTTATTAATGCTTATAAGTATCTAAAGGGTGGGTTGAGGGAGCATCGAGCCGGACTCTTTTCAGAGGTTCCCAGCAACAGGATGAGGGGCAACGGGCACAAGCTGGAACAGAGGACGTTCCATTCAAATATGAGGAAAAATTTCTTTACGGTGAGGGTGACAGAGCCCTGGAACAGGCTGCCCAGGGAGGTCGTGGAGTCCCCTTCTCTGGAGATCTTCAAGACCTGCCTGGATGCAGTCCTGAGGAATGTGCTCTGGGCAATCCTGCTTTAGCAGGGGAGTTGGACTAGATGATCTCTAGAGGTTCCTTCCAACTCTGACAATTCCATAATTCTGTGATATGCACAGAATTGTAGGAACCTGTGTTGATAAGGCATCCGTCAAGAGCGTCTCCTTATGAAAAGTAGGATTACTACTAAAACACAGCAAAATGTCAATAAATTATGTTTTCCTGATGAAGTGCCATTAACTCTAATGAAAAAAAAAAAAAAAAAAAGAAAAAAATACCCAGAACAAAATAAAGGAAAAATTGGAAGCCAACTGCTTTTATCAGGAAGAGGTTAGTGCATGTTATCCTGCTCTGCATGCTTCCCACCGGTTTAGTTTATGTATCAGAGACTTAATTTTAAAGATGCTATTATATCCCAATTATTATTTAAAACAACAGGCAATGCAACTGTATATGCAGGCAATCATCAAAATCAAACCAAACAAAAAGATTGAAATCTTCACCAGAAACCTCATTCTAAACAGCTGGAATCTGAATGTCTCTATGTGAGCCAGTGAGGTAGTGAAGAGGAAGAGGAGTAGGTATGTGATGTGATGAATGTGCTCAGGAAATGGACGCTTTTTGCCATTGACTTCAAAAAGGAAAGTAAGGTGAGTAGCTGAGGTGTGAACATTTCAACTTGTTCAGACTTAGTCCTCTTATCACACATCAGTCAGGCTTCATTTGTGTCTTTTCTGCTCAAAATGTCTAGTTGCTCTGCACAGAAATAAGAGACTTGAATTGTTTTCCAAAGCGGCAGGGGGGGATGACTTAGAAGCTGGAAATTTTCAAGGAAAATATGCTAGTGGTCTTCACCAACCTTTTTCACCACATATTTAATAATATGTGAAATGGAGAAAATTCATTTAAGATGGTCCTTCTTTGGCCAAAATAAGTAACCTTCAATCAAAAAAATTTTCTGTTGAAATTTTCAGCAGTCCAGTGTTCAAGAAGATACACAATAATTTAATCTGAAAATCCAAAATAGCCTCTCACTTTGTAGAATTTGATTTTCTGTTAGAAAACTTTTCATACAACACAGAAAATTTGAGAACATAGAAGACTATGGAGAGATATGGAAAAAAAATAAAAATAATTAGGGATATATTTTGTTAACCTTTAAATTAACAAAAGGAAAGTGCTTTGAAGATTTAAAACAGTGACTGAAAGACAGTAGAGAATATTTCCAGTGGCTATTAGCAAATGAGTCAGCATCTTTGGAATGTTATACTGTTAGAGCTTATTTAAATGTCATGAATTTTTATGAGGAATTATTTTTCAATAATATAAAGATTCTTTTGTAGAGTTAGTTATTGTTTCCCTTCTTACTGAAAAAATAATCTATTTCCATCTTACTTCCACTTCATACTCATAATATAGCAAATAGATGACTCAATATATGCTCAATTATTCCCACTTTGCATCCAACATACAGCATCAACCAGATCAAGCAAAATATTCTTTAAAATAGAACACTTTCAGCTACAGAATGCTTACAACTGCAGTAACAAAAATACTAAAAGTATTAATATATTCCAGTTATAGAAAAATGTTCATCCAAAATAAAGCAATTTTAAACTGACGAAAGTGCTTTGAGATTATTTTCCTATTTTTTCTATCAAAACAGTTAATATTTTCTCTTTCAAAACATGCTAATATAATATACAGATTACAGCTAGTTAGGGTATGTCATAGCCATAGCATAGGCTTCAAACATGGTGATTATGTTCAGTAAGTGCTTTGTACCTTTTTCAAATTCACTGAAGTCATGTAATGGAAACAGCTTTTCAGATGTAAAAAATATAAAACTCTTCTTTGAAAACTCTTCTCTGAAAACTCTTCTCATGAACTTACTGAAGGAAAATTTAACTCCAAATATTATCAACAAAACTTTATAATTGAGCATATTCCATCTAGCTCAATACTTACTACTACTGTTTTGTGCACTCTTTAAGACCACAAATGTGTCTGACACTTTATCAATATGTGGAATTTTTCTGCTTGTTTATCTAATAAAAGGAGTTTTAGGCCAGCTTTGCCTGAAAAATAACACTTAGAGCAGAGGTGTAGGCAGCTGAGTGCGTCACTACTCTCATTCCACTCAAGAAAGCGAATGCAGAAATTAGCTGCTTCTACTTATCTTGTGATCTTTGGCCTGAAGGAGTAGTGCTTAAGTAGCACTCTCTGTTATTTGTAGGCACATATGAAGAAGTGCCCTAAGACTCCTAAGTGGTTTTATTTGTCAATTTTTAGATCTTTTTTGTTCTAACTCTTCAGGTACTTTTCATACAATATTTTTCAGCTCAAACGTGACATGTATTCTCTAGCAGGAAAGTATGGAGGGTTACTAATGTGAGATCCATAGATTAGCCTACACTGCATGCTTTTAATTGAAATCTTCACTTATTTTCCCCATGGTTGATGATCATCAGAGTGAGCTGTCAATTCTGAATGTGAAGGGAGAACCAAGTACCAAAGGTCAACTATTTCAGTACAAATCAATTAAAGTAATTAGATGGATAGAAATCCTTATTTATAGCCCTTCCTTCCTGCAACGATACGCATATCAATGCTAGGTAGACAATAATGGGTCAATCCACAGCAAAGGAGAGATTTGTAATTGACATTGTTAATATAAACTGCTTGATTAAATTATTAATACCATCATGAAAACTGAAGCAGTCAAAATCTTAATAATCCGTGTGTGAAGGGAACTGCCTGCTGATTTTCTTGGCAATGGAACTGTGTTTACATTTGTAAGACCACAGCAATTAAAGAGATCAAATAGCTACTTGGCCAGAAAAACATAATCTAGGATATTGCTCACTTTTCAGAGAGGTTTTGAAACAGATCCGGAATGACTTGAAAATACCAGTTTGTCTGCTGCTGCTCAAACACACTCTGGTACTGCCTTAAGACTACCAGATGTTGCCTTCAAAAGCTATATTTGTGCTTTAACTTACGTCCTTCAAACAAGGAATTAGCTTCCCATAAACATCTATATTGCTATTTTGCCATATTCCCCCAAAATTACACTTGAAAACTTGCTTTTTGGTGATACCAGTTGGATAGCTGGTGTGAGAGTTCTTATTGCTTCATATTTTCTCACGTGCTCATCAGACTTCTTTGGTCTGTTTACACAGTAACCTGGCTGGCAAAGACTGTCTCTTTGCTTGCACTTTTACCTGCCACTAAAACAGGACTCCTGGCAACCACAGATCATAACCCAGTGGAAGTAGCTCTGACTCCAGACTGGGGCTCTGGGCCATGGGCAGCGTGGGGGCAAGCCCTGGGAGGCTAAGCAGGGTCACTCAAGGCCCTGACAGCAGCCTTCATCCCCACAGGTGTGCCTCAAACCCTGCCAAGAACTGGGCTCAGCAGGGGCCTGCTGTGGAGTGGTTTAGGTGCTGTGGTACAGTGCAAAGCTGTTTTAAGGGACACAGAGCCAGGGCAGGGACAGGGACTGATATAGGACATGGCACGGGAGGCTTGGGGCTGTGGGCTGGTGGATTCAGGCTGCCCGTGGGGAATATTGGCAGGCTGGAGGGGAGGACAGGATAGCTGGGTCCAAGCGTGTTGCAAAAAGAAGCACAATTCAGTCTATGATCTTTATCATTAAAATAAAGATTTACTAACAAGATGCTGAAAACAAAAAAAGTTATTAGAGTACATGTATATGAGAGAAAACTGTGTTCTTTTGAAAAGAAAGGAGGCTACTGCTTCAGGCTCACATCACCAGGCAGAGTTTTCATCAAAGCATTGGCACATCTCACTATTCAAACTGCTTCCCTCTTCCGACCTATGTGGACAGAAGAAACTGAAACTTAAAAGAAATTAAACACTCATTCAAGAGAAACTGCTGGAAATAATTTTAAGAGTGTATTATTACTTTTTATACATCGTACCAGGTGTAGACAACCTGTCATCCTTGGGTGAGAGAATCTGTGGCATTTTTCATCAGTGTGGAAGTACCATGAACAATAAAGTTGTAAGGGTTTCCTGAAGTAATGAAAGACAAATATAGCTTTCTGAGAAGAGTTCATGTATTAATAAGACTGAAAAACTAGAATTTGACAGGTTTATCTAATCTATAAATTAAGATTAGTTTGGAGAGGTAATAGCTGTACAGTATATGACTTGTTTAAAGAATTTTGCAAAATTTCATTTTATTGTAAGGGAATGAACACAGTTCATTCCTGTGCATGTAAACAGAGAACAAATTAACATTCAATGCAATGAGTAAAAGAACAAGAAATTCTCACAGTCCTTAATTAAAATAATAAAATAATCCAGTAAAAGTTTGTCAATTAACATTTATTTTTTGGGATTTTACTTTGACATAGAAATTTGTGAACCAGCTTCTGATTGTCACAGAGACATTTATGATTAGCAGCTAAAGTAAAGCTTTCTTTAAATTGCAAAGTTAATTAAAGGTCACCTAGGATAATGTAAGCTTTTCTGTTCCCTGTGATACACATTCTTACATATTATCACAATTATGTGTGTTTATATGTGCAGTGAAAGCAGACAGTCTTTCATTCCTTTCAAAATACCTATCTCCTGGTTCAAAGCATTTATTTATTTTTGAGCCCCCTGCCCTTCGGTCCTTCCTAGTTCTCTGTGGTTTACTTTGGTGTTTGCTAAATATTTTACAGTGCACTTTCCACCTTGCCTTGCATCTTTGGGACCTTTATGTGGTGTAGTCTTTCCTTAGGGAATTAATCATGGGATGCAGTGTCAGTGTAAACATCTATTAGTAGCAATTAAGCAATCCTTGCACACACAGAGTGAAATTCGTTCTCGTGCTCTGGACAAATGCACAGTCAAAGCACTTAGGCATTTTTGAATATGTAAAGTAGCACATAGGTCTACACACTGTTAAGGGGAGTAAGATTTTATGTTACTTCTTAAATGTTTTCAAAAACAATAATGTAAATTTAAAAAAACCCACACCTTGTCATGATGGACATTCCACTGTCCTCCCACAAGGAAACAGCAGTTACTGTTGCTGAAGCTTGTTTCTTGTCTTTTTTGTCTGAGATGTACTAATAGTGGTGAATATGTGAACCTTTCAAAACATCCAAAATTATTTCAGTCTTTGCAGTGAAATAAATTAAAGTACACTGTGCAGGGATTTGTATTCTCACAGGGTAAATCCGTACCACAAACACATCTGCACACTGTTTTCCAAAATTGGAAATTACTTTGTTGACTAAACCCTTTATGTTTCATAGTCTTTCAGGTGACTCTTAATTCTTCTCCTGTGTGTTCATAGTGGGTTTTTTAACCACAGGATTTGGTGCCTGCCTGTGTGCATTTCCAACTATAAGCCTATTTCTGGTGAGTGAGCCTCAAAGCCATCAAAAGGATGCAGCCATTGAGACAGACTATCAGCTCCTTGAAGGACACAGACTTGAGCTGTTCATACAGCCCTTTATAAAGGAAAAAAGAGAGGCTGTAAAGCGGATCTCCAACAAAGTATGAATTATTTAAAAATAATGATAGGATCGAGCTAATTCCCTGACACAACTGTTTTGTTACTCAGACAAAGCAAGTAGTGTAGTTCAATAAGGAGCTACCTAGTGTTTTACTAAACTTTAGAAACAGGATTATTTTCATTTTCAGTTTAATCAAAAAATTTATAGACCAGAGTTTATGTCACTCAGAACATCACGAAACCAGACCTAAACACTACTTCCATCAAACGCTTGCAGAAGCCTATCTGAAAAGACTGATGCCATATAAAGATGAGAAAAAGGACTTTTAAGTTATGACAAGAAGAAATACTAAGTCAATATTTATGGCTCCGTTTGCATGTAGAGAGACAACTTTCAAAGATTGATTAATTACTACAGGCAAGAAAGAGCAGAAAATTGACTGTAAACTCAAAATAATACTTCAAAATATTTAATAAGATTTTTAAAGGAATGTAGATGTCTGGGATTTAGTCCTGTTTTCCAAAAGGAAAGCACATAGAGTCTAATCTTAAAGTACTGCTGTATAAAGTGGGTTTTGGACTTGGAGGATTTCTCCATCCCAGTTCCCTGGAGGCAGGCTCCTGCTGTCCTGTGACACCAGGTCCAGGCACTCACCACTGCTGAGTAGAAGGGAAGGATCACCTTCCTCATCCTGCTGGCAATGCTTTGCCTCACACAGCCCAGGACACCATTGGCCTTCTTTGTGGTAAGGGCCTGTTGCTGGCTAATGTTCAACCTGGTGTCCACCAGGTCTTTTTCTGCAAGGCTGCTTTCAAGCTGGGCGTCCCCCAGCGTATAGGGTCCCTTAATGGTACCTTAATTGAAAGTCTAAATTTCTCAGGCCTTCTGAGACTTCAGTAAGAACATGCAGATGGGTATTAAGCCTCAATCCTGGAGTAAACTCTTTTAGTGACCCATCATTCAGTGACTTGAGACCTTGGGTCTTTGACATTGCTTCCATTATCTCCTCTTCATTAAGGTTAGTATATCTATGTGTTTAATTTTATACTTTTCCTGCCTCTTTTCCTGGTGTTTTAAGGATAGACCAGATGGTGGCCTTACATTCCACCTATCATTATGGCTCATGTAAGTCCAGTATATTTCCCTGAAAACCACCTGAGAGTAATAGCCCAACCAATAGCTTTTTGACTTCTTTTTCAGATGGGTTTCTCTTCTTCAATTCCTATAGTGGGGCCTAGGAAGGCTAGGCTTCCTAAAGGTAGCCTTTGGCAACATCATCTTTATTCTCAGTGAAAGTCAGTAGCATGTATGTACCTCAATCAGGTTTAGAAGTTGGACTTAGAACTTAGAACAGCCTCAAGCTATTTATAATAATTTTACCTTTCCAATAACTTTCAGAAAACTGAAAGATCCATTTTATAGGTGCTGTAAATTTCAATACCATATAGGTGTTTTGTGGATTTATGGTAATTTATCATTATTATTGTTATGAGAAAAATATATATATAATGGAAGTGTAAAGAGGTTAACCTCTTTGAGCAAACTGGACAAGGTATTGTATAAATTTCCAGTGACTGAGAATAAATACTTAACACATAAGAAGGCAAATATAAAGTCATTTACACAAAAAAGTTGTTAGATTAAAATTACTTTACCTATTATACATACATCTAAAAGATCTCAGCATTACAAGTAGACCTCAAAATTTTATCATACAAGGTGTTTGAAGGAGCATGGAGGTCTGAAGTCTCAAATAAAGACTCACAGTCAAACTGATTTGACAATTAATATCATAATGCATCCCAATAAAATGCCCTGAAACATCATCTCATCCAGCAGTAGGCAGTCACACGCTTCTTTGTAGATTAGTCAGTGACTTACTACAGCCCCAAGAAAATTGTCCCGAGTGCTTTGTCTAATCTTTTCATAAAGTCATTGGGAAGAATTCCTATCAGGACTTAACAAGAAGAAATACATGATATGACAATTATAAAACAGAACCAAAGCATGTTTTCTTATTACCAGCAGCAACAACAAGTCTAAAGAGAAAATTATACCAGCAAGCAAAGTTATTATAAATTTGCACACAGGATTCTAATAAAACGCATAAATGCATTAGAGCCATCTATGTGGGAAACAAATAATCTGCAAGCATTGGCACCGTAAAAGATGTAATGGGATTACAGCTGGAACCAGCACTGAAATGCCATGACAGGCAAACTTAGTCCCCATATGTACATCAATAATGAGCAATGAAAACGTAAAATGCAGCAGAGAAAAATCAGCACAATTGATTTTAGAAGTCACCACAAAGGACTTTTCTAAGTCAGTCAGAAACATCTACTACATTTCCAAGTAGCATTAGTTTGCCAACTGCTTAGGGAAGTACACATCGGCGACAATAAGAAAAGACTTGTCATGTCTTGAATTGTTTTGGCTTTATTGATGATTTCCATTTCAAAAAAGTAGTTGCCATTCTATAGACACGGAACACACAGGAATTTTTAAGTAAGGAAGATTTTTGAATCAGTCAAGGCTGTCTAAAATGTAGATATCTTTTCAGGAGAATTTATAATAGTTCTTTTTGCTACAATGTAATTTAGTGCTGTCATAAAAGTAAATTTTTAAGTATGAATAGCACAGAACAGAAAGATTTATTCTAAGTCATCTAGTCAGTATATAGGACTTTACTGTAAACACAGTTAGTGTGACTGTTTCGAAGCCTGAGGTTATAGCTTTCATTTCAAAAAACTCTCTATAAAGAAAAGATATTGAATCAATAAGCCTTGTCATTTCAAGGGAATTTGCATTCCATGGGTTTTATGTTCCCATCTATGGTTTTGCATTACTAAATGACAATGAATGTCAATCATGATAATAGAGAAAATATCTTTGTTTACCTGGAATTTGCCTTACTTTGAAATAATAAAGTCCATAGCACTGTTATTCTGGGAGGTTTCAGCCAGTGTGGCACAGAGTCAGACAAAATCTATCAGTTACCAGTAGGAAGGACATATTTTAGGATACACTTCCAGCCACATGGCTTCCAGAGCCAAAATATTTCTACTCAGTTTTGATGGAAAATATTTTCAGGGAAAAAAGGCTACAGTATCTACTAATGAAGCATATGGGAAATTCAACTTTGCAATAGCATACCAAAATCTTTTTATGTCAGTCACCACCTCTATTTGTCTCCAAAGCAGGTTGGATTTATGGGCCTCATTAGTCAAAAATGTCAACATCATATAATTCTATTTTATTTGCCTTCAGACTGGAGTCCACAGATCTGCGATGATAGAGCCTCTGCACACAGTGGTCACAGAGGACACCATTCTGTCCCTTTGGCCTCCTAATTTTAGAAAGAATACCCTATATTTCTATTACATATTTCTTGTGTGCATGTAGCTGAGAATCAGTGTTGTCTTCTATACAGAGATTTCTGTTTTGAGACCTTTGAACATTTACTCAGCCCACAGATCAATCTCAGACTTGTCACCATCGCTCTGTGTATTCAGATTTCAAAATTTTGCAAATTCTTCTAGACCAAGGTTTTAACTCAAAGGTCAAGCAATGTTTTAAATGACTAATTTGGTTTGCATCAGGCATACAGAGACTCCCTACGCATGCTTAAAAAATTTTACTCTTGTCTGAAGGAAGTTTACATTTATGACAGTTAATATTTTAATATTTGATCCTTAAACTCTGTTTGAGCTGTTGGCCCTCCTATCCTACAGGGAAATGCCATAAAGGCTCATCTGGAAGGACTGGAGTATATTTTTGGCATGGCCTCTTTTGTATTAAGTTCACATCCCTTCTGTATAAATGAACAGAGCTATGTCCTGAAGATTATCTCCCTACAGCCTTCTACGAGCATGAACAAATAAAACATTGAAATTTTGCTATTCATTTGCTTACATTTTTATAATCTCCTCCAGAGGGAGCGAACTTGAGCTGAGAAATGGGTCTAAAAATATTTTAGAGTATGTGGCCCTCTCATCATTCCCAAGGCCAAACTTTTTTGCCTCCTTTCTTCCAATTTAGCACCGACAGGCTCTCTCAAAGGAGGAGGTGGCTCCCCAAAAGCTCTGATCCTTGTTGCGGCATGGGATCTGTCTGGATCACATATTTCTATGCTTCTGCTTTTAGCTCTCAGTATGGAATACAAATTGAGTTTCTGAAAGCTATAGCAAGTGACAGCAAGAAAAGGCTGTTTCTTTTAAAAGTCTTTTGAGAACAACTGATGCCGGAGTTCTTCATTCTTTGTATTCTGTTAGTGAGTTTCTGGGAAGCAGAAAGTTAGTGAGAATAAACTTTGTAGGCTGATGTTGAAGGCAGCAAATTCAGCAAACTCATCCATTTCATGTACTGTTTAGCTAGATTTACATTTACCCAAATTTTACAATATCCATTACTTCTTCAAAGGGAAAAGCAAGGAATTTGAAAATTGTTCTTGACTCTGCCTAAGCTCTGAGGTTTGAAAATTCAACTTTTAGAAATTAATTTCTTACATTTACGCTCATTATTAGCCAGTGGAACCACATTTGAAGGTAAATTCTCTGCAGAAAGTGTGGAATTTTAAACTCCAGTCTTACTTTAATTTTTTCCATCCACGTACAATCCCATAGATGACTGACTCTGAACAGCATTGGAACCAGGAAAAGAAAAAGAATAAATAAACACAGGAGAGAAACCGTCAAATTTCAGGTTTTAGACAATATATAGACTTAAGAAAATGAAAGTGAGTCAGTTGTGTCTCTTCCCTCTGCTCTTCACGATCACTTTATTTCTGGAAATGAGGAAGAACAGAAGAGAATATTGATGGTGCAAGAAGAATCATGAAGTCTGATATAGTGAAACCAGAGAAATTAAAAGAATCTTGGTATATTTCTGATAGTAGTAATAAGGATTAAAATCTGTCTGGTTCCATTTGTAATTTTGTTATCACTGGTAACAACAGAATCAGGAAAAAAATAGTCACCATTCCTGGAGCTAGTAAAGGATAATATAGACAGGATTGCACCTGGACCCAAAATAAAGGTGAGATGAAGAACTCTAAAAGGATCAAAACCCTATGCCAGCAGGTACACTGCACGGTACTTGGCCAAAACACCTGCGCAGAATAAGAACTGACCATTACGTTACTGATGAGCACTCACTAACACAGCAAAACCAAATATCAGCTGCTGCTATTACTTTAACCTCTAAAAAGAGATAGTTCAGAATAAAAAAATACCACCAACTCTCTTGTGCTTAGTCATTTAAAACATTGCTTGACCTTTGAGTGAAAACCTTGCTCTAGGAGAGTTTGCAAAAATTTGAAATCCGAATACACAGAGCGATGGTGACAATTCTGAAATTTACCTATGTGCTGAGTAAATGTTCAAAGGTCTCAAAACAGAAATCTGTCTGTTTAGAAGACAACACCAATTCTTCAGTACAGAGATTGCAGAGGAAAAGAAATGTCTCTTACTTATGTACTCTGCTATGTTTGTAGTAGGATTTTCCATCACTTTCTTAAGCAATTCTCTGTGCAAAGATTTCTGCCCCAGGTTATTTGTACAGTTACACTGAGATAGCTGTGATTATGGCCACAATGCGGCTACTGAGTTGATCAAGAAGACAAATGACCAACAATGACCTTTACTGTCTCTGGGAATTTACTTCTGTAGAGTCTATAGAATAAAATTCGGTTCATCTCTTCACTTCTGGCCCAACTGTCTCCTTTCTCCACACCTAATCACTATCTGTGAAACTCAGTGGCAGGGGAGTTGGAACTAGATGATCTTTAAAGGTCCCTCCCAACCCAAACCATTCCATGATCCTAGAAGCAGAAGACTGTCAAAGAAGATTCAAGATTTTCCGATGTACAGATTCCAAAGAAGAATCACAGATCACCTTGTTGCCTGTGTCAGACTTCCAGAAGAACCAATAATCCATGTTACTTTTGCTAATAAGCTAACATTGGCATATATACTAATGTGTTCTAGAGACTACACTGATCCTAGGCAAAAAATGAGGGCCAGGATGATGTGGAGGGATTCTATAGAAAGTCATCCCATTTTTAACATAAGTTACTTGAAGGTATCATTAATTGCTCTGAAATAACAAGCTTTTGAATTAATTAATACCAGTTAATAGGTCTTCAAGCTTGCATGGGGTATGGGGAAAACTTTCTGCTAAAAGAACAGCATAACTAAAAGGTTTACACTGTTAATGTCAGTTTATTCTAGCTCCATTTTCCATAGCTATAGGAAAAGAGAATTTTTTTTTTACAGTTCAAATGCAATCAGAGATTGCCTTTTACAATTGCACTGTAGCTCTTCAGTTCTATCTGTAGTAATCCAGATTGGGCACAATTTAGTATTTTATGTGTTTGTCAGTAGTACCAATGTTCATGAAGAGTAACAGCCCGATATTTCACAGGACATGGTTTTTCATTTCCTCTGTACTGTTCCTGCAAGTCAGGTTTTAGATGTTATAAAGAGAATGTTAAGAACTTGCTGTGGCAATAAAGGTTCAAGCTTGGAAAGATATAATAATAGAAAAAAATAGTTTGAAGTAAACAAATCTTAAAACTTTCCCTTTCAGGGTATGAATTGTAGTAGGTAGGGCTGTCATCATGTGATGACCTGTTCATCAGAAACTGAGGTCAACGTTACTGTAGAAAATACTTGTAAGAAAGGATATAGCAGATTCTGTCTAGAAGAAAAAGGTTTCCTTTTCCATCATATAACTCACTAAAAGTTCACCTGGTTTTACAGGGGTTTTTTTGTGGTTTTTTCTTTTTAAATATTGTTTTATCAGAAAATACCTATTTAACAAAATGAAAAAAAAAAATTGCAGGAATATATCCATTTGGACAGATGTTTTACTGAAATAATTTCTTTAATACTCACTTAATCAGAGAGTGAAAAGCATCCTAGAATACCCAGAAACATAGCTGTATGTGGCATTCACATAGGGTATCAGGGACACATATTCATTATCCTGTTCAATTTTCAGAGAAATATTTACGAACCATAAAAGAAAGGCTGATTCTAGAAGCTAACAGTGAGAGCATTCTCTTGTGCTGTAAAAGTCACTGGTTAAAAGCCCTGGTCCAGTTTGTATATTGTTATTTACAGAGGTGGAAGAGGTAATGGGAACATCAAGAGTACTGAGAGTCCACTTGTAAACTACTCTGGTGTTTAGAAAACTCATCTGTGGTTGGGAAGATTGAGGATCAGATCCTGGAAAAGCATAAGCTGAATCGAAGTGACATCTTCTCGACATGCATTTTAAACACTAAATTGCTGAATATTAGCAGGGTGGACTTGCCACTTAGAACTTTTGTTCTTAGATTGCTTTTCATAGACACAGACAGGCAGTGAATGTCCTCCTCTTAATATTAAAATGTCTAAGAAATGCCTAATTCTATTCTTTCTAAAATGAGGACCTCTAATTGTTCCACTCAGATACATATTTTAAGATGAAAATAATCATATCTCAAACAACTACTGCACATGTTAACATAAAAGAAGCTTAACATGAGCCCACAATGTGCACTGGCAGCCCAGAGAGCCAACCACATCCTGGGCTGATACAAGAGAAGTGTGGCCAGCAGGTCATGGAAGGTGATTCTGCGCCTCTACTCTGTGCTCATGAGACCCCACCTGGAATACTGTGTCCAGCTTTGGAGTCCTCAACACAGGAAGGACATGGATCTGCTGGAACGGGTCCAGCGGAGGGCCACGGAGATGATCAGAGGGATGGAGCACCTCCCCTATGAGGACAGGCTGAGAGAGCTGGGATTGTTCAGCCTGGAGAAGAGAAGGCTCTGGGGAAACCTCATAGCAGCCTTCCAGTACCTGAAGGGAGCCTACAGGAGAGACAGAGAGGGCCTCTTTGCCAGGAAGTGTAGTGACAGGACAAGGGGTAATGGTTTTAAATTGGAAGAGGGGAGATTTAGATTAGATACTAGAAATTCTTTACAGTGAGGGTGGTGAGACACTGGAACAGGTTTCCCAGGGAAGTGGTGGATGCCCAATCCCTGGAGGTGTTCAAGGCCAGGCTGGACAGGGCTTTGAGCAACCTGCTCTAATGGGAGGTGTCCCTGCCCATGGCAGGGGGGTTGGAACTAGATGATCTTTAAGGTCCCTTCCAACCCAAACCATTCTATGATTCTATTATTCTATAAAAATCCTGTGGCACACCCAGTGAGTACTAACATTGTGTTTACCCAAACTGTACCTTCCTTCTGGAGAAGAGACTTCCACCTTGTGGGACTGAGATGTACATGCTGTGAACCTCTGAACCTATTCAGAGCTTTTTGAATTTAGTAATTTTTCCTGTCTGAAGCTCATGTTCATGGGTTATGGCACTGCTCTGGGAGAGGCAAGAGTCATGTCACCTTGTTTCTGACTCTCCTGTGCTGATAAGGTTAACTACAGGACAAAGAGGACTTTTCAGACACTGAGGACCTAAAGCAGCCACGGAGGATCAGAAATTTTTCTCAGCTGTGAAGATAAGCTGAAGAAATTTGAAACATGCTGTGTTAAAGGAACATTTTGAAAGGTATTTAAGCAGCATAGATAAATGAAAATATAATGTAAATAAGCAAATATTTATCTCATAAAGAATACCACTAACTATACCCTTCTGCATTTTGATGATCTTATACACATAAATACCACCTTAAATATATGGATTTGTGACATAATGACAATGTAAGAGCATGGTACAACAGGGAAAATAATAACATCTAATTGCTAAACACATACAACCACCAAACCATCTTTTACCAATTCTGTAGTAACTGCAAAAAATCTACAGTTTATGACTTTTGGGGTACTTTTCTTGTTCAATGTCTCAAATAATACTTATTTCCCAATTAAACACATCTTATTATTCCATATGCCCACATAACATCATTTTCACATCACAGTTGCACTGCAGTCTCCAGTGATTTTGAACAGATTTGAATATAACCAATACTTAACGAATGGTTTCAAAACAACAACAAAAAGGTAAAATAAAGAGCATGTTTGTGTATTTTTGAGCACAAGATTTTTACAGCCCTCGGAAAAAAGAAAGTAAAGTAATTTATTTCTCTTAGCTTCCAAAATCAGAACCAGAAACACCTTACAACTCATTCACTTCTGCACTATAAAGTCAAATAGTACCGAAGTCATTGCAGGCTATTTTAACTGTCATAAATGGACAAAGTATATAGAAATGACTTTCTGAAAGACTTGTTGTGTAGCAGGCCTGTTTCACTAGTGCAATTATAAGAGCTTGATGTCACACACAGAATTAATAAAATCTACTTTTCTTTACCTGGGTGCATAACAGTTTTGAGGTTTTAATGTGTCATTTGTTTGATAAACTATTAGATGCCATGATACTATTGAAACAATTAAATACATCCACTTTTTCTAAATGGGTTTTGTTTCAAAAGGATAGAAATTGACCTTTCACTAACCAGCAGTAATCCCAATGTGTAAACTGAAAATAAGCTTTATAATTAGAGGGGCAAGTAATAGTGTTTGCTGATGCAAATGAAAATCCTTTTTAAAGTCAGGGAAACAAAGCCTGGTTGTCCCTGAACAGTCCCTGCTACAGCTTTTTGGGGTGACTCTGCCCTTTGTTATGCAAAGGGGAGAAATCTTCATTCAGCTTAGTGCTTTATGGTCTTCTAGCATCTTGGTGTCTGTTGCAGAGATCTTGCAGCCACAAGGTCCCTTTCTGCCCTACTAGGGATCCTCCTGGCTGAAATGGTCCTTCTCACACCACCAGAATTAGCATGATAACAAATTGCTCCTCTTAACTCTAGTTGTATACTAGGCACTCCAGAGCTGGTCCAGAATAATATTTGGTAATATGCTTCATCTTAAAGAAACACTCTTATTTAAAGTTAAGTTTAATAGAAATGAATAACCTAGAGGGCTCATTATTTTATAGATATAAATCATAAGGAACTACATTAAATAATAAATGGATAATGGGTTGAAATTTTTTAACAATATAAATATACAGTAGTCCATTGCACTCAACTGCATTTATTTACACCAAGGGAATATGTATTTCTTCTAGCTTTTGTGAATTTCAGTTACTTAATTTGGTAAACTTTTTCTCAGTTTTAGCTGTGCAGTTATTAGTAAATTACATTAGAAAAACCTATGCTCCAACTTTATCTGGAGCCTAGACCATACGCTCCAGTCTGTCTATATAAATACTTAATGAGGAAAATTCACTGAAACACCAGGCAAAAACTCCATAAATTACTTTTTTACCTCCTCAGAAAAGATCTATAAAACTACTTGGAAAGATTGGTATCTGTTTATAAGAAGCAGATATAAAGGAAAATAATTGAAAGAGTGAATAGAAAATTGAGCTGACTCTTCAGACTCCAGTGTTTTACTTGTAAATGCTTTCTTTTGTGGGTACCATAGTAAAAAATACAATAAAAATACCCAGAGACAGTAGATGGATCACATATATAGATTAACCAAGAAAATAGACCTGGGATAATAGGCCTCGTGGAAGTGCAGTGGTTCAGTGTATAATAATGTGCTGTTAAAATGCAATTTCTTCTTCTGGTAACTTTTACATTGCAAATCTTGTGTTTGCATCTGGACAGGCTGCTGAAGACCTCACAGCTGGTGAGGGCCTTCTGAAATATATTTATGGTTGATTCCATATTCAACACTTTGAAAATAATAACCAAGATTTTTGAAGGCTTGTAGGATATAGCATGCTACTGCTGTTTACACTGGCAAACACTCTCCTCATTCCCATATATCATCAAAGTATCTGCATATGATTTAATAAAATACACAATTTATTAATGTTAAGACCAAGGGAAATCTTGATCACACTCTGTCCTGGCTTCCTGTATAATTTCCACTGAAGATCTTCATTGAGCAAATCCTACTTGAGCTCCTGAATGTTATATAAAACAAATCCAAAACATACTAAAAAGTTTTCAACTCATTGTTCAGCTTCTACATATTTCTACAGTTTCAGCTCTCAACAAGTAATCCTCATGGATGTATCTAGTAAACCAAAGTGACCATCTATTACTGGAAAATGTTCCAATGTACCTGTATGCAGATAGTATAGATCATTTTTATATTTCATTTTAGAACACAGATTTTTTAAATTTATTTATTGTTCTCAAATAAGAATGTTGTGCAGAAAAGAAGTTTTTTATAAACATTGTCTTTGGTAACACAGAATTCCTTTAAAGAAGTCATATTCACATTTCAAAAGCATTTTTAATTGAAAAAATACTGGAAGAATGTATAGTGTACTAATTTAAAATTATTATATGGGTATATATTACTGTGAGAAAGCAGGACAGATCTGCAATCTCTTCGATTTTGGAGTCTTTATGAGTTTGTGATTGTGTCCAATGCAGAAAGGCCCACATACTAGTCAAAGAGCCCAAACCAGTCTTTTATTCCACTTTGCAATAACTGGTGAAATTAAGATTCCTGAAAGTGGATGTTTATTTGAGAATATACACTCCATGAATGTGGAGTGCTGAAGGGAGCACTTCAGGCTAACTAAAAGAAGGTATAGTTGTAGAGCAAGGCATGAAAACTAAGCCAGAGAACCTTTAGAAAAAGTATGGTGCAGCTGCTGCCTTTCTGAAGTAGCAGACGACAAGTAACAATGGTCTGAACAAGATTTTGAAGTAGAAAGATTGTTTGGATTTGTTTTTTTTTAGAATATATGTTTGACTCAGTGACGATATCTGAGTGTGTTTGCAGTGTTCTTAACGTATGTGCAAGTTATTCCTGTGTACATTCATAGTACAGAAGACAGGGCGGCATTAACTGAAGACACTGCTAGAGGCAAGAATCTGAAGGATGGCTAATACCTTGGCTTGGTTAAGCACTGTGTTTTGTACAGCAAAAGGATATGCTTTATGTAGAGAGACAACAGTCAACAGCAGGGAACGGCATCCCCAGAGAGAACGCTGAGAGGCAAACTAGAACAAGAAAAACATACATTTCCCTTGCCTCCATATTCTTCTTAGCCTCCTTCCGCTCCTGTCATGACCAACTGGTCTAACAGTCATTGACATTCACTTCTCCAGGCAATGGGCTGCAGGCTCCCCAAGCTCCCCAGAAATGCCTGAACTCTGCTGATTTACAAAGGCAAAGATTTTTTTTCCCCTCATGTTGCCCTAGTCATTAAGCTAGAAATTTCTAGAAGTCTTATCATTATAAAATTTTTACAACAGCAAGATCAATGAAAATGAAACAACAGGAAAAGGTATCACAGGGTCAACCACATTTAAAACATATAAATCTCCTTTTTTGCTGATTTTTTTTCCACGTGAAGGATCTCACACACCGCGCACACACAGGCACATCCTCCACACCCTTCTCCTACACAGAGACAAACAGGCCATCATCAAACTAATCCCTTCCTTCTGCAGGCTGGAAAGTCTGTTATTGTTCTTTCTAATTTTGACTATTCATAAGTGTCCACATAATGTGCATACAGAAAGTTTCTGAAAGAACCTAGAATGCCACAAAAACCTAGTCTAATAGAGGCTAACACACCAGCGTGGCTTCCCTGTTACTCAGTCTGTTCCTGTGTCTCAGAAGTTGTGCTCATACAGTGATTTGTGTTTTTTTCTGGACACGAAATGAAGCACTGCCCTCAGCCTGTGCATCATAACCTCTCTGGTGAGGGAGTATGATACCTCCAACAGTAATGGCTCTTAGTTGATTTACTGTCATGATATAAACTAAGGGAAAGTCAAATGCAGTGAACCAGGCTGAATGCTAGTTCATCTGAAACAGGTCTTCTATCCACAAGATGTTTTGGTGTTATTGCGGATATCCACCAATAATTTTGGTGTTGTAATTCTTCATCCTGAAGAGGAAAAGAAGGAGGGAAGATAACTCCTTGCTGTGTTCCAGCTCGCAATACAGTTTATCAGTGGGTTTATGGCATGCTTGGTTTTCAGGTTGTGCTTCAGGTGGTCTGTCTCCATGTTAGAAATTATTTCTTTTTTATAACAGTATCCTTCATATTACAAGATCCTATAACATTTCTGAAAAATGCAATGAAAAATCTTGTTTCAAAAGTGCTGAATGGAGATTGTGTCTGAAGTGGAATGTGATGACAGCTGAGCAGCATAAACCAGGACTAATGTCAAAATGTTAGGGCAGGAAGAAAAAGATATATTGGTTCTTTGCCTAAGCATAGTCTTCTATATTGGAAACATTACACAGAAGTGGGCAACCTTCCAGAGACTGCCTTTTCATCCCTGAAAGAAAATTCCTCATGTAAATTTGACAAAAGGCTGGCATTTCAGAGAAGAAACTTTCCATAAAAATTAATTTTTCATAACTATTTTCAGAGCACTTGATTATGCCAAAAAGAATATTTTAGCTACACAGTGCAATTAAATAGATATGTAATTTTAAAATATGTTGATTATAAAATTATTGCAGCTGTTCATGAGGTGATAGCCAGTTTATTAACTGACAGTTTAAAATTGATCAAGTGGTTATTTTAAAAAGAAGAAATAAATTTGCTAGGAATCAACCAAGAAAACATTTTGAGCACCTGCATTTTACTTGCAATTCTGTTTTACCTGAAAAAGTTTCCATACATTTTACAGTGAATAAAAATGCAAACCCAGACAAATTTAGGTATAGACAATATTTGAAACCCACTCTCAAGTCTAACACTGAAGTCTTTTTGTGACGCTGGGTAAGTCCCTTGGCATGTTTCTGCCTCAATCTACAAAACAAAATAATGATTCTGTAGGATCTTTGCCCATGTGCTTATGCTGGAGATATCAAACGAGGTTTAGTCAGAGGATTAAATAAATAAATCTTACTAATTTCCAAGGTCAACTGCCAAAACCACTTCTTTGGATGTCAATAAATATCCATCATACTATATCTGTTTAACAAACTCTTGACAAACTGCATGCAAACAGAATGGAGATTCAACACCACAGAGCTTTTTTTCTCTTAGAAGGCAAATTCTGATCTTTTATGTAGACAAAGTTGCAAAAATGTAATGTACTTCAAAGAAAGATGTGTTATTCTTTAATAACTACTGTAGAGTAGTGTCTTCTTACGGTGTGTCTAGCTTGTGTTCAAACTCTACCTGTACTTTCTGATTTAGTATCTGTAAAATAAATCATAGAATCATAGAATGGTTTGGGTTGGAAGGGACCTTAAAGATCATTGAGTTCCAACACCCTTGCCATGGGCAGGGACACCTCCCACCAGACCAAGTTGCTCAAAGCCCCGTCCAGCCTGGCCTTGAACACTTCCAGGGATTGGGCATCCACCACTTCCTTGGGAACCTGTTCCAGTGCCTCACCACCCTCACTGCAAAGAATTTCTTTCTAGTATCTAATCTAAATCTCCCCTCTTCCAATTTAAAACCGTTGCCCCCTGTGCTTTCACTACACTTCCTGACAAAGAGTCCCTCTCCGGCTCTCCTATAGGCTCCCTTCAGGTATTGGAAGGCCACTATAAGGTCTCTCTCCATCAGCAAACTTGTTGAGGGTGCACTCTATCCCACTGCCCATGTCTCCAAGATGTTGAACAGCACTGGTTCCAGTACAGACCCCTGAGGAACACCACTCGTCACTTGCTGCCAATTGGACATTGAGCCATTGACCACAACCCTTTGAGTGTGGCCATCCAACCAGCTCCTTATCCACCAAGTGGTCCATCCATTGAATCTATTAATTTCCAATTTTGAGACCAGGATATTGTGTGGGACAGTGTCGAACTCTTTGCACAAGTCCAGGTAGATGACATCTGTTGCTCTGCTCTTGTCCACCAAGTGTGTGGCAGTATCATAAAAGGCCACCAAATTTGTCAGGTACAATTTGCCCTTGGTGAAGCCATGTTGGCTGTCTCCAACCACCTCCTTATTTTCCATGTGGCTTAGCAGAGATTCCAGGAGGATCTACTCCATAATCTTGCCAGGCACAGAGGTGAGACTGACTGGAAGTTTCATAAGTGTGAAATATTGCATATATTTGGGGGTTCTTCACAGGCCACTACTGCACTAGTTTTATAAAATTTCCCAGCAGGTAAAATGGAGAAAGGTGGATTGGTCTTCATGAATCTGTTTGCACTTGATGTCTTATTATCTAATATTACAGGTAGGCATAGAAATATATCAAAGGTTACTACTAAACTCAGTGTAGTGAGATCAGAGGAATTCCACTTGGAGATCAGATAACTGATATAGGACATTACCAACAGAAGAAACAAAATTTGGGCCATCCAGATCAGTCCTAAAGGGCTGAAGGAAAAATGGTTTGAGGAGTTTTTTTCTGAACTCTGATGTGCTGTAAAGGACATTAACAATCTGCCATACTGTACACATTACAGAATCACAGAATCACAGAATGATATGGGGCGGGAAGGGACCTCTGGAGATCAGTGAGTCCAACCTCCCTGCCAAAGCAGATCCACCTTAAGCAGGTTGCACAGGAATGTGTCCAGGTGGGTTTTTGAATGTCTCCAGAGACTCCACAACCTCTCTGGGCAGCCTGTTCCAGTGCTCTACTACCCTTAAAGTAAAAAAACTCTTCTCCATGTTTAGATGGAACCTCTTGTGTTCAAGTTGGTGCCCATTTCCTCTTGTCCTGTCACTGGGCACCACCAAAAAAACCACTGGCCCCATCCTCTTGACACCGATCCTTTAAGTATTTATAGGTATTGATGAGATTCCCCCTCAGCCTTCTCCAGACTAAAACGACCCAAGTCCCTCAGCCTTTCCTGGTTAGAGAGATGTTCTAGTCGCCTAATCATCTTTGTAGCCCTAAGAATGAACTTTCTAAGGCTGTACTTTTTTATATTTTTAAAACCTGCTTTAAAATCTGCTTTAAAGAGACTCTTTCCCCTGCATACAGCACTGAAAGTTTTTGTATTACTTTGTCATGACATCTATGATGTGAGTGAAAAGCTTAGCATTAGATAGTCTGAATAATCCAAGTACAAAACAATTTGCATAAATTGAACAATTTCAAAATTGACATCAAGCAGATAAAATGAGAAAAGATACATTCTTGTGAAGGTCATGTACTCAGTAATAACATGTAGAAATTTAGGCATCTTTATTAAATTGCCTACTATAAATTACAGAAACAAGGCAGAATAAAGATCAAAGAAAGGCCTCAAGAGACCTTATCATCCAATCATATGCTTGATATGTTTGTATTACCTACCACTTGTATAATGCATGAGCTACATACATGAGTACAATATTTTTTAAGGTAAAATGAGCAATTTTGTTTTAACCTTCCAGCTATTTAAATAAAACAATACAAATATAAGATCTGTCTTGCCTTTCTACTCTCTTTCTACAGCAAGAGCTCCACTATGTAAAATTATGCCAGAAATACAGCAAATTTTCAATGTAAATTTTCAGAGTTGACCTCTCTAATCACCCTCCTGAAAAAGATCTGCTCCATGTGTCTAACAAAGTGACATCCACCTCACCCCACTGATATGACAGTTCAATTTGTTTTCTGGGAAAGTTGGAAGGAACTTGTAATGTAATGAAGGGTTCATACCTCGATATGTGATGATCTATGGAAAGAACAACAGAAGAGTGGAAAATATTTCAGTGACATTTTAGCGCTTGGACTTCAGAAAAGGAGGATTACTGATCCAGCAACACAGGTAAAGGTAACTTCTCATATAACACATAAGACCCCATGGAAATGAGTAAAAAGGAGTACATTTCCCTTTAAGAAGGAGATATCCCTTGTGTGGGACATCTGAATGAAAGCATCTTCCAAAAGGCAAAAAGAACTTTACAGGGAAGCGAAAGAAGACATCGATAGCACAGATGTCTCACCTGTAAAAACAAAAATTGCTGCTACTTGTATTCACAAGCTCCCTGCACCTCCTATGTGTGGGAAAAATTTCTTATGGACTTCAGTTTCAGGAAGAAAGGTGCAATGAATCTACTTTCTTTCGGTATTAGATTGTGGTGGGCAGAGGAAAGGAGGAGGGCATTGTCAGACCTCAAGATGATGCGAGTGTTTATGCTGCACATTTTATACAGTAGAGAGGTAATAATTTCAAGTTGAATACATATTCTTTACTGTGTGTAGGACAGGTGAAATGAAGAGTGTAAGAAGAACGAGTTTTTCAAGACTACTTAGAGCAAACTGTTCAAGGAATCCAGGATGACACTTCAGTATTTCATTTAGATAATAAGTTGAGGTTTTGTGAAGTTCAAGTACTATGCATTGAATCTTGTAACATTTTAAAAAACAAAAGCATCTTTTGAAGTAACCACAGAAGTCATTATCATTATATTTGCACTGAAAAGTTTGAGTAGTTCTTGTATTATGTATTACGCAAACTATGTACACTGGGGCTGTGCAGATGCACTTATGAAATATTGTTCCCTATTATTTTATTATCATTGAAACCTGGAGATCCATGACTGTTCTCAGGAATTTAGTGTTTTGTAAGACATTCCCTGCTTACTTTTACTTGTGAATTATGTAATACACAGGGAAAGACTGCCTTTAAAAGCCTAGAACATTTCATTAAATCTCTAATTGTGTAGAATAAGAGCATTTGCTGCTCTGGGGTGTGATTCAGTGATGAATAGTGTAGAAATTTCTGGAGGAATGCAGTTTTGAAAGTGCATCAGCCTGACTCCTGTGATCTTCAGAAGATCTCTTTGTGAGTAACCAAGCTATCTGGATTTTTAGTGCTAATCAAAGAAACTGGACAAGGGAAGAAAGAATGTCATTAAACTTGAGCTCATACAGTATAAAAGACCCAACTTTATTACTTCATGCATTTTTTTCAACTACTGCCAATTGCAAAAAAAAAGCAGTATTTTTTTTACTTTAGAGGAAGTAACAACAGCAACTACATTTTAAAGCCATGTAATTTTTTCAAGGTTTTTCGTTTATTTCGAAATTCGTTTATTTTTTCAAAAGTAGACTTGCCATGAGAAAGCCTTTTTTATTAGGCTAGTGTCTCCCTAATTATTTAAAATGTTATGCATCCTAATTATTTTAAATGTTACAATGACTACAGCTATGATTAAATATTTATTCAGATGCCCATTACCAGTACTTATGGGCATCAATAACCTACTATCTAAATTTTTTTTTTGTTCAACAAATATCTTTCTATGTTTAAATTTAGGAATTTTAAGTATGTGTGTACAGAAAGTGTTGATTCTTTGAAATTACCTTATAGCTGGCCTTCAATTTTTCAATATAATTTTTATTGAATAATGAAGTATTTTACTGAATAATTCATGTATCTATGTCGTATTACATTAACATCACCATGTGCTGCAGTCTTTTAGTGTTATGCATGAATTTCTGATTTACAAAGACACAGTAACCTGGACTGCTTAACAAAAAAGAGGCTTAACTCCAAACATACCACGTCCCTTTTTCCTCAAACTCGACATTTGGCAAGATGGATAAACCTTACTAGTCTAATTTTAGAGATGAAGCAGCATAAATGGTATTTGAAATATTCATGTACTTCTCCATTATGTATTCGATGATCTGACTCTCCAGGGACCTCAAGGAGACCAGAGGCCACTGCTAGTGACAAATATCCATACTTTTAGTGGCTATTGAATGAAAAGCTTGAGAAAGGAGTGAAAACAATACTAATCCAACAACCAAGAAAGAAATAACATAGATTTACCATAGATTTGTTTCAAAGTTTCTAAGATTAGTCATACTAAATTAAAGGCTTCCTTCTTTAGTTTTCCTTTTTGGGGGGCAAAGGTGCTAGCTCAGTGTTGCTAAACTATCTGAGTATTGACACAAAACAGCACAAAAGACTGTAACCTCACTTACTGCAGGAACTGAAAAGAAGGAAGTGCAATAAGCTTCAGAGTGGTTCTGCACTTTTTCTTAAGAATTACCCACTGCTTCTATAAAAACATTGTCCTTGGTGTCCTAGCTTTGCCTTGTAGAAATTTTCATGGCTTTATTTCCAATTTTCAGCACCAATACTTTCTGTAAAAGAGTGTTTAAATGCACTCTAAGATCAGCACTGAATACTGAAATGATGATTATTTTTTATGGCTAATTCTAGAGATAGGGAAATCCATTAGTCCCTCTCTGCTTCAGCTTCATAATTTGCAATATTGGGGTAATCTTCAATTTTTCACAAGAAAATGTGTTAACCTCCATTAATTTCCAAGGAAAAATAAATAAAATATGTCTTCCACATTGAGAGTAAATGTACGCTTAATCATTGTACCAAATACCACAAACAGACCAATGTAGCTTAGTCTGCTTTGGGCTCTGCTGAGACCATTTTAAATACTGACTGAAGTGCTATCTTTTGATTTCAACCATAAATACAGCAGTTCTTAAATATCTATTTCTCCATTTTTAGCTTCACAAATCTTTACAGTAAACTGTCAGACCACACTAAATGAGGTGTTAAGAGTGCCATCTGTATCACAGGTGGATTTTTTTAATGCTGTTTTTGACCCACTGTGTATATTCCATAGATATCAAAGAGTTACAATGCGGTTTGCTGTGGAGCTATGCTTACTTTCAGCTTTAAAGGCCTGATCAGCACAACTATTATAGGCATTAGAATAACTTATGGCTTATGGGAAGAGTCTGGCCTCGTCCCACAGTGGGATGCATTCCGCTCACAAAGAAACTGTAGAACTCTGCTCCGGTAAACTGTAGTCATGCTCAACCATCTGTCCCTGTGGTGCTGAGTTTGGGGGTCCAAATAGGAAAATTAAAATTAAAATCTTGGGAGTTCAGGGGATAATGATTTACACCCTTAGACCTCCTGAAGCAGGTGTGCAGCCTGCTGTTGAAGTTAATTACCAACCATTATCAGTGAAACTGGCATATTGCCACTTTTCTAAAAGTAATTTTTTCTCCTAGTGTAGGCTGAAAATGCTCTTCCTTCCTTTTCATTTCAGCCTTCCTCCCATTGATGTAAGTGTGTCCCAGATTTCACCTTCAAATTAATCACCTTCAAATAACAATAAACTCTAGATAATCACCAGTTCAGAAAGCATTTAGAATCACCAAATGGGCTGAAAAACCCCAGTACCCTACAGTTTAATTCATTTACTTTCGCTAGTAGCTATGATGAACTAAATGGGTAACTAAAATATTCAGTTCAATATTGTTACTTGTAAAGTCTGTTAACAGTTTTGCATACGTAGGTATAAATGAAACAATAGCAATAATATTGAGGAATCAAAATATAAATTTATTTAGTCTTTTGTTCCAGGCGTTATTGAGACAACGTAACTACCTGCCACACCACAGTTTGAACAGAAATACGACTTTTCCAGATCAGAAATGTGCTATCATACAATGCACAGTGGATGGATTTGGGGTTTCCTATTACATTATGGCAGATCTGGTACTGGTAAATCTTGTCCCATTAATACAAATACCAGACAAATGAACAAAATTCTCAAATTACACCTTGAAAAAATTTCAAGAAGGAAAAAAAAACAAAAGTCACTGAAACAGAATTATGCCATAAGGCTTTTCTACAGTCATAGTCAGAAAGCAGATAGCTAAAATTAGCTGATCAACTAAAAAATCTAATAGCTAATTAGCTATTTTAATTTAAAACCCATTTAAGAACTCCAAAAGGGGAAGTGATAAACTGTTTTGCATTACCATTTTCTTTGATCAAAATTCTTCCCTCAACTGCATCTTCATATCTCTGTTTACTTTTGAGGGAACTGTAAATGCTACCTGCAATGTGGGAATTATAGATAAGTGTGGAATTCAGAAAACTACATTTCATGATAAACAGTGCATCCCCCGTAATATTAAAAACACTTGAACTGACAACACATCACTCCTATAGTAAAAAGTAATAGGATGGGATTCACACAGCCAGGTACAGCTGCCTACATTATGCAAGTCATTCAGAGATGTTTTATAGTGAGTGAAGGAAAATAAACATATCTCGGGTGAAGAGCATAATTAATCTCCCACCAAAGTGTATGAATTCTATTCTTAAAGTGCCTTTTTTTTTTTTTTTTCCCCAAGCTAAACTATCTTCAGTTTTAAGAAGAGAAACTGTATGCTCCAGATTCAGTAATCTAAGACTGTTGGAGAGCCATTTGGACTTCAATTCCAGAACAAAAGAATTTCCATTAAAGAATCTCAGCCACCACCTCCATAATCATCATCACTGACCAACAAAAGCTGCATTGCAAAAAATCTTACAGATAATTAAAATTATCCTCTCCTCTCCAATTCTTTGTTCTCCTCATACCTTCAGACTATCACAGTAATCATAATTCTTCTGTAATTACCACTGATCTGAAACCCCTCCAAAACATTATTCCCTGACATGACTGGCCACACTGTTGATAACCATCACTAACCACGCACCTACCTGTTAGTCCTTTTGCTTCTTTGGCTGAGTACATCTGCACGGATATCTCTGCCTCACAGGAGAAGACTGTCCCCCCCAAATATCTTATGTTGTAATGTCTCTAGAGTAAGTAAGGAATTTATGATAGTCACACAAGTAAATTTAAGAGAAGTTTAAGAGAAATAGAACTGAAGGTGATTAGGCCAGAAATGGAAATGTAAAGATAAGTAAAATTCATCCTACATAATATATTTAGTTCAGAAATCAGAAGCAAAACATGAATTTTGTCCTTTTTAAAAAATAACCAACATGAATTGTGCTTAAAAATGGTATCTAAGCAAAGATTATGTTTATCGTATGATTTTTAAAAATAATTTGAGTTCTTCATTCTTTATAAATTAGCATCATATTATGATTAATTTAATAAAGGGATTCTTGCCAGTGACAAGTTTATGGAGTTCTAATTATACGCTTTTAGCCAACTGGCAACCAGTTCTGAAGTTGCTTCTCCACGAGATTCAAAAAGGCTTTGTTAGTATTGATGAGACCATACCATTAGAGAGAAAAATATGTTCTCACTTTTCTGATGTTTCTAGAGAGTATAGAATTAGGATGGTAATATAAACCAGTAAGAACTGACATAATGCATATAAAGCCAGAAAAAATTAAAAATATTGTTGGGGTAACTTCTTAAAATACTCTTGGTAAACTTTGCATTCTTTTTAAAAACAAAAGGAGAGCTTAGTGTGTAATGCGAATTTCATTAAAGCTAATGGAACAGAAAGACTAATATACTACTACATCATTTTGACAGGTCTTGAAAGACCAAGAAAAATCTAAATAGAAAAATATTTAAAGATAGTCTTTGGTGATTCATAGTATAACAGTTTCAAAATGTAGTTCCTTGAAGCACACAGCAGATCTTATTTCTTCATCAGTACCAAATGTATAAGCTATGTTACTTCATACTACTCTAAATGTATATGTAATACACATAAAGCCAAATAACATATTTAATGTTCATAGCAAAAACCAGAATGTAAAGGTACATGGAAGTTAAGAACATCTGTTTCATTAGGGTAATCCAATTAAGGACCTTTCCAATGCAGAAGGGGATAATATGTAAAGGGAGAAGCAATGAAGAAGAGCAGTTGGAGACACAGACCTGGCAGACACAGGGCAACAGAGACCAAAGTCTCCAGTCAGTAACTGATGGGCCATTAAGAAGCTACAGCTACAGCTTTGAAGAGGGTCACCTAGACTCTGCAGCTGATATGAAGGGGTAAATAAGAGGAACAGGAGGACTTTTTTTAGTAGCAAGCCCCAAGCTGGACTAGCAGGTGAGGAGGAGACGCACCCAGTGCAGCAGGTAAGAGGGCTCAGGGTATGGGCAGACAGAAGGACCACTTGGGGATCTGCAGAAGTGCATGTGCTTGTGAATCTACAGTCTTGTGTGTGTGCTTTCACCAGTGAACTTCAATCCTGACCAGCTGAGGGAGAAGAAGGGTGCTGGGCTGGTTGTGCTTACACCTCCTGCGAGCCCTGATAGTGTTGCACGAGGGTGCAGTTCAAAGCTGTGCCTTCTGCCTGTGTAGCCAGCCATGCCAGCATCCTCCATGTGTCCTCTGTGTTTGTGTGTCTCTGTGACACACGCTCAGCCTGCCCACTGGTTGAACTCGCAAAGGGGGAAGCAGCAGCTGTGTCCATTGGCCTGGGATGGAGACCCCTGGGTCCCCAGGTGCACCAGCCTGGGCTCCAGCACCAGGCAGGGGGAATTCCCCCCAGGCTCCAGAGCTGCCAGAGACCATGACCACTTGTAACATTTCTTAACACAGAGGATCACCATACTGTATGAAAAAAATTTTTTAGCAATCTGTGTGAGAAAAGAAAGCACCTTAAGAAAACCAATATGCCAGAAAAACAAGCGAATCTATTTCTAAAATATATAATGCTGTCAGCAAAGTCAACAGCTCTCCGTTAGTTAAGTGAAACTGCAATCCCTCCTAAGTATAGCCTTTGACAAAACAGCTATTGTACACTTGGACGCAGAGAAGGTTTTAGTGTCCTGAGAGGCTCCAATGAATCACAGGTCACTTGTATCCTATCGATGTACCTTTCTGGAGTGGCTTTTTTTTTCAAATGTACAAAATTCAAAGACCAATTTAGAGAACAATACTGTTCTGAGTGGCAATGGTAACACAGAGAGAAAAGATGTCGAATTTTTTTCACTTATAAGGAGCACTAGAAGCCTGTGGAACTGGAGTGCAGCAATGATGACATGGGGTGGCGTGGAAATAGATGACATCTCTAGTGCATATTATTAAAGCTTCCTGAATTTCATTTATTATTCCTACATATCTGTGCAACACATTTAGGTCATAATGGGCTAAATACCCACACAATTTTACATGCCTTAACAATCATGTATTAAATTGAGTCATGTATTTCTGTGTCTGCAGGCTCTCTTATTCCATTACTGTGCATAATTGGAGGACTAACAATTAAGTTTAATAGTGTTAGAAGAACGGTCTGGGGTTAGAGCTGCTTCAGAAACAGCGAGATCACATATTCTTTTATCACAATCATTACAAAAATAGATTGCATTTTTTGCCTTTTTAATTAGTCTATTATTTGAACTTGTTTGCCTTTACCTCTTCAAAGTGAAGATGAAAAATAGTCAGGTTTTGTGTTAACTTTGGTGACAAATGCTGCTGCTGCAGAACTACTGATAGGGGAGCACTCTGCAGTAAAAGCCGTCAGGTAACCAGGAGCCCACACTGTGCCCTGACAATAAAGAGTCCAAAAGCACCATGGGCTGTAGGAGTAAGGGCAGGGCCAGCAGACCCAGAGAAGTGATTTTTCCCCTGTACTTGGCACTTGTAAGAATTCATCTAGATGCTCTGTTCAGTTTTGGACCCTCCAGTACTTCCTACATATCTGTGCAACACATTTAGGTCATAATGGGCTAAATACCCACACAATTTTACATGCCTTAACAATCATGTATTAAATTGAGTCATGTATTTCTGTGTCTGCAGGCTCTCTTATTCCATTACTGTGCATAATTGGAGGACTAACAATTAAGTTTAATAGTGTTAGAAGAACGGTCTGGGGTTAGAGCTGCTTCAGAAACAGCGAGATCACATATTCTTTTATCACAATCATTACAAAAATAGATTGCATTTTTTGCCTTTTTAATTAGTCTATTATTTGAACTTGTTTGCCTTTACCTCTTCAAAGTGAAGATGAAAAATAGTCAGGTTTTGTGTTAACTTTGGTGACAAATGCTGCTGCTGCAGAACTACTGATAGGGGAGCACTCTGCAGTAAAAGCCGTCAGGTAACCAGGAGCCCACACTGTGCCCTGACAATAAAGAGTCCAAAAGCACCATGGGCTGTAGGAGTAAGGGCAGGGCCAGCAGACCCAGAGAAGTGATTTTTCCCCTGTACTTGGCACTTGTAAGAATTCATCTAGATGCTCTGTTCAGTTTTGGACCCTTTTTGACAAGAAAGGCAGTGACCACCTGGAGGGTGGGCGAGACCACCAAGGTGGTGAGACTGGGGCACTTGCCCAGTGAGGAGAGGCTGGGGGAGCCAGGCTTTTTCTGGCTGGAGCAGAGTGAGCTTTGGGGAGCCTGACAGCACCCCCCAGTGCCTACAGGAGGTCCCTGAGGAGATGGAGACGGCTTTTCACAGTGCTGCTGGGTGGGAGGGTGAGAAACAATGGACATAAACGGGTAAGACACAAGTTCAGACTGGATATTGGGAGAAATTTTTTCCCAATGAGGAAGGTCCAGCAGTGACATTGGATATCCTGACTGGATAAAATGTCAAGCAACCTGGTTTGTCCCTACAGCTGACCCTGCTGTAAGCAGGAGGCTGGACTAGAGACCTCCTGAGATCCCTTCCAGACTAAAAGGTACTGTGATTCTGTGATGAGATTTAACTCTTTATTGTATGCAGCATCAGCTACTGATGAAATTACACACAGACACTTCTTTAACAGTTATTCCAACTTTCTTTTCAAATCATCAAGTTGATTAAGGGTGCATGAGAAAATGCCTACTCTACTTTGTACAGGGATTTGTTTTGTTTTGTTTTGTTTTGTTTTGTTTTGTTTCTAGGCTGTTTTTGTTGTGTTTTTTTTTTTTTTAATATAGTCTGTTATTCCTGCTGGCATGTCCAAAGTTGACCTTCAGTGAGATCTGTAGTAAATCTTTTAACGATCTGAAAGAATAAGATCAAGTACAAAATTGTTTATGATACAGCTATAACTTGTAAAAACAGCTGTCTGGGTTCACTGCCCTTGATTATTCAGTTTTTTCCCCTCAACCAAAGTGCAACATTCAAAGCTGTACGCAGCAGACAGTACTTTCACTAATGGTGGTCACATGGGTTTTGCTACTGAAGGGGGAAAAGACAGCAGAGTACCAGGACGAGCAGGTGGAGTGAACAAAAATACAGGTGCATGCTTTGTCACCTCAGCTTTTATTAAAATAACATAGCACTGGATCTTTTATTCCCAGGATGGGAGAACAACTGGCACAGTAGATCAACAGCAAGAATGGTGCAGGTGTGTATTTCACAGACTCAGCTTTTGAACAGGGTCAGTGGTTAGCAGGCTGACAAAGGAAGGACAACAGACAACATGGTTAGAGAAAACCTTGCATTACCTTTTATTATGCGGTGACTTAAAGAAAAACACAGAGCTGGTGGCATGTTTTAATAAAAACTTTCACGCAGGCAGTATTTTGGGGTTGAAGAGTAACCAAAGCTACCTGTGAATATGATGTACAGTTTCAAATTTTGTGGCTATCTGATTCAGATTCAAGGCCAGAAATTGATCCTCCTATTTGGCAAGACAGTGTAAGCATGAGGCCCATATTGTTCACAGAACTGGTTCCTCAGGTTTTCTGGTCAAATCTTCTCTAGCTAATTAATTCAGTATTCTTCAGGGAGATGAGACAATGCAAGAGAGCTTCATGATAATGGCATTAATGTGGAAATGCAGGAGTCTAGATTCTTTTCAATACCTGGTTAAATACAAAGATTTTGTCATGCAGCTCAGCTTTTCACTTATTCAAGGAAATCTGAAATTACTTGGTTTTTCTCAAAATCACATAAAGTTCTTCATAGAAATTGACAGTTTAAGAGCAAAATTAAGCACTCCTTTATTCTCTCAGGAAGCATCTTGATGGTGGACAGTCTACAGGCTATTTTTCTGTACAGTTCTGAGTAGCAGTTTCTGAGCTGCAGGTGGTTTTGGTGTCTAAACCTACAATTCTTTCTGCTTGTTTGTTGCAAACCTTCAGGAACATTTACTACACCAAATCTTCTTTCCTCTATCTATAGCTAAAGCCTGATGATCTGTATTTTTAAAGTCCAAGGTAAAACCATTACCTGAAAGTGGTTTATAAGGCATTAGGAAAATACTGTGAGTAAAAACATTTTGCTGCTAAAGAAACAGTCTTTTAATTGATCTCCTTCATTCCAAAGATTTTCCACAGGCAATAGTATTGCCTCTTATGTGTGATTTTGCTTGCTTGACAATTAAACAGTATATATTTAGAATTCTAATTGTTCTGCAGATTGCTTAGTTTGGTTAAGCTGCCTTATATAGGATTTGAAGCAAATAGATGCAATAAATTGAAGTAAATGCTGCAAGTCTTCACATTTCTTATGCAAATTAAGGCAGTCAATGTATGAAAAGAGCTTTAATAATTAAAAACTCTTAATATTTAAAACTTTAAAACAGGTTTGGTTTTTTTTCCCTGCTTCCAACAGTGGTTAACACTGATGTGATACTAATAACATAATTTATCATGTTCCGCAGGTAGAATGATGTCAAACCAGAGGAAGAATTTCCATGGTCAGCTCTCACTAACCAAACAGCGAAAAGGTATGTGAAGAAAACAAAAACATCTTTATGTGCAATTAAACACTGTCATTAAAGACAGTTAGACTTAAGATTAAGAATGTGCTTAGTCACAATATCAGTCTAGCTCTTTATGCAAATATCACCACATGCATCGAATTAGTAGGAGGTGGTCACTTACTTTGCTGTGATCTATTAAGTCTGAAATCTAGCACTGATCAGAGACCTGAGAGCTCTTAAAATCACCATAGAAAATTCAGTTTTTAAATAACCAAATGTAATTGAATAATAATTTGATATATATAGTATGGATAAATGGGGAAGGCTGGCTAGCTGGCTGGGAAGGACATAAAATCTGTATTTCATAGTAATTTGTATAAAAATTATAAATTGTGGTTTCATCTAGGACCAGATGTGAAGACCTTGGGTAGATATCATTCTCTGTTACACTAGGTAGTTGGTCTTCTACTGACTATGGATTTTTGGGTGATAAATTCCTTGCAGGAGTTATTTGATCTGAATTTTTAAAATGCCCAGCACAACAGGCTCCTAGGCACTACTATGCTATTGACAAACAAACACAATATTATATCCCTTCTGGTCTTTTATGTCAATGAATGCATAGGGTTCTACGGCCTTTGCTGTTTTTTGTTTTTCTTATTTCTATTGCCTGAGAGAAATTAAACTCTCAAAGCAGCACTTCTCTAGGGGATTAATGTACTTAGGTAAAGCACTTGACCTCAGGACTTAGAGCATATTTCTTATTCTCATTTGTGTGTCTCTGGAGGGTGTTCAGCAGTTAGTTACCCAGCTCTATGGTGCCTGATTTGTCTTGATGCATTTTGCCTCTTTCTGTGATATACTTTGAAACATTAGCAGCAATTTGTGACTGATAATGGGATATATTTCATGTGAAGGTTTGCAAAAGATAAGCAACAATAAATCCAAACAACTCTCTCAGTTTGTGATGGACTTGTAATATAAAAATAAAAGTGTTTAGGAAAATTTTAAAATGGACCACTACTGTTACACAGAATTCAATGTACCAGAGAGCACACATTATGAAATGCAACTTGAAAATTGTATCAGTCCCATTGGCAATATATAGCACAGTCAGCCGCTTTTTTTTTTGACTACTGCATATGTAATGCATAAGCAAGTGTCATTTCCAGACAGATTGTTCTTTATGTCCATCATTTCTGCATATTTAAACTGTACCCTTGAAATTATGCTGCTGAATATATGCATAATCATCAACTGGCACTAAATTTTTAAACATGCATTTATTTTTCTGCTCTCTTGCAATAATCTCATTCTTATCCCTGTAATTTTAAACCCTTAAAACAAATTTATTTTAACATAATTATTGAGTAAATGATAGATCTAAAGGACAATTGGAAGCTCTGAAAGCAGAAGCATTTCTGTCAGTCTACATATATATTTGAATAAGAGAAAGTTTTTAAAGGGAAACTGTGCATAAATATGATGGTTTGAAAAGTCTATTTATGCAGCCTATGTTTTTTATGTAAAGTTATGAATTCACCATATGGTTCTTAACAAAAGTCCAGATTACGCTTGGAACGTCTAACCTCTCTCCTCCACTGCCTCCCTACCGTCTTTGAGCATCGACATTCCAAGAAGCACACACCAACACTAAAAGGTCAACAAAGATGCCGCTGAAATGTAGCTGCTCTAAAACACAGGTTTGGCTCATTAGAAAGGATTGAGCAATCAGGCTGTAAATCACCAGAACAGCAGTTTTATCTGTCAAGAATCTGTGAGCGCAAAACAGGAGCTTTTCAGGCATTCACCCGACAGAAAGCCTGGAAAGCTGTGAAAGGGCAGGGACTGTGCCCATCAATCCCACCAGTCAGCCAGAGCTGCCTCCACCAGACAAACACCGCTTGTCTGAATGCAGATAGACCTCAATGAACTCCCATGGGAATGAGGAGTTAGATTAAGGAGCAGTACGTTAGGAAAATAATAAACATGTTAATTTGTTGCACTTCCTTTAAGTAAAGCATCATCACATTGAGCAATTGTGTGCAAAGCCTATTTTGTTGCAGCTGTACACTTTTAACTCTTTGGATGGCCCATTAAACCACAGACACATTTTAGGCAAGGTTCTGAGAGAAAAGTCTGCTTGGTCTTTACTGCAAATCCCAGGCATTAGTGCAGCAATTGTATTGAGGGCTTCAGGGAGCTGAAGAGAAATTCTGCCTTTTAAAAGTATGGGCATGAAGTGTAGCATCAGTTGCCTTTACAGACTCGAGAGACTTGAAACTCCAAGATTCAGTGTCTGGATCTTCTACTAATCGTCTACTGATCGGATGGAAAGTGTTTTATCTTAGGATGTAATTAGTAAAATGACAATGTGAAGGCAGTTTCTAGGCCAACTGAGCTTACTGGAGTTACTCCAGATTTAAAAAGTTTCACTGTAAAATGGAATTTAGTGCTTAGTGTATGACTAATGGTATGAAACTAAATTAATGCAGGTTTTCTCACTTAAGCTTTTACTTGAAATGATAAAAAATGAATAAAGTTAATATAATTATATTCTTCTATCGATCCTTCCAGAATATATCATTTACCAAGTTCTGTCTTCATTACATTCTGTGCTCTATAGATTTTCAGGTATACCAGAACAAAGAAAAGGACCCAAGAAAAAATCACTTGCCCATAAAAAAGAAATGTAAACTAGTTTTGAATGCACATCATGCTTTTTCATCTTTGACAGCAGCAGTATTTCAGAAGATACCAGATATGAGGTATTTATGGCAGGTGCATTACTACTTAGAAACTAATCTCACACACATGGCTGTTAACGTGAAATATGGATTTTAATAATCCAGCTTGGTGAGATATGTGAGCCTGCCTGGTGGGGATGTGATTAGCCACAGTCTGCAAGATTAATTGAGATACACAGTGCAAGATTACATTTAGTGAACTCCAAGCCAGTCTGATTATGCAAGAGACCACTTAGTTAAGGCTGTATCTTTACGGATATAAAAACAGATAAATCACAAATTCAACTGTGACAGGAGAGTCAGAATGGAGCCTGTCTAAGTCAGTGAGCCCAGTGAACAGATTATCAAAGTAAAATATCCGGATATTTTGTCAGCAGGAAAAATAAACCACCCCGAACAGCAACAGAAAAATCTCATGTAGTTCAAACAGAGCAAAAGATATATAAGAAATTAGATTTAAAATGTCTGTTGTCATCATTATTTTAAATTGATGGTATGAAATTTACTTTTTGTTAAACATGGTGATACTCAGTCAAGAGAGTACTGTTTTAAAATGTTAATTTTCTTTTTAGTTTACAGCATAATTTGAAGTTGCATCAAGATCAGAACTATGCAAGATACCAGCTTGAAGGACTAGATGACTTCAGAACAACACTATCAGGAAAACTTTAAGTAGTTTTAACACAGTACCATTATTTTTTCATAATATGTGTATCTTCCAACCCACTGCATGACTGAAAACACCAGTTTGTAATTCAGATATTTAATACAGACATACAACAGACATTTTTGCTCATGCTCTCAAATCTCAGTGAGCCTAGCACAGATTAGAGAATTCTTCTGAATTAGAGGTGAAGTAAACACTCACAATAAGAAATGCCAGAATAAGGCATTGTGAATTATACTTCATTTGTTTACTTTGACAGGTATGGTTTAGCTTTAACTGTTCATGGGAATACTTTGCACTTACTAGTAAATGTCATATCTTATAAGCAAAAATACTCAGCTTTTAGTAATGTGAACATCAGTCAATAACTTTGCTACTAAATGGCTTTCTGGATAAGAAAAAATTTCCATGTATGTAGTATATGTCCCAAGGAAACACTAGAGCAGTAACATGCAGAGTCAACAGACACTGAACTCACTTTTACTCCAGTTCATCAACCACATCATACTGACCTTCGATTTAACAACCCTGTACAGCCTGACGGTCTGATATTCAGTGCTACAGCACAGGTTCCAGTACCTTTTTATTTTGCCTTCCTCCAGCTAAGTCCCCTGAAGCTCTTCAGGATACTTTCTCCTCACTTGAGTGCTTTAGGACATTAAATAAACTAATATAAGCAAACGAGAAGAAGAAGAAAAGAGAAGAAGAAGAAACGATAACCACAGATAACAGTGCTGTGTCCAGTTCTGGGCTCTCCAGTAACAGAGAGTTCTTCAAAGTGCCAAGAAGATCACAGAACTACAGAATCACATAATCATTTAGGAAAAGACCTTTAAGATCACCAAGTCCAACTGTAAAACTAGCACTGCCAATACCACCAATAAACCATGTCCCTCAGGACCACATCTTCACATATTTTAAATACCTCCAGGGATGGTGACTCAACCACTTCCCTGGGCAGCCTGGTCCAATGCTTGACAACCATGTCAGTGAAGAAACCTTTCTTTATATCCAATCGGACATAAAGTGCAACTTGAGGCAATTTCCTCTTGTCCTACCACTTGGGAAAAAAGACTGACAGTCACTTTGCTACAACCTCCTTTCAGCTAGGCATCAAGAGTGATAAAGAGTTGGGGGCCGCACCGGTGCCGAGTACAGGGGGATGGTCACTTCCCTTGTCCTACTCACCAAGTTCCTGATACAACCCAGGTTGCTGTTGGCCTTCTTGGCCACCTGGGCACACTGCTGGTTCATGTTCAGCCGACAGCTTACCAACACCCCCAGGTCCTTTTCTGCCAGGCAGCTCTCCAGCCACTCTTCCCGGAGCCTGTAGCGCTGCATGGGGTTGTTGTGACTCAAGTGCAAGACCTGGCACCTGGCCTGGTCGAACCTCATCCCACCAGCTTATTGATCCAGCCTGTCCAGATCCCTCTGCAAAGCCTTTCCACCCTCAAGCAGATCAACACTTGCACCTAACTTGGTGTCTGCGAACTTACTGAGGGTGCACTCGATCCCCTCGTCCAGATCATCGATAAAGATATTAAAGAGAACTGACCCCAATATTGAGCCCTGGGGACACCACTTGTGACCGGTCACTGACTGGATTTAACTCTATTCACCATAACTCTTTGGGCCCGGCCCTCCAGCTGGTATTTTAACCCAGAGAGGAGTACATCATCCAGGCATCCAGTTTCTCCAGGAGAATGCTGTGGGAAATGGTGTCAAAGGCTTTACTAAAGTCTAGGTAGACAAAATCCACAGCCTTGCCATCATCCACTGTGTCACCTTGTCGTAGGAGATAAGGTTGGTCAAACAAGACCTGCCTTTCATAAGCCCAGTTGACCGGGCCTGATCACCTGGTTGACCTGTAGGTACCATATGATGATGAAGGGTCTGGGGCATCTCCTGTGATGAAAGACTGACAGATGACCTCCAGAGGTCCCTTGCAGCCTCAACTTTTCTCTGATTCTGTGAAGGTCTTACTATGACTTAAAGAAAGTCACAGCATGAGTATGAATCCTTTAATTAAAGTAACAGCTGCTGCACTGATGAGGTAGATTCCAACATCCCATACAAATGTTTGCTTTTGGCTTCTATTAAAAAGGTCAGCCAAAGTAATTTTGTCAAATATATCTTTGCTTTACATTAAAGGACAGGATTCTCAGCAATATCTGCATAATTTAAGATTTAAAAGTTTCATGCACGGATAATTAATATGTTTTTTCCTTTTCATGGTTCACCACAATTCTTTAAAGCTGGATGTTTAAAATTAAAATCAAATAGTTCACCCTTCAACAAATCATATGCAGACACTTAAAATGCCTTTTCCTTTTAGTGAAGTTTTGCTGACTACCTTGAAAAATCAGTTGAATTTGAAAATTTTTTGTGAGAAATAAGAAAAATATAGGCTGTAATATTACTGTGTCATAAAACTTCAGTCAATGAAACAGATTTTAGAGTTCACGAGCATTCTGTTCACATTACTACATTTAAACAGAGACAAATAATTTGATTTGCATTTCATCCCTTAAAAGTATTACTCAAATATCCCACCAATGTTACCATAGGTTTTAGGTCTGCAAGACTAAAGGAGTTATCCTTCACTTCCACTTATATTTCCTGTATTATTTCTAGAAATTCAGTAGAACATTATAAAAATATTCAGTGTTTTATATTTTGACTTAAACTGAATGTAAATTGTGCCAGGATTTTGCATTTATTTTGTTGTAGAAGAAAGAGGTTATATCAGAAATTAATTTACATATGTAGAAATGTGTATAAATTATATGTTCTGGATAGCCTACTTTAGAATCTTATTTTCCATGTGTACAGACACTGATCTGAAGAAACATTAGAAAGTCCCCAGTAGTTCCTAGATAGGTCTGCAGTGTTTAGTATGTGAGAAAAGATTTCAGACATCTTCCATAAGAACAAATTTCTTAACAGTTAATAAAAAAATGCTTTTCCCCATAGTAATGTTTTTTGATATTTCTTCTTTCCATGGAGACAAAACAGATGCAGATATCTGCACAAATTTTCAAAGGATATTCAGAAATATTCTGAAGTATGACAGCTTTCCCATGAGTTTTTTGCTTATTTGTTTTTTTCCATGTATCTCAAATATAAATCTTGTGCTCTTGGTGATGCCTAGAACAAAACCACTGTTTGAAATTATCTGAATGTATAACCAGTTTACAAAGTAAAAATAAGCCTATGCAAATACAACCACTATGTAATTTGAATAATGAAGGTGATGTGCTACCCAAGAAGTAACATCCTTGGGAGTATGGGGGGAGTGTCTTCCCAATTATGGCTTTTGATACTGCTGACATAAGAACTTTGTGTAAAATAATGCAAAAATAATGATGAAACAGTGGCAAAGAAAAGTGTCCGGTTTATTTTGCTTTTATATCTAAATGAAACCTCTTCTCCCATCCATTCCTTTTTGAAATGGTGTAAGAGTACAAGTTCGAGCTTCTCTTTTCTTTAGGATAAAAGTGATATTTAATCACAGGAAAATAAATCCTTTCAACTATACAACATACAAAAATGTATGTTCACAGGAACATACATGTAAATAAAACAAAGATGATATTTCATGTTTTTATATGCTTTGAGAAAACAGTGCTTTATTTATTAAATGCTCTGAGATATCCTAGGCATTCTTTATAGTATGTTGACAGTAGCTATGAACAAGGTACACAGAGTTCATAATGCAATTAGACCTAAGTTGTGCTTTCTCTTATGTGTAATTAAAATTTAATTTATAGAGCCAAATGCTTAATTACATGATGAAGATGAATTACAACATGTATTAAAAATAGTAGATCCGGTTTCTGAACAATAAACGGTGAAATTAGAAAAGGACGAAGTTATTTATTCTATTAATAATGGATGGGGAAGAGTAAGTAAGACTTGCTCTTTATTAACTTTGTTTTGTTTTATTGCTAGAACGTGTTTGTTTTGACTTCATCTTGTTTGGATAAGCTTTCTATTTGTGCTAGACCATTTGATTTTTAGAGTATGCTTAAAAGTACTACTAAAGGAGAATATAATTACTTTCTCTTTCATTTAGCAAAGGTGAAAAAACGTATCCATTTGACCCATCCCTTTAGATTTGATTTGATTTTTGGATTTGAGAATTAACTACATTCAGTGTTTAAGAAATCACATAATTCTGTTTTCTTCCTTAGCGAGTCATTAGACAATAGTGTTTTTTCCCTCAGAAGACATAAAAGTTAGAACCCTAACTGCATTATTAATAACAGAAGAATAACATTTCTAATAAGTATTTTTTAATGCACCTTTTTATGTCTATTACATATTCTAGCAAAACAATAAATCCATACCAAATAATATTAAAATACACCACATGTGGAGTGGAATCATTCTTAAAGATTTTTTAGAACAGGCCTGTTTCTTGCACCTTTTATTAACAATAGGTACACTGAAAATAAATAAAATAGTTACCACACTTTGACTACTATTTAGACAGGTATGTAAATAATTAATGCGCAACTGGTCAGAGCTTTCTATCTGTGCTGGCACACAGAGAAATAGTAATGGATTGCATTGTAACTTCATTATATCTAAGTAGTTTCTTGCTTGTATTTTTTCTTGTCAGAGAATGACATAAAATGAAGTGATACTATCTGTATATAATTTCTGCACTACGGGCTTGTCAGCTGGTATATGCTGTGGTTCTTTATACTATACAGGTACAACAATATTTGTACAGCCCCCTTCACATTGTTAACAACGTATGGAGTTACATCAAAGCAAGACAGTTAGAAAATCAGAAAAAAAAAGCCTAGAAGGGACCTCTACGATCCATCAAGGTTAGTTCTCCACCATCAAGATAATGCATATAGCCATTCCTGACAGTGTTTTGCAACAAAATATATTCCACAACGACCCACAGCAATTTTTCTGATGTTTAAGTATCCATATCAAATTAAAAAATTTTCCTTAATGTCTATCCTAAATCTCTTGTGTTACAATTTATTCCTTCTATTTCTTATGTTGTTCTCAGTTGACATTTTATTTGATTTGTTCTTTGCAATTACCTTTTATTTACTTACAAAGAAAAAACAGCCAAACCCAGCTGCTCTATCCTTCCTCTTAAAGTTTTATCTGCTTTAGAATAAGCAACCCAAAGAAGCAATCTTTCTACCATTCTCTATATGCTTACTTGTTTTTTTGCTGTTGCTGTTGTGATTTTCTGATCCCTTTTCAGCTGAGCTTGTTGTAATACTCCAGACTGGGCCCTGACATTGGAAGCAAAGGTTTAGTTACCACCTAGCAAACAGTGTTCGTGTTTGCACATGGCAGTGTAAGGTTTATCTGCTCCCAAATGTATGACAGCAGTTAACTCTGTTTGGCTTTTTGATCCTTCTCATCCTTTCTACTAGCAGAAAGGTGCATCTACTTTACTAGGGGAATGGCCACACTGGGAAGGAAAAAGGTCCATTTAACCCAGTAACTCCAACAGTGGCCATAAATGGATACCTTGGGATAAGTAAAATTGAGGCAAGCATGCATGTTGCTTCCCACTCTGATTATTCCCACTCCCAACCTCTGATTAGTTTCAGATAGTGGAACTTCTTTGATTTATGTGTTTTTCTTAACATATTGCAATCTTTTTGTTCAAGTAGTTTCTAACCTGTTTTTTTCTGTTTTCTTCCTTATACCTTCCACTTATACCATTATTCTTAACTTGTCACTAGTGTTAGTTACTTGCTGTCTCCTGAAACCTCTCTTTTTTCATTTGAATGATAAAGTATTTTAAATATTTAAAATTTTACTGAGCAATTTGATGTTGCCTTTCCTGTCTGCTGAATCGTAAAGTACCCTTTTCTTTGTTCTTTCTTTTAATGCTTATATGCATATGGAATTACTTCTTGTTACACTTGCTAGTCCTTGTCAGCTGTTTCTGATTTTATGCTGTATTTTTACTGATTCTGCCCACATATACAGTTTTATATTTATTTTAATGTACTATGCCCCTTTCCTCACTCAGCACACTTTCTTTTTGTGTTTGAAATCAATGAAGAAAAGCTCATGGACCAGCAAGTTGTTTTTTACTGCTCATCCTATTATTCGTCTGCATAAAAATAATTCTGGTTTTGTAAATCCTCAACTACTTTACTTCTTCACTACTTTAGCCCTTCATTCCAATAAGACCTGGACTCTGGATTTACTGAAGGATACCACAGTGAATTTCAGAGTCATTACTTTGTTGCTCTTTCTGCTTTTTTCCATAGTAATCATGAACTCTACCCAATTTGTGATCACTTTACCCTGGCAGCTTTCTACCCTCCCACTCTCCACAAATTCCTCTCTGTGATTACAAAGTCTAGAAGCACTTGCCCTCTGACTGCTTTCTTCACAAAAAAATTCAGGAAGTTGCTGTAAAGATTTCACAGGTTTAAAAGAATTTAATTTCTATAACACTGGCTTCTCATCAGATGTTCCCCATTGCCCTTAAGTCTCTTCCTTCTAACAGCCCCACTAACCAGTCATAAAAACCCCTCTTAAAGCTTCCTGGTAGATATCTCTAATGAAAGTCCAGCATGACTAAATGTTTGCTTATATCTATTTTATTATTGATAGAGTCTTTCAAGAAATATATTTTCCTCTCCCCTTTTGAAACCTGAGAACATGAACATGCATCCTCCACATATAGGGCAACGCTTCCTCCCATTTTTCTCTACATGCCTCTACTTAAAAAAATATATAATAAATCTGTATCAATATTACTGCAATGAGAACTATCACAAGTTTCTCTCATGCCAATAAAGTAATAAATTAAGTTTATACCATTACTCTATTAAGACTCCCAGTTTCTGTTTATTCTCCATATCTACAGCAGATGCACACACATGCACACACAAACAGCTTCTTCCAAAACTGCTGTTCCTTGTCACACATGTGTGTCCTCTGTCTGGAATTGCCTTGAAACGATGGGAATTTTGGAACTTTCTGGATTAGGTCAAAAGAGAGGAAAGGATTTGAATTAAAAGTAAGAAGCTATAGAAAATTATGACACACCAGGTATTTCATTTGAAATATGCCTGGCTCCTGAGGATTCAATGAATTTATAATGCTTGCTTCAGGTGCTTCTTATAGCACAAAATAATAAGGGAGGAAAGGAAGTGTGGTCTTACATACCAGTGAAAATTTAAAGATTAATAAAAAACCCTACAAAGATTCAATGCTGGTTTGGATGAAAAACGGAAAAAGTAATAGATTAATAAGGGTGTTCTGCACACAACTGGAACAGACAAGACTTAAAAATGAAATAGATTAAACTCACGTGCCTATGTTAAGTTTGTGAAACAAATCTACAAAAGGCAAAAATTGAAGTTATTGCATACACAATACTTGGTCTCTGGCTAATGCAACTTTAATAAGGAAGCTAAATTAAATTTAAAAGAGGATGAAAAATATACAGGTCACTTCACTAGAGTTTGGTTTCCTGCTGGTTACTGATATAGGTTATATTTTCAGTAATCAAAGTACCTATCACTGAACTCTGTTACTGGACTCTGTCACTGGACTCTGTCAGAACCATCACAATTTTTTATGAAAATATATTTATTTATTTATTAGCAATGGAATATAAAGGGAAAAAATAAAAAAAAAAAGTGGGAGGAACTTTTTTTTCAGCTGTCCCAGGTGTGCTGCAGTCCTGCAGCCATCAGCTCAGTCAGCTGTGGCTCCAGTCCAGCAATGCCTGCTAAATACAGCAGTACCCACTGGGTGCTGACTCCTGCTAAAGGGAGAGCCATACACTGCTGCAATGAAGTCATTGCATTATGCTGGGTATTGCTCCTCTAAACTTTAGGATTAATGACTCGATGGACTATTGGACAACAGAAAGGGCAGAGAGATTTTGCACATGCTGGGCTAATGGTGTTCTCAGGGACGTGCACTACAGGGAGCCATGAGTGCCTTTGCAGTCAGCAGATCTCAGTCCAGCTTCACAAAGGAATTAATAGATCTGGCTGGGACTTAAGGAGAATAGAAGGATAACTGACTTTCCCTCAAGAGAAAGAAATTTTGAGCACTCCATAAATGATGAGCTTTAAGGTGCCAAGAGGAGATACAAGAGAAGAAAGCTGAGAGCCTCAATTCAGGGAACAGATTTGGGGATTTCTATGGATATGTTTCTACTTCTTCAAAGACATGAGCTTCATAGAGAACTAAAGTGTTAAAGTGATTGATCTGTATTATAATATTAAGTCTACTTTATATGCTTTTTAAACAGGGTACATTAACTCCATTTAAAAAAAAAGACTAATGCACAGTTAAGAGGTATCCTACTTAATACAAATGAGATAATTTGGGAGAGAATTGTTTGCCTGAGCTGCTTGACAGTAACCTGTTGAAATGGTTTCATGATGGTAGTACTTCTCATTAAATATGTCTGTTTCCTATGCATAATTTTCATACTCCAAAACGAAGGGGTTTTTTTATGTTTTGTTTTGGGGTTTGGTGTTTTCAGTAAGGAGGAAAAAAAAAAGGGAAAGAGTAAGGTTCAACCAAAAAATAATTTTCATTATTCTCTGAATAAATGAGTTTCTGAAAACTATGCACGTTCATCGACAAAGCACAGTGATTCTCTTGTGATCTAATTATAAATAAGATTTATAAGTAATGCAACCTTCTGTTGATGTTTTGAGCATCATGAAATATAGGCTACTATTATCTGCAATACAACCATTTTTTCATTCACAATTTGAGTGAACATGTGGATTTTATCAGGATACTGGAAATTCAAGGACTGCAAAAAATCTGTTATGACATGAGAAACTACACAGGTAGAATTCACAAGGGCTAAAATACATTGTTTTGGGTGCAAAATACAGAAATACCTACATTAAAGCAGGGTGGAGGAGCAAGGAGGGGGGGAGGGGGGAAGTGGCCTTCAACTTTTAGGAACAAAACTGGTAAAAGTGCCTGAAAGTCCAGGGCAACAAATCATCATCAGTATGACAGAGTGATTGGGTGTCCTAGCTAAAAAATTCTGTATGCTCTAGAAACAGATGCATTGCTAATGATAACTTATATTTAAGAATTTCCAGTAGCTCCTCAGCTGGGCAATATTTCTGTGCGAAGTGAACAACCCACACTGTTTTGAGCTATTGTTTCTTGGTGGTGTTGTACAATATGTTTAAAATAATCTCTGCTTTCATAAAATAATAATAATTTCAAAGGTAACAATGTAAAACTATAAAAAAGAAACATATATTCAAAGTCTTCATTGTATGACATTTTATGGTGGCTTTTGTAATGCGATTGTACATCACAGGTACACTGACTGTGAAGGCATGGAAAGAAGATTGTCACAGAGTTATGTGATTCTTAGGCAAACACTAGAGTCTGGATACAGCTGGAGAATGTAACTGCATCCTCACTATTAATTTTCCATGTGCATACAAATTCACCTTTTTTATCTAGTATCTAATTTTGACTAGTGTCTTCAAGCTTTTTGTCTTACTGTTATTTTCAATATTATTTCCTTTGCATATCAACTTTCTCCCTACAGGCAGTATTCTTGTCTGTTGTATCAGAATGCCCATTGCATTAGCCTTTACACACATTACCTGGCCTACTTTACTTCAGCCTTGAAACTTAGAATAGAATGCTTGTCTCAAATCCCAGATTTTGAGTTCTTTTGGTCAAAGTTCATGAAAACAGACCATACTGTAAACTAAAGCAATATCAAGCTTAAGAGTGGAAAAGATGGGGAAAAGGTGCATCCTTCATTAATCAAACATTGGTTTGCACTCAAAATATAATGGAAATGTTAATAATACTTAGAGAAAGAATTATATAGAAGCAGAGATTTCTTTATAGAGGACTGGCTAGGCAAATAAGATATGTGCAAACATTAATTAGTGAGCTATATGTCCTTAGTAAACAGTTTCTGCAAAAAACCTGAAAACATACAGCTGTCAATTAATTCTAGTTTAGATCGATGAGAAAGTGATGTTAAATGCTCAATCAATACTACATATGAAAGAGAATCCAAAAAGCACTTAATAGTTCTAATGACATATGATTTGGGAGTTTGTTTTTATTACCATTTTCAGCTAATTACTTACATCAATTACAGTCTACAGCTTTGTTACAAAAATATGGATGTTCTTAACCGCTTTCATTGTAGGTCTAATTTTTTCCATGTCACCAAAACATTTTTTTTTTCATTAAGCATACTGTATTTAGATAGATTTTTCAAAAGTGATAGAAATAGCACCACCTGAAGAATTAGAGGAATATGTACCATAATTATATACTGTAATTATACATCTAGAAATAGCTTTAAGAAGTAATGGATACACTCAGACTGAGTTCGTTGTCAAGTGACATATTTTTTCAGCAGCCTGCCATGAACACCAATCCACTGCATTCCCACTCTCCACTTCTTACAAGCTTTATACTGAAATGGATTTCCCAGTGAGATTCATATCTATCTGAGTGCTATTCATACTGTTATTCACTGTAAATATCTCCAGCAGCCCTATTAACTTTAATGCATTAGCTCTTCTTCTATTTATTGCAACTTAATGAATGCATAATAATTTTAGTTTAGGACACCATTAGCAGAATAGATTTTCCAGGCTTCTGTAGCTCAGCAGATGTACTATCATAAATTACTACAAAGCTACGTGCTCTTTTTATGACGGCCATAAGACAAAAATATTAGAAAACCATTTTTCTATTCTCCTGCAGACTTGGCATTCAGAAAGGCTCCAGGTTTAGTAAAAGCATCATGCCTGTGTGTTATAATCAGCATATGTTCCACAAGGAACCAGGATTTAAGCAGAAATGAGGATATAAAACATGTTCTACAGCATTCTTTGAGGTAGGGCAAGGAGACAAGAATCCAGCAAACACCAGAGAGCAGCTCACGCCTGGCAACTGGGACTATTGATTCACATTGTATTCATAACAGGAGTTCTTTCCCTTCCCTATTTTTTGGAAAAGCACTGAATAAAAATGAACCATATCTTTGAGGGCTTGTTGAGGGCCTAGATGAGCAAATTAAATACATTTTTGTTGTTCATATTTATAAAGATAAAGCAATGTAACAGGGATGGCTGAGTGAATTTCAGTGGAATTTTGATGTATAAAATGTTTTCAGAATCCCTCCTATACTTGAAAGCAATGCTTGAACCCCTGGAGAGCAGTTTAAGTAGCTGTAATATGCACTTGGGTAATTCATGGAAATCCTACATATAAAGTGTTAGTATGACAAACAAATCAACTTGCTTTGATCTAATTTTAGACTATTAAAAGTACTAACCCAGCTGCAAGATCCACATTATAAATCCTAAGGACAAAATAAGTTAAAACAAATAGAGATGCCCATGAAAAACCACCACTTCCTTATGCGAAATGTATGTTGAGTATTGGATGACTATTTATGGCTTAACAACTTGTGCTATATTTGGAATATAAATTAAATGAAAAAATAGGATTATTTTCCATATTCATCAAAGTAAAAATAGCTATCCAAAGCTGAAGCTCAGGTGCATACTGCCCATTGAAGAAGTAAGATATTGTCACAGACTGGAGAGAAAACTGCAGCATTTTCCACAACAAAGTTGAATTCTGTTAGTAAAATGACCAATCTTATTTAATCTTTCAGAGCATTTTTGGCTCTTTCATTTACCTGATTTAAATACATTGCAACACAGATCCATATCTAAAGTCTTCAATTTCTCACATTTTTCAGTGCTTTCATTTTGTCTATGTGGTAAATAAGAGATGTTTCTTAGAATTCTCTGTTATAGCTCAGTGTATTCACACAACATTTATCATCTGGGATGCTTGCCTTGGGCATGGTTGTTGAACCTTTCTATTTTATGTGTGTGTATAACCTTGCATCTCTGAAATAAGCTCAATTATTTAAGGATTTTGGTAGCTATCATTATATCAAAATATCCCAAAAACGTTCATTTATACCCCTTTTTTCTTAACTACTGGAGCAGGACTGAAATATGAAAACTTCTCTGGAAATACTGGGCCTCATGAGCTCGATGTGCTACAGGTGACCCCGCAGGGGGCCTGCCCACCATTGAACAGATGTTCCTGTGCTTCACTGTTTCTTGTAATAAACCATGATTGATAGAACAAGCATTAACTGTGAGAAGGCTCACATTTATTTAAGAATATTATATTTCGTTATAGGATAAATGTATACATTTAATATGCTCTTACAACCTGCTCGAAAAAATATTTTTTTATAAGCAAATCAAAGTTTAGCTTCTCTCCCATTGACTGGATGAAGCTTTTCTGGGTCAGGAATTCTTCACCTCCTTGGGACGATAAACTAACAGTTCAATACTATGTGTATTTATCTAGAAATTCCAGGGAGAGTCACAAGGACGCATCATCTTCTATTCCTCAACAGAAATCAGAAATCCTATGGAAATCACTATATTTAGTTCTGACTAAGAGTTCACATGTATGAGCAGTTAATTTAAGTCTCTTTGACTTGCATTTCACGTTGAACACAGTGTGTCAGCAGCTGGAAACTTGCATGTGACTCATATAAATGAGACATACATATTCCATGTTAAGTTCAGTGAGATATGGCAAACTGCATGGAGTATATTTCCAAGTAAACCGCCTGTCAGGGCAGACAGCTTTGCACTGCATGTCATCAGCTCTTCTTTGTAGGGCATACAATGATGGTAATGACATCATCACAGGTGTGCTAAATCAGGGGGGAAGCATCTTGGCAGTGGGTATTTTAAATAACATTTTGTCAGGGGAAAAGTACCTTCCAAACATGCCAAATTAATTTAACTGTATCCTACTTTGTAATAAAGGTAAAGCTAAGCATTGCAACATTTATAATTCTTTTCAATTCGTTGCCCAAGGACTTTTCCTTAGTTTCTGTGTTTACATATATTTATATATGCACTCTCATGTACATGTGCACATTGTGTGGAACGTGTGGAACTGCAGCAATTACACTATTTAATCAACCTCTTTCTGGTAGCTAAGGAAAGATTAGAGAAACCTTTAATTCTGTTTATTCACTTAATTCCATTGGATTTGAAAACATAATGGGATAATTTTTCAATTTTGGTTCAGTATGTTTCTGCATAAGTAATAAACATTAAATCAAATTATTATTGTTTACATCTTAAAAATAATATTCTGGGCGAACTAACAAGTGAAAGATTTATTGGTTTTGAATTTGTCTTCTTCTGTAAGGTATTTCTTTCTTTAAGGAAGTTGTAACCTTTCTTTTAAACAGGAATTTCTAGAGTTACCTGAGACCTTGCCGTATTACTGCCTTTTCATATTATGCATTATGCAGGCATTTTGCTGTGTATATTAGTACTGCTGTATCTGCCTGAGTAACAGTGGCACACAAGCCAAATCATCAGCGCTGAATTCACACCGTCTAATTAAGTTAATGTTAAAAAGTTCATTCCAGCTTTAGAATTAATTAATTTTCCTAGTTTTAGTGTTAGTTTATAGGTCAGCATGCAACATTAGCTAGACATACATCTATTCTGTATCCAGAAGGATTGCTGGCACAACTAGCATGGAGTCACTGCTGAACCCATATGAATGATCCTGAACATTTGAAGAAGTCTCAAAATGGGAATCCTGTACTTCCCGGGAGTGAGAAATGAAAGATGATGCAGATTGTTCAGCTAGCACTGAGCAGTAAGATGAGTGAGATTTCATATGAACTTGTTCTCTAGAACAGGTTGTCCAGAGAAATGTGGATGCCCCATCCCTGGAGTTGTTCAAGACCAGGCTGGATGGGGGTTTGAGCAACCTGGTCTAGTGGGAGGTGTCCCTGCCCATGGCAGGAAGGTTGGAACTCGATGATCTTTAAGGTCCCTTCCAACGTTAACCATTCTATGATTCTGTGATTCTGTGATTCATCTCCTGTGTGATTGCCAAGCTCTTGCTTGGAAAAGTGAAACTGAGTGTGGGAAAGGGCTAGGGGAGAAGATAACTGTAATTCAGATGAATACAGTATTTTTGCATCACAGAAAACACTATTTCTGAAGCCAATCAAATAACAATAACAATTAAAAAGCAAAACCCAAAACCAACAGAAAGAAGGTAACTTGACTCTTTTCCTGTCAGTTCTGTCACCTTTCAACAATTCAACAAATGCTGAAAAGACAAGTTGTTGTATAATCAATTACACATTTTTAAGCAGGAATGATCGGTATAAATAGCAAGAGAAAAGTATGCAAAGATTAGAGGATTAATTTTTTCTCTATAGGAAATAAAGGAATACATGTAAACACTTTGGCAAAGCTAATAAGAGTGATTTTATGGATCAGTACTTGACTCAGACTCAAAACATCTGGATGGGTTCCCAGGTGCCATTCATAATGCTATCACAGATGCAATTCTAGATTTAACACGTCTTATAGAATCATGGAATGATATGGTGTTGGAAAGGACTTCTTCTCTCATTACTCTTGATTTCCTTTGTAAACAATAGAGACAGGCTGGCATCCTTGTGTGGGCATCCTATTTCTTCTTAATATTTCCTCTGAAGTCTCTTTTAGGAGTGCAGATGGTTAACTATAAAGATTCACCAGAATTCACTATCCCTGGATATTAAATACATATTATCCTGCACAAATGAAACACTAGGCTATGACTGCATGTAAGAGAACATCAGAACTTGTAAATGAACTTAAATCCAATAGTAAGTCCATTTCCTGAAGAAGCATCTGTTACTGAATAAATACTTATTTCTCTAAAGGTAGTTATGAATGCTGCCCGACTTGATGGTGACCCAGCAAACTGCACATCACTGCTTCCCTCCAGGGAAGGTGTTCTGCTGAAAGAGGCAGAATAGGTTAGGCAACAGAAGTGCAGAAGCAACTGAAGAACAAGGTGCTTACAATCAAATGCTGCATTGGGGCCCAAAGTAGCCTGACATAGCCTTGACTAATGATTTAATTCAGCCCTTCAGCATGCAGGTGTATCTGTTCTGTCATCTAGAGGACACACAAATCACTAACACATGCAAAGAAGGAGCTGATGTTACAAGATAATGGTAATGTGCACCTGTGATTTAGAAGGCAAATCAAGGCCTTAGAACAGTAGGATACATAAATTATTATAAAACCTGTTTGACTCTAGAAATCAAGGGGCTTGCTGTATAAAACACAATAGTTCATCGCTTGTATTTTGGTATTTTACCAAAGATTTAAATCTAACTATAAAAAAAAAATAAAATCCCTACAAGAAAGTCTATAAACAATTCCAGATAGTCATAATTCATGACTGGTTTATGCACAGTTGTCAAAATAATTTTGCTGGAGCAGAGAAATGGAGTAATGTCATCACACAGTAGTTGACTACTTGCCTTCTCTTTCTTTGAGTCAGCATTTCAGATTTGGAAATGTCTAACCTACTTAAAGCAAAGTAAATTACTGATAGTACTTCATGTTTTCATCCTTTCACTGTAAGATTAATTACTTTGTAGCCACTTTACAGAATTTTGATTTGTCTTTCTTTGAATGACAGTGTATTCACATATAAAGAGGAATGAGGGATTGAGACTAGGAAATTGCTTTAATTTTCCTCCTATCACTTAGTAATCTGTCTTCTCAATATCAGGCTAAAAGGTCAATATCTAATTTAGGATCCTGTTTCTATAATGCTTGAGGTGAGTAACTTTTGACTTCAGGCAAGATGGTCTTGTGATTTAATGCTTTTTTAATGTAAGAAAAAGCTAAGAAATTTGGCCCATGCTTAAAAACAGTCATTGAAAAATGCACAAAGCAGGTTATTTTTTTTATTTATATTTCATTTTATTTTATTTTATTTTATTTTATTTTATTTTATTTTATTTTATTCTGAACATCTATTTGCTGCAAATTCCTGCAAAACTCTTGGGGCAGTTGCCACAGCTTTATAGAAGCTCTCTAAGCTATTACTTTTCAAGTGGCCAGTTTTGGATAATTCTGTATAATAATTCTAGATTATCCACACTGCTTAACGGCCCACACTTTCAGTGCTCTGGGTGCACAACTTTTAGCTTCATACCCTAATTCTCTTTGGGCAACCCAGCTGTCTTCCAACAAATCTGACAGTGGAAGAGTTAGACCTGACCAATTTTCACTTTGGCCAAATGACCTTTTGCTGCCATTTGTCCTCCCAGCCTGGAATTGATCACTTTTATTGAACATTTTAGACATAACTTTTGAACCCACTTCTCTGGAATAGAATCTGCAGCCTACTAAGTCTCACATTTTAATTTGTCTGAGTAGGTTGCACTAGATAGCATAAAAAAGCCATAATCTCTCTTTCCTTTAGTCTTTTCACAGCTGTGAGACCTACCAGGTTTCCACAGTTTCAGTGCTGTGCATAAACAAGTTTAAGTTCATTCATGTAAAATGGACATTTAGTTTTATATAATAGAGAAAATAATTTATTCCTTCTTTAGTAAAAGATGGGCATCCAAAGAAAACAATAAAACCATCTGTATTTTTCCCTCAATTACTTCTTACAGTCTTGAGAATTTGGGGGGTGTAGGTCAGAACATTCCTTGGAATTTCAGGGTATTCTGTTGCACATGCCCTTTCTTTCGAATCAAGGTATACTCTTCTCACTCCTGCAGTGAAGTTCGTTTTTTTCCGAAGTGGCACTTCGGAAAAAGTGGCTAAGATGAACCTCTCTTTAGCAAACAGAACCCTTCCATTGCTTTTCTTTGCTACTTTATCTCAGTGAATGCTGGCTAAATTATATATATACGTATTTATAATACAGGTGTAACTGAGAACCAGCAATTTGAAAACCATGTTTTTTCTGATGGATTTTCCACACCAGACCTCTCTCTTTTTTTTTACCCAAAAAGTTTTTCCTAGTTCATGTTGCCTTCTCAGCTTAACTGTTGTTTGGCCACAGTCCAGTTCGTCAGGTTAATGACTGATACTGTTTGTTCTGCAGCTTCATCCAGACAAGCAGATTGATTTCTGTTAGAGAATTTGGCAGTTTGTGATGGACTTACTTAATACTCCTTGGAGCATTCTGTAATATAGTGATTTTAGGAGTTAACTAGCATTCTTCAGTGATACACAGACAGATCCCCCAAATTTTTCAGCAGCTATATTGAAACATACATTTCCCTGATTGTAGAAATGGGATGAAGAAGCATTTACTACGATATTTACACATGCTTGTTACTGACAAGAGTCAGTCTTACCATAAGATGCATTTTAAGTCCACAAATTACCCCCTTTACAGTCTTCCTTTATGTCCTCCTCATGGTTAACAAGCTACACATTCTCTCGCAACACTACAAATACATGCTGAACAAGTATTTAAAGAATTTCAAGCTCATTCTAACTTCCCTACCAATGGCTAATTCATTATACCTAACGTACAGAAGCTTGCTATTTCTATTTTTATATACAAAGCAGAGCAAAAAAGGAGGATGAAAACTACAGCAAGAGACCGCTCAATGACATTTTAATAGATACAGGCATGTGACCATCTGAACCGTGGCAGAAAAGTGCTGTTTGCTGGGCATTCTTATGCCATTGGCCTTTAGGAAAGAAGGGTGTCCTTTGATCTCTTTCTAGCACTGTCTCTGACTTTGTGTGACCTTTGGCAAGTCACATTAGTTTGGTGTGTGGCATCCATAAAAATTAGTAAACTATTGCTTTACTTGTTCTCTTGAGGCTTGTGAGGCTTAATTAGTGAATTTCATAAATCTTTTCTAGACTCACAAACGCAAAGTGTTATAAGGACAAAGTTTTATTGTCACTATTCCTTTGGGAAATGAGTTTCTTAGAGCTACAGGAGATAATTAGTTACATTTTGCAGGCTGTGCTGCAACTAAAACCATCATTAAAGTAATCTCATATAATATGAACAATACTTTTGCTCACAAGTATAGTAAAATCAGATGTGGGTTCTGGGTTTGTGACTTGGCCTTTTCCTGCCCTTCGACAATCTGAAAACATTTAGGATGTTAGGATGTCACCATTTTAAAATGGTGGTAATTTTTCATTTCATTTCTAGAAAACGGCTCATATTGAATGTTTAAGAAATACGTTTTGCCTGAAAATTTTGTTTTATTACAGATCACATCCCCCAGTTTCTTGCAGTTGTTCACAGTTGTAGCCATAGAAACTATAATCATCGTTTTCGAATTACTTGGAATAGCCACAAAATATTTGTGCTAAGAAAACTTGTAATTTAAATGAAAGAATTTGCTGTGAGTTTTCTTGTACAAGCTATGACTGACGGCGTTAAGCCTAACACAAGCTGTCTCTCAGCTGGCCATTTGCAAACGGACTGATTGCTTCTGAGCAGCCAATGTCACCTTCCCTCATTATTTGGAGGAACACCACAACATCTGAGAGTCAGCCTTGTTTACTGGAATTACAGCAGCCTGACTGCCTTTGTGACATTAGTAAAGGCACTAAGGCACTTCTGAGAAGTTTATCTTACAGGCCAAATTTTTTAAAGTAGGTGCATGAAGATACATATACACCTCTCTCAAGTTTTTATTCTCCTGATGTCTCTGTCTCCTTTTTTAAACTTTGTGAATTTTAGTTCTTAATGTTTATCTAACTTCCACTACAATTTCATTTTTTCAGACAGATCCACGTAGTCAGAGAAAACCATCAGGTTATAGACAAAACTAGGTATACCTTCCCTCCACTTATTTTGTCCCTTAACTGTCTGTTTGGTTTTGGTTTTGGTTTTTTTTTTAATAAGAGCAACGTATCCCTAAACTTGCTCATTAATCTGGATTCTACTGTGGTTTTTTTCTGAATGGTTGGCCAGGTAGTTTAAATTTTCACTGCATCTAAGATCTGTGTTTTGAGGAAGTCCACTAATTCCTCACAAAAAAATCCTTATCCATGTGATCATTCTCATTTAGCAGCAACCTCAGTCACAGTACCCTTGTTCTTCTCCCATTTTATTATCACGCACAGACTTTCAGCTGGTACAATTTCTTAGGTATCTCAAAGAAAGTGCTTACATTGCTCATAAACTGTGCCATGCCTCCCTTTTCACAAGCCAACGCTTCCTAGGCAAGGGGTACTATTATGTTGCTGTTCCTGTCATGAGACCTCACAGAAGTTCTGTTATGCCAACTAATTTGTATATGTGATCATAATCACAAGATGCTGCTGTTTACATTTATTGCATTAATGAATATTCATATAAAATGTTAATTAATTTTATTTACTACTCACCTTCTTACTCACTCCTTTCGTTACAAGTAATCCTCTCACCTTTGGTTCACGGACCAAAATATTGATTAAAAAAGTAATAATAATGCCAATACCTAATTTAACATTCTTAGTTAGCATGTCAGTACAGAAAGGCTGTCTGGTTTTGCTCTTCTTCATAAGGCAACTATCACTCGGCAAGCTCATGGAACTTCATCCTGTGGTGTAGGAAGCCACTATATGGAAATACCACCAACACAGCTAGGCCTGAAACATCCAGGATATCCCTGCCCCTTCCAGTACCTTGACCCCAGCTAGGAAAACTGACAATAATGCTATCTACACCTTCAGGATCCAACTCTAGCAGTACCTGTAGTACCTCTGTAAATAAGAATCATGGAGTAATGGCCTGTGTGAAAGACAGGCCACATCATACTTTCAGTAACAGCTTGAATTTGGTCTCCCTATAATTGCTGTGCCTTACAGAGTAGCAACCAGAGCAACCAGGCATCCCTGGATTCACTACTATTGTTCATTGAAAGATCTGGGCATCCTGAGGAGTCTGGCCATGAGATAAAGAGTCTGTATCTACTGATTTGGGAAAGTGTGCCATAGACTTACAAAAGTGTATCCTGACAAAAGAAACCATGTCAGCAAGAAATGCTTCTCACCTTCATTCGGTAGTCCAAACCATAATCAAGAGACATATCTTAGAATTTTTATTAAATCTTTAACAGTCCTAAGAAAGTTCATAAAAAAGATGGACAAGAGCAAGACCATCTAAATGATGCTAATATGGTAAAACCCAAAACAAGCTAAACTTGTGCTGGTGGTATGAAGCATTTCAGCATTTCTGAGGTATTGAAGAGAGTTTGCTTTCCTTCTGATATTTATAGAGCATTACACATGAAACCTCCAACGACTGCAAGGGGCCGAAAGGGCTCAAACCTCTCAATAGTCCATTTAACATTTACCTGTAGTAACATATTGAATATTCAGGTGTCCTCTCAAGTGAAGCAGCATCTTAAAGGGAACATATTTATACTCACTATAAGTAATCACAATACCAATACCAGAAGAGATAGGATGTGGAAAATAATTTTGACTTGTAGAGAATGTCCACAAGAGAGATTCATGTATTGCAACATGTTGTCACTCATAAATAGGGTTCATAATTTTTTAGTAATAATAAAAGGCCATTTGTGCAGTGGGTGAAAACAGTATTCTAATAAGTCAGTGGAAAACAAAGCTTAACGTGTGTTGAGCTTCATCCTTGCAGTTTTACCAGATCATTCTCAGCAAGAAAGCCTACAGTGAGTCATAGATATAGATTATATAAATCTATTTCTTTGTTCCTGTAACATGGTTCTTTGAATATTAATGGGTTAAAAATCTTTAACCTGATGCTAGGAAAAAGCTTGCCAAACATTAACATCAAAAGTATTTTGAACTTAGAACAAAAATAATGAACTATGCAATCTATTTTCTATACAGAGTTTATATTTTTCAAAGTAGAATAGCATTTATTAAATCTAGCTGTTTTACTTATGGAACCACAGGAAGAATGGTCTCAACCCACTGCACAGAACAAAGGGACTATTATAGAGAGAAATACTGTGGACCTATGCAAAAAACTGTGTTACTATCACTTTGCTTTCCTTTTCTACTAAATATTCATTCATGCATCTCATCCTGGTGAGAGAAAACAAGAGGGAAGCAATTTGAAATACACTCATCCATCTCCTGCATAATCTTTTCCTTGTTTTCTGCTCATGAACAGTATTAAATTCCACCTGAACAAGGATCCAACAGAAACAAGATATAGATATAACATAGTGCTCACCTGTGCTTGGAAATGCCTCAGTGAGAAAGTGGCAGCATAGTTGTTTGCACCTTTTTTGCTGATAGATGATATGTTACTGACATCCTGAAGAGTGGTATTTGCTAAAGGCTGAACTAAGCTCTTTATGTAGACAACCTTCTAAATGGGAAGCAACATGTTATGGCCTTTATCCCCATTTGCTTTATAATTGTCATCAACTCCTGACAATTCCAGTTTACCTTTCAGCATTGTAAGACAAAAGTTAATTCTATACTTTTCTAGTTTGGGTTTTTTTTTTTTTTTTTTTTTTTTTTTTTTTTTCCAAAATATGATTTTTTTGAGTGGAACATTTGTATGAAATAATACTCCAAAGAAATAAGACAGTAAGTCTAAGAGGTGGGCAAATTTTATTTTCATCTCCTTCTCATGATGTTTCTCTTAACTTAATAATGTTAAATGTCAGCAGCAGGTGCTGTTTGAATCAGTGCTGGACGGTTTGACTAATGCTTTATAGTTTAGGCAAGGGTTTTGAAAATACTGCTGAATACTGTTTGCCTGTCTACAGTAATGAATGTTGTGGTTATTTGCAATCATCATCAATTCAGTTAATGTTAAGAATTAATGCTGATAGTTTATAGGTTTCCAGTTACTTTTCTTCTGGGGGAAAGGCCAATCAAAATAGTGTTAAAAACATTCTGGCAAGCCTGCTACCCAGCACATCTTGCAGTGTTGCCCTCATTCTTGTAACTGATGGGCAACATTTATTCCCAAAGAATACTTAACATACTCAAAAGCTTGTAGGTGTAAGAGACTCTACGTATGTTGGCTCAATGCACCTGTTACTGGTACTCATCCACAGTCATCCTGACTTTCATTGTTTAGGCTTTCCTTATAGCAGTTGACTAAACCCATAAACAAATCAGAACTGAAATGTTGCACGACGGCTTACCAGTTTTGGAAAACATACTCTTGGGAAGGTCTTTCAAATCCATTTTTTTGTCTTTTTTTTTTTTTTTTGTCTAAATGAAACAGAGACAGACATGGCCATGTGTCTGTCACACCCATGCAGGGTGTGTAGAAAGGACAGACCCGGTGTCAGTTCTCTGATCCATTTTGTTTAGAGAAAAATTGTGAGCAAAAGTACCTCATTTGCAGGGAAGCACCATATTATAGGATAAATATCTTAGGGTTGATATCACACAATTCCTCCCGATGAAGGTTTTATATTTTGACTAAACCTGTTTACAGTGGGGCATGAGATGGAGATATTCCAGAATGATTACTTGACAAGTTCTGTGAAACTTGAAATCAAACGTACTAAATTTGTCTCCCTCAGATCATTCAATGCTTTAACAGTGTTTCACTTGCTTTTTTGTTATTCTCTGGCTTGTACATTTTAAATTTTTTCAGTGCAAAAACTTGTAATTGTTTATGAACTGAAATTGTCGTTCCCTCTACTAATGAACCTGGTTGCTAAGAAGGAAGCCTTAATCTCTTTGGAATAAGCTTTCGTGCTGTCAAGCACAATAGAATAATAAAACATACTTGTAATCATTTATTTAGATGAAATGGCACTAAAGATTTTCCATAAATGTCTGTACAAACTGCAAGGAAACTAGTTTTTAAGCTGATGCTCTGAACTTTATGAACAGAATAGGGAGATACTTCTCTAAAAAAAGGAGCTATAAAAGCCAGCTGACAGTGCAAAACCCTTTAACATAAGACATAGGAAATTCCAGACACAGGAATAGGACCTTATTCTCAGTGTAAGAGATTCACTGGTGCATCTGGAAATAGGTGTCTAGCTCTGCCTCAGGATGGAGCCATAAACTGCCCTGTGCAGAGCAGTGCTGAATCAGCTCTTCTCTTGTGAAATGGGTCAATGAGCAAGAAATGAATTCCTGTCTTTAATTCACCAGGAAAGATTCAAACTCCTTTTTGTACTTAGAGGGCACAAGAACTCCTATCACCTCTGACAGGACTGCCCTAAACAGTGTAGCAAAAATTTACAGGATTGAGCTATCTCAGTCTCTGCTTCTAAAGATGGTCCAACTGCCCTGTGATACTCTGCTACCCCAAGAAGGACAGGGAAAGACTTCCTTAGTCACTGGGGATCACGCTGGGGAGGGAGGATACCAGGAAGAAGTTCAGTTCTTCAGTCTATCTTATAAGAATTTTAATTACGACAGCTTTAATTTTCCTGCTTCACGTCAGGCTGGCATTGTATCTATCTGGGATGCAAGTCCTTAACTCTTCCAGCTCAGGCTCCAGAGACAAGGAAACATGTCACTGGGGAGTCCTTATGGGACTGGGATGTGAGCAAGTTATTTTGCCACTCCGTTTCACAGTATGGATCGTTGAGTGCACATCTACTGGCACAAACTTAGGCGCTAGGAGAACATCTAGTAGAAAGTATATGCACCCAGAGTCTAAGTATTCAGAAGTTTAGGCAAAGACTGATGTGGGATTTCAAGGATTTTTTTTATATTAAGTATCCACAAACTGTTATGAAATGAACCCTGAAGTACTTCCCATTCCTTCCTTTGTTTTAAAAAAACTCACAAAATTTAATTGTATAAATGTATGCATCGTCCACACTGAAAGAATCAAAAAAAAAAAAAAAAAATCAACGTCTGTTAGCTGCAAAAATTCCAGCTCCCTGCAATGTATTGCCCAAAATTCAATACTGAAAAATGGACTCAGCAAAAAAAAATTAACTGTGCAAGTGACTTGGACTTTGTCTGCAAAGTTTTCTTCTGTTGTTTTTAACCCTTTAAGATATCAGATGAATGCTACATAAGGGAAGAGGTGCAGTTTTATGATTTGCTTGTTTATGACGTTTTAGCACAACTTGTTAGCACAGACATTAAGGTGAGTTTCAACATTAAGTTTTCCAGGTACATTCCATTTACTAAGATAAAAGTTGCTTTCTATTCAAAGATGGATTAAAGAATATATGGCATTTTCACTGATTTTGATTTGTAGGACTTGTTTTAAACATCAAAAATAGAAATTAACATTTGATCATTCAGGCATGAGTTTATATTCCTTACTGGCACATATGTATTTTATCTACTCTTTCTTCTTTCTTTTTTTTTTTTTTTTTCTTTAGATGCTTTTGTTCTGCAGTATACTGAAAGTTGGCTGCGTTCCAAACAGATTTAGGAAAGTGATCAAACCAATATATCATAATACAATTTTCTAAGACTGACTGATTCAAATAGGCTGCTGACTAAGACTGCCAGAAAACAATGAATGTTCAGGATTACTCAGAATGTTAATGCGAATTTTGCCTTCTGTCCCCTTAGCGTTAATTAAAATTAGAACAGACTCTTTCATCCTCTTTATCATTACAGCTTAAACAGCTTCTGACTGACATCTCAGCTGACTTATTTTCCTTTCTAACTTTTACACATATGCCAGCCTGGCCACAAATCTAGACAGTAATTTTTCTTAACATCATTTGCAAGTCTAAATGGTGTTGATGGATAGAAGGAACTGAGAATTGCCTCTACTTCCAAGGGTAATCTTTTCTTTCATTCATTCCTTATGGAATGGACAACTTAGACCTATGTGAAAAGTGAAGAGTAGAGGTAAATGTCACCTAAATTGTTATAAATATAATTCCAACTGAGGATAAAAATTAAAGTACTAGTTTTGATGTTAAAAACTTATGGTAAATTGATAATACCATTAACTAGGTAGAGCATTAAGTGCTCTATGTTACTTCAAGATATATTCAGAAGTATAAAAGGATTATATTCTATGATGTATTTCCTTTCCAAAATCTGCTCCTCAACAGAATCTTGTCATGTACCTGTTATCACTTCTATCATGAAATTCAGTCAATACGTAACATACTAGAAGTATTCCATATGCCATTCAATTCCCACTTAATGGGTAGAAATACAGCTGAGAGCCTGGTTACCCATCAGGCATTTGCCTTTGATTCTGAGAACTTTTCTAGACTGGTCCCAGTGCAGATTGCAGCTTCCAGGACATTTTAAATAAATACTATTGAACTATAGCCTTTACAGTGATTCCACTAATGAACTTTCATAGTGCAATACACTATGAAAAGATGCCATCTAATTCCAAATATTGTGTTTGTGTCTTCTTTGTCTTTAAGAGAGAACAGCCCAAGAATTATAAGAATACGTCATCAGTTCTTAATGTTCCCACTTTCTCCCTGAATGCTATGACAACTCTTAAAGTGAAACCAGTAAATTGTCTGTTCTTTGATACAGCTTTATAACAAAGGCTAAGGCCTTAATACTTTTGGAAACATAGTAAAAGCTGTACTTAGGACAAGCCATTCATTCATTTTACATTGGCCATTGGACAGCAAAAAGTCATTTGCTGATTAGCTGGGCTGGGAACAAAGCAGTGGTCACAATGAATTAATAAATGTTGAGGTATATGGCTCCAGAAAACCTCATTTATATCACAAGAATAACATGGCAAGATCTCCATAGATCTTCCTCTTTTTCTTTTGTGCTGTGGGATGATTAATGGATTAGGTGTGTTTGTGTGTTTCTTTCCTCCCACACCCGGGATTGCCAACACAGACAAATGTCTCCCTGCTTCAGTATCACCACAACATTTATCCATTTTCTGAGAGCAGAAAAAAGTACAAAAAGCAAAAATATTTTTAATTGAAATTCTTCATCCTTTCTTAAGAATATTTATCCCTTCCCACATTCTCTAGTAAAACAAAAGCTCTTTCTATTAAAATAGAAAAAAAATACAAAAAAAAGAGAAAACTTGTTTCAGGTTTTCATTTCAGATATTTTTTCATCTGCAGCTTTTGTACTTCTAAAGCCTCAGCACAAATGACTGCAGTTAAGTGAAATCTTAAAGCCCCGAAGTAACAGCTTGAGTGAAACAACAAAACTGGCATTAGCAGTAGTTATGCACATATTCCCTCAATTAGCAGTGAGATACTCATCCTTATCAGGGACATTGTCATTTGTAGAGCTTCCCTGCCTCCTCATCTGTTTTCATAGCTACACTGAATACATTTGAAACTGAAGAATGATCAAAATCTAAACAGCTGTCAGTTTTCAGAGTCTCCAGCCTCTGCATATGTGCTGCCACTCTGCCAACGCCATGCCTAAATGTCAGTTATAACAAGGAGGACATGCATATTGTGTTATATTAGCTGCTACTAATTTTCTCAATTATTGTGGCTAGCACTATTGATTCTTCCATCAAAACGAACAAATTGGACAGGAAAAAATACTGGAAAAATCTCTGTCTAATTATAAGCGCTCTTTAAACAACACCTCCATCAGGAATAATCATACCCTTATAATCATTGCCACATATTCAAAATCCCAACTGAGGAAAAAACCTCACTGTCTTTCCTTACAATTAGTGCCTTATTGTCTCCTTGATCACATGAAATTTAAGCTCTGCAAACTCTCGGATGTGTTTTTTTTTATCTCTCAGTGTTTAGAACCTGAGTTTGAAATTGGCAGTCTCTATATGTACAAATCCCTCCCAGAAATTTTCAAGAATAAGAACAGCTATAGCCCAAAATTTAAAAAAAAATAATCCAGAAAATACATATTCATGTTATTTGCATGACTGTGGTACCCAGAATATACCTAAGAGTTGTCTAAATAATTTCTTTTTGTAGTGTGTTGCTCCCAGACTGCAAGGTACTTCTGTAATACACCACCGCTTCGTGTATTAACCGCTGGCACTGCAAATTACAGCTCAGGCAGGGCAGCTGCATCTGAAGGTTCCCATTACTCTTTTCTTGATCATATTTGCCTTTTCTCCCCCCGTCTTTCTAGACATTTGTCTTTCTAGACATTCTGATCGGCTGCCAATGTCTCCCAAACTGACAGCATTTAAATGTTTGATGTTTGGAAATGAATGGAACTGACATGAACTTTGTACAGCTAAAAGAAAGGGACAAAAGATCCAGAGACAGAACCATGATAGAAGGACGCACTTCTGATGTATTAAAGTGGAAAAAAACCCAAAACACTGAGGAAAAGAAAATGGTGAAATATTCAGTTGAAAACCACGTAGTCCTCAGGTTCTTTTTGTGTTATACAATGATTCTTGATTTTTGGAAGTGAAAAGCCACAGTAATCATGGCATGGATGAGAATTTAAATACTGAATATATAAATATATTAAAAGGGGAAATTTGGCATCTAGAGTGACTAGGAGAGTTGCAGGGATAGATTTTGCTAGTTTGCACATCACCATACACTGAAAAGATAAAACTTGTGCTAGTTCTTAATTCTTAAAGAGACAAAGATAAACATAGAGACTTCCTTTCAAGTATTTTATTGCATGTATTAAATGTTACCAGTAGCTTTAATTCAATGGAATTCCTCTCTCTGTCTATATGACTTTCAGGACTGAGGCTAAGGAGAAAATTTTTGTCACTTTTCATACAAACACAGTTATCATTAGTTTTCTGAAACAAACAAACAAAATGGCCTGCACCTATTTACTTTCTGACTAAATCCCTCTAAAGCAGTTTCAAGGAGTGATATTCAATGTTGTGCTGTTGTAATTGCTATTTATTCATACTGGTATTTACACATAGACTACAGGATACTAGCCTGCTTTCTGTTAGGAGGCTGTCATCAGTTAACATCAATGAAAATTGCTGCCTGGAGATAAAAAGAAATCTGACCAGGCAGGATTTGATTCCATACTCTCATTTTTTTTACATTTTTTTTGGCACAAAACAGATTTTGTATCAGTTTAGTGAGTTAGGTTAAACCAGCTTGTCAAATGAGCGAAGACTAGGATAGTAAGTAGAATTCCACTCTTCTTATAATATAGTTTAATAAATTTAGTGGAGGATGCTGTAATCTGATGATAGAAGCATTTGAAATACTTAGTTACTGAAATTCATCATGTGAATTTCAGGACACGTGAAAAGCTGCTACATTTCAGCACTGAATTAGGCTACTTCTGAGTACTTTTCAGACAGTCATCCTGAGTCTCTAAGCACACTTAGGACTCTCCATCATGAAATGCATTATATAAATGTAAATTTATACTAATATTTAGACATTATCAAAGCTATTCCATAAACTGCAAAGTGGCATGTGAAGTAGAGTAAGAAATTACTCATTGTGTATGACAGACAAAGCTACTTGCATACAAGTAGTTTATGCAAATATTTTACATAATATGCTTCATCCAAGAAAAAAAGTTAATTTGTATACATAAACACAGACACATATTTTCACATACGGCAAACAGTTACAATGAAACACAGGCATACTAGAAATAACTGAGTGAAGAAGTAAACTATCTACCAGCCCCATTTCATTTGTAGATGAAATGTGTTACTATTTTAATATGAGTTAAGAAGCACAAGACTATGGAATAGCCTAGCCTTGCTTTATAAGTCTCCAGTTGATTTTCAAGCAGCTCATTTTGGGTGCAGCAAAGGGAAGTAAAGACAACAGAACCACTGGGGTTTTTTATTTGTTCATGCAGAGGGAATTTTTGAAATGTACCTTTTGTAATCAACTTTGCTTTGCTCTCAAGTCTGGCTCTACCATCCAGATCCAACCCACCTGTCTTCAACCACTTGACACACTTAAGAAATACAGAGTTTTTCTCTCACATGAAGGTCAAGAAGAAAACACTTTACAGAGTAGCATTACTTACGGAGGCCTAATCCAAGGCAGCCAGACCTGATCCTTCATATCACAATCTTCTCATGGCAACATTCCCAGGACTTGCACTACATTTTTCAGGGAGAGGCCAGAAAGGGAAACGATGCCCTGTTGATGCCCACTTGTTTAGAAAAAGGCAACTGCAGTATTAAAATGTCAAGATGTTTGTTGTTATTAACAAGGCCAAAAATAAATCCTTTAAGAATGTGAAAAATAAGGGCAGCAGAATTAAATAGGACCTCTGATGACCTGAAAAAAGCCCATTTACAGTACTTTTGCTGTGTAATGGAACAAGCCAAAATAAAGCTAATTTATCTAAAAATAGTAACTTGCTTTTTAGTAAATGGCCCACGAGGGGGCAATAAAAAACCTAGAGAATCTTTGACATAATAAATAATTAAGAGACTGGTCAAAACTTTGATAGAAATTCCTTATTGCCTGTAAATTACAAGACCTCAAGCGTATTCCTGCAGAAAAGGAAATGTACAATAACACAGGAAATGACTCAAGTGCCAAAACCAACACAATAACATTAAATATTAAATATTAAGTAACAGCAAGCCCCAAAGGAATGGAACTTTACATCATGATCTAATTTATGTTCTGCATCATGAGGACTTATACATGTTAATGGTTCAAGTGATAAATTCAAATAAAAAACCCAACAGTGTAATAGTCTAAAAAAAGAAGTACACTAATAGGTCATGTATATAGTAATAATCTCCTAAATTGACCCATTAAGTCATAAAAGACAAAATTATGTACCATAATTAAGTATTCTATAAGCCATTGTCTAACAAATACTCAACATTTTCCCTTCATTTGATGAAATTTTAAGACAGTAGACCCATACTGAAATATTTTTATTTCACTGAGCTACAGTAACTCCTGAGCAAGAGTGATTTAGATTCCCAAAGCACTATGATGATGTTCACCAAAACCACCATTGCATGTAATAACCCAAGACCTGTGCTGCTCTAAATTGGTCAAATAATATCTCACTCCCAACTGCAACAGCAAAGTCAGGTACTCAGTCCTCTATATAAAATGCCAATATTGTTCTCCTGAGCTCTACCTACTTTTATCGGGGATTAGCTAAATTTGAAATTAATAATAAACACAAAATCAATGAAAATCATGTCATACAAAATGAAGTAACATACATTAGGCAAGAACAGAATCAGATTTTCAGAACATCAGTCACCCTACATTGCAAATGCAAAATAATATTTTGAGTAATTAAATAATATAACAGAGTAAAATCAGCTCTACTAGGTTAGGCTATAGCAAAATGAAACCTCGAAATAATCTTATTACTTCACCAATTCCAGCCAAAGGTCCTTTCCTTTTTTTCTTATTTCCTCAACAATTACACTCATGTTACAGCTCTTCACACCTACAAACAGCTTAATGTAAACTATGAATAAAGGCATTAATTAAAAAGCATTACATTAAGGTTATCTTGAGACAGCACAACATACTTACACCTACCCAAGGGAGACAAAGGCTGAAAAGTATTCAAAAGTATTCATACATTTCTGCCTGCTGGTACATAGCAACCTTGCTAATATTTAAGGTTTGAGCAGCTGCTAAAAGTCCACTTTATACTAAAGGGCATAGTGATCTTGTGTGAACAAGTATTGCTCTGTGGCTAATTTAAAGCTCGAGACTCTTTGACCACTTGTAACAAAGCCATGTTTGAACATTGGTCACAAATTGTGAAAAACTATTATCCTCAGCAGGCCTTGGTTTATTAAAGAGGAGAGATAAGCATACTTCTGTGTTGTCCTAATTCTTTTCAGATGGTGACAGTGTGCTTAGCACTATAGAAAACTTAGAGTTAAAAAAGACCCTGTTAAGAGGCATATAAACTCCAGATATGGAGGGGCATCCCTTACATGTGCTGGCTAATCTTATCACAAATTCAGGGTGAAGCCTGATGAAAAAATGTTATGATTTTAGGGGAATAACAAGGTGCTATGTTAGAGAAATCAATAATGTAACAATGCCCCTTTGGCAAATTGGAATTGATGAACTTGAAAAAAAACATGTAGCAGGACCACTTTGAAATAGGAACCAAAGCATCAGAACAAAAAAACAGTTCGAAGCACAGGAAAAATGATCATGAGTACAAAAATAGGAGGAGGAGAAAGCAGTAATATTGTCTGTTATAAATACTGCTTTAAGAAAGTAAACCAGGAGCTTCATTTCCCCTAAGTAGTTCCAAAACCACCAAAATGACCTGAAAACCTAAATCACATTTTCAAACAAATTTAGGACAATAATCTCATATGAGTTTCAGAAAAAAAAAAAAAAGGATTTATGAGCAAGTGCAAGAATATCCCTCTGGTTCTCTCCCTGCTGTTGCAGGGCTTTCTAATTAAAACGTTATACAGCACTAACAAACAACATCACTTACAGACTACAAACAAATTTGAATATATTTGTGCAAGGGAGATGAGATCTATCTGTATGTATTTGCACATCTGTATGTGAGACACTGGGGCTTCTAAGTTACCTCTATCATATAGTCTTGCATCTGGTATGATATAACCCCAGGCACCAGGACAGGCAGTCCAACTGATTGGAAATCAACTAGGTTGAAAAGTACCTTCAAGTCCTGGCGATAGACAAGTTGACAATGAGTCAACAACGTGCCCTCATGGCAAAGAACATCAACCAGCTCCTGGGCTGCGACAGATAGACAGTTGCCAGCAGGTCAAGGGAGGTGATCCTCCCCCTTTGCTCAGCACTGGTGGGACACACCTGTAGTGCTGTGCCTTGTACTGGGCTCCCCAGTACAGGAGAGACATGGACAGACAGGAGAAAGTGCAGAGAAGGGCCATGAAGACACTGGAGCACCTCTCTGACGAGGAGAGGCTCATAGAGCTGGGTCTGCTCATCCTGGAGAAGCTGAAAAGGAAACCTTATTCCTACCTATAACTACATGATCAGAGACAATGAAGCCAGACTTCTCAAAGCTGCACAGTGGGAAATTTCCAGGGGAAATTCCTTTGAGAATAGATCTAAAAAATGCCAGGGTCTTCTAGAAACTTCACGTGGTCTTCTGTTATTGTGTCAAAATACAGGAAACTTTTGAATTTATTATGAATCAGTAGAGCACTGATATAATAGCTATGATAGCGTTTTATGTAGCTCCTAGTATACTGTAAGAGAAAAGAACACTGATAGCAGAAGTGGAACTCAAAGCAAACGTATTATTTGTTTATCTAGGTTCCCGAGAAAATATTATTTACACCATCAAGCACACTCATTTTAGCAGAACTTTTATAGTCTACTGCAGGCATTACAGTCCATCACCTGACTATAGCCCAGAATATATTATTCTTTTTGTATAAGCACTGCCAGAGAAAGCTTTTAAACCTACTTTTGTAGGTTTTTTTTTAAAGGACAACCAGGAATTATCAAGTAGAGAAGAGCCAAATTAAAAGTCCAAGATGTCCTTATGACTAGTAATAATGTATTAATTAGAAGCCAAACTATCTGTATGTCTTTTGCAGCAAGAGATAATTATATCAAGGTGTTATGACACTGTATAAAAATGTCATAATATTGATACTTTTATCTCTTTTTGATGGATGATCATGTCATTACAAAGGATGTGAAACACAGCATGACACTAAATCAGCCACATAATCTATGTAACGCCTGATAACTTTGTGATACCATTTGTGTTGCAAAAGCTGACTTGTGAAAGGTACAATGTGTCCATTAGAAGGGAGACAACTCAATTTTTATTTTCCTGCATTTGAAGTTCTTGAAATGTGGAGACAAAATATTTTTATTTAAAACTCCCCAAAATTAGAAAACACATACACAATTTACCACAGGACTTTGAAGAAAAAAAAAGGCTGAGGGGAGACCTTATCAATGCCTACAAGTATCTCAAGGGAGGGTTGAAGGAGGAGGGAGCCAGACTCTTTTCAGTGGTTCCCACCGAGAGGACAAGGGGCAACGGGCACAAGTTGGAACATAAGAGGTTCCACTCAAATATGAGGAGAAACTTCTTCACGGTGAGGGTGACGGAACCCTGGAACAGGCTGCCCAGGGAGGTTGTGGAGTCCCCTTCTTTGGAGATTTTCAAAACCCGCCTGGATGCAGTCCTGAGTAACATGCTCTAACTCTGGGCAATCCTGCTTCAGCAGGGGAGTTGGACTAGATGATCTCTATGGTCCCTTCCAACTCTAGAAATTCAGTGAAAAATTCAGTGAAACTAAATTGTGTGTAAATGCCCACATATACACATAGAAATTCTAGCTAAAAAAAATTAATGAAAAGTATACATAAAAGATGCAAAAGAAAGTAATTTATAGGTACAGAATTTATTAACTTTCCTGTTCCCCTTGTTGTAAGCATCAACATGCATTTTTACCATCTCTTCAGAAAAAGTCCAAGAACAATGTAGATACCTGTGTAAATTGAATTTTTTTCTTCTTTCTGAACTCTGCTGAGCAAGTAGAAAATAAATGTAAATGAGAAAGGAAAGCAGCCAGGGTTCCTCTCGGTTCCACAGGGAATGTAAAGAACATGCTGCTGGTGATATTTCTGCTGTTGTATTTAGTGCCAACAAATCTCCAAAGAATTTTTGTTTCACAACAGCAAACTGTTGAAAACCTGTTAATGCACTCCGAATAATAATACTTCTAAATTCAAACAAGGTTCCTTTCTGCTTTCTCAGGCTAAGCACCTGGGGACCCCAAAGCAAGAGAGGGAAAAATAACCCCTGCATACATTAGAAAATACATAACTACAAAGCATTAGTCTGTAGAATTACTAAGCTTTTTAGTATTCTACTTTACTATCAGTACAAGGTATTTTACAAGTCTTGAAGCCAACAAGTCAAATGGGTAGACTAAAATAATAGCTAATACAGCAGTATTAGGAAGCATGTTTTGTCTAGCAATGAGACAGAAAGAAAATTTATGAAAAAAAGAATATAGGAGAGAAGTGAGAAAGAGAGAAGGAAATGGTAAAACAGTTACTACATCTATCACATATATAAAGGTCAACTAACAAAAAGAAAAAAGGTTTTCTCACTTTGCCTGGCAGAAGTAATGCCTCTATAACCAGAAAACTTAATGCCCAACATCTGTTGACTTCTCTGAGAGCAGACAAAGGCTCAGAGAAAGAAATTAATATCCACAAAAGACGACATGAAGCATAAGAAAGATCAAACCATAGGAACATGGGGCTACTGCATGCATCCTTCCGTTAAGGAAGACAACTTTGGCATATGATTGCTGCTTCTTGGCAAACTCATTGGTGTCTACATTGATCTTTTGAAGCCTTTGACTGTCTTAACCTGCTCTAGTACTGATTAACTAATTCACAGAACAGGTGAGGTTGGAAGGAACCTGCAGAGGTCATTTGGTTCAAGACCTGTACTACAATAGGGCCACCTAGAGCTGGTTGCCCAGGACAAATTTTGAATATCTCCAAGGAAGGAAACTTCACAGCCTCTCTGGACAATCTGTACCACTGCTCAGTCACCTGCAAAGTAAAAAAGCATCTCCTGATGTTCAGAGGGAACCTGTTGTGTTTTAGTTTGTATCCCTTGCCTCTTCTCCTGTCACTGGGTACCACTAAAAAGAGCCTGGCTCTGTCCTCTTTGCGCCCTCCCTTCAGGTATTTACAGACATTGATAAGATCCCCATGAGCCTTCTCTTCTCCAGGCTACACAATCCCAGGTCTCGCAGCATTTCATCATAGGAGAGATACTTCACTTCATGGCCTTTCACTGGACTCCATTCAGGATGTCCATGTGCCTCTTGTACAGAACTGAACACGGGACTCATCAGTGCTGGCAACGCTTTGCCTAGTGCAGTCTGGGACACCATTGTCAGTCTTTGTGGCAAGGACCCCTTTCTGGCTTATGTTCAGCCTGCTGCCCACCAGGACCCTCATGTCCTTTTCTGATGAGCTGTTTTCCAGGTGGGTAGCCCCAACCATGCACCACCATTGATGTATGGTGTTGTTCCTCCCCATGTGCAGGACTTTGCGCTTATCCTTGTTGAACTTCATGAGGTCCCTATCAGCTCATTTCTCCAGCCTGTCGAGGTCCCTCTAGGTGGCAGCAAGACCCTCTCAGCAGCTCCTCCTGGTTTTATGTCAACAGCAAACTTGTTAAGGGTACACTCTATCCCATCATCCAAACCATTAGTGAAGACGTAAAACAGGACTGGAGCCTGCAGTCTTGATCCCTGGGGTACACCGCTGGTTACTAGAGCTTGCATTGCTTATCACCACTCTCTGGACCTGGCCATTCAGCCAGTTTTCAGTCCATCTCATTGTCTGTTCCTGCAGCCCATACATTGACAGCTTGCCTACGAGGCTCTTACAGCCTTTTGCCTCACTGAAGTCAAGAGAAACAATATCTGCTGCTTTGCCATCATCTACCAAGCCTAGAAGGTTCCTACATCACTGAAGGTTATCAGGCTGTTCAAGCATGAATTCCCTTTGGTGAATCCATGCTGAGTTCTCCTTACCGTCTTTGTGTCCTTCATGTGCCTGGAAATGGTTTCCAGGATTAGTTATTCTATCCCCTAGTCAGGGACTGAGATGAGACGGACTGGCTTGTAGTTCCCTGGGTCCTTCTTGCCCTTTTTAAAGATGGGAGTGACATTTGCTTTCCTCCAGACCCCAGGCATCTCTCCCAATTACCATGATTATTCAAACATAATCAAAATTGGCCTTACAATGACATCAGCCACCTCCTTTAGTGATCATAGGTGCATCCTATCAGTTCCCATGGATTTAGCATATGTCCAGTTACTCAATTACTCTCTCTCAATTACTTACTTAAATTAAGCAGTGTGCCTAACTATTCTCTAACCTGATCCCATTCTACTAAGGATACAGCTTCCTTGCTTCACTTTTTTTCTTATCTCTGGGTCCTTACATTCCTGAAGGCCAGTCTTACTAGTAAAAACCGAGATGAAGAAGTCATTCAGTTTCTGTTTTTGAGGAATTCTGTGTTTGAGAAATTAGACTTCTAAGATTAGATTTATATATAAAAAAAATTCCATCAATAATAATCTTAATCTGGATTCCTACACTTCTTCACCTGCTCTTAGCCTCTTGTGCATTAAAAGTACCAGACCTATAGCTTAATGCCTGGAATAAGCCCACATAACTTTATTTTTAATTCACATTTCTTATTTACATGACTAAACACTATGCATGGGCAAAGAGAGACAAATTGCCACAGGACAATTTTGGCATCTTAATTTCAGTTAAGAACCTTCTTAAGGTGCCTTCTTTTTCTTTTGGTTGAAGGACTCCATTCCTGTAGATATAACCCATTTAACAGCTTTTGCTTAGTCTGTCGTCACACAGTTATGCTGCTCACTTTGAGAGTTCACACTTACAGAGATTATGTGAAAAGAAAGGCAAAAATTAACTGAATGACAAGAAGAGATAAATCTGGGAAAGTGAAACATCAGTTGAGAACTGTATATCTACTAACATCCCCTACTTCTGCTTTCCCTAAGTATTCTCAGTAAGTGTGAAGTAACAGTGAGAGCAGCAGTGTCAGTTATAATGTAGTTGATGTGATTTGCTGACTTATCAAAGAACAGTGAATGGCATGCTTCATGTACCCAAACAGTCCCATGAAAATCTGGTATGCAGAAAATTGTGATGATATTACAGTCTTATCTCCTGAAATGCTGTAAATGCTGTCATTATTCTTGAATAAAGCAAGGTGGTTACAGTATCTGAAAAAAAATGTACCAAGAGGAGAAACGGAGAAATATTCTTAAGCAGGTGTCTATTCAACATATTATTACTAATCATACTTTTGTTAACCATTATCTAAATTCTGTCTGACAGAGATATACTGAATTTATTCTGTCCTGATATCTTTTTTTTTTTTTTTTTTTTTTTTTTTAAATTCCAAATGAAACAAGTGAAGTATTGCCATTGTTTTGTCTGGAAAATAAATGACAGCTGAGGAGAACCCTATGCATCTAAGCCTTGACAATGAAATAAAATAGAAGTAACAGTGCACTAAATATGCAGTGCTAAGCACTTGCAGGTACAAAAAGTTATGCTAATATAAGAAGCATGAGACTCTCTCATTGGAATAGGTGGGTCAAACTTAGAAAAGTTCTCTCAGGATTTTAACAATTCCATCACATGAGAAAGTTCATATTCTATAACTAAGAATTTTCTGATTTTGAATTGGTATTTCTGAATGTCTCATTTTATGTAGAACAAGTCTTAGAGACCATATACATGACATCAAATTATGGTTACCTTGCAGATTAGTAACCCAGCTTGGAAACAAACAATTAGTCAAAATGGGCACCAATTAGGCTTTCAGCCTGGATCCTAAAACAATCTCCTCTCAGGAGTGTTATTTTTGCCTTTGTTGATGATACACAGAGGACAGAGTCCTAATTTAATGTGCCTGAATTGGATGCCTAGAATAGACAGCAACAACATATCCACTTATTTCCAAAACTCTTAATCAGAAGGATAATATGCAAAGCAAATACATGTATAGGTGTTTTATAAGGCAACAAATACTTTATGAGATATACATCCTTTTTAATATAAAATTTCAAAAAACTAATTATTCTTCAACTTAATTAGAAAGCAAATCATAGAATCATAGAATCATAGAATCATAGAATTGTCTAGGTTGGAAGGGACCTTTAAGATCATCTGATCATCAACTCTGATAAAAACCACCCCTAAACCATGTCTCTAGGCACTATGCCTACCAATCTTTTAAATACCTCCAGGGCTGGTGCCTCAACCACTTCCCTGAGCAGCCCATTCCAATGTTTGATAACCCTTTCACTGTAAAAATTTTTCCTAATATCCAGTCTGAACTCCCCTGGCGCAACTTGAGGCCATTTCCTCTTGTCCTGTCGCCTGTGACTTGGGAGAAGAGACCAACTCCTGCCTCACTACACCCTCCTTTCAGGTAGTTGTAGAGCAGAATAAGGTCTCCCCTCAGCCTCCTTGTCTCCAGGCTGAACAATCCCAGCTCCCTCAGCCTCTCCTCATAAGACTTGCACTCCAGACCCCTCACCAGCTTCATTGCCCTTCTCTGGACCCGCTCCAGCACCTCAATATCTTTTTTTGTGGTAAGAGGCCCAAAACTGGACACAGTACTCGAGGTGGGGCCTCACCAGTGCCGAGTACAGGGGATGATCACCTCCTGAGTTCTCCTCACCACGCTGTTCCTGATACAGCCCAGGGTGTTGTTGGCCCTCTTGGCCACCTGGGCACAATGGAAATGGAAACAAATGCTACAGACCTCAGAATCATTTCTGAATAGGGCATCTGTTTGAAAGATAGATTGATTTTGTTTGGTAGTCTACAGTTAAACATAGAAGAGTACAGTTTTACAAGGTATCTGCAAAACAACTGCTAGAATTAAATTTCTATATTTCCACAGATGAGATAATTAGAATTTTGTAGACGGATGATTAACTGAGAATATGCTATCATAAATCTTTCCTTAGTGTTTTGAAAAATCTACATTTCCACAAGATCTGTTTGGATTTTTACATTTGTATGAATATGTTATGAATTCAGGCAAGTACCAAAGGACTTACTCTTCAGTCATACTCTATGGCTTTAATTTCATTAAAGTAAATTCATTGCAAGCTAGTTTAGTGTTAAGACAGCAGGGTGTTGTAAATTTTGTTTTAAACTATTCAGAGTGTATAATCCAACAAAATTAACAAAAAAACCAAACCCTCCTGCGGTTGTGAACATACTGCTATCAGGTTTACTTGCTGAATCTCACTTGCCAGTGGGGAAAAAAATAAAATAGCCAGAGTTTTAAAAAGCTCAGAAAAAGCAACAGAAATTAGATTTGAGAAGTGATTGGGTACAGATCTATCATGAGGATGAATGATCTTACAGAAATCTGCACTAATGCATTCGTATAAGATAGATGGATTTGATTTAATCTTGCAAAAAAAAGAATATTGTGTAACTGACACGCCTGACTTATGAGACTCAACTCACTCTATCACCAAGAGAAAGAGAGCGAGGCTTTCAGCTCAACCAAGGTCTGATACAGACTCCGTTGTAGGATCAGTATCTATTTAACAATTGCTTTGCTTCTTTATTTTTCGTTTTTCTTTTCTTTCTTTTGAAGGGGCAAGAGGGGTACCTGAAAATCATATTACTGCAAAATGAAGACCAAAGAATAGTTGGTAGTACATGATGGTACAAAGATGCTCTTGCTTCTACATCATCTAAGAGGAAAATATCAGTCTGGCCCTGCTTGTGAATTACAGGAATGTTCTTTTGGGCTTGGTAGAGGGAACACAGAGACTAGAACAGTTGATTTGACTAACACTTTTGGCAGTTGCAGGAACTATAGGTCAAAATTCTCTTGTTTGTTTTAAAAGTCCAGATAAAACCATTTCTGACTATTTGATCTTACATTTATTGATCTGTGATGTTTGAATGTTTCTGAAGAAGCTCACAGAGATATCTTGAAATAGGTTATACCAACACCTGTAAGTAGCACAATGTCTCATTTTCTGACTCAATACATAGTAATTCAACATAGTCCCTGACGTTATTTTCAAACTTCAGTTTGAAGCAGGAATGAAGGCAATATAGACTTGCTGCTGGGAGAATGGGATGTAGCATGCGAGGGACATGCAAACACAGCTTTACTGGGAAATCTTAAAAGTTGCATGATGGAAAAAAAATTATAAATAATAAATTATTTCCTAATATGACAAAGTGGTGCCTGCATTTTCTTGTGAACTAAATATAGAGCAATCGTGTAGGTCAAGCAAAAACCTGATTAAATAGCATACGCACATAAATCAATAAATCCCATTAAAAGCAATCCATATTTGCATTTTGGCCTGTTTGACACCATTAAGCTGAAGCTGCTAATCTATTAATTCCATCAATATCTAATACTCTGAGATTAGAAATAAGAGGGACTAATTGTGAACCAATTAACAGAAATCTTTGCCTGCTGGCAAATAATATGTTGTTAATCTAAAATTTGACTTACAATCTTGCTATATTATTCTATCAAGAACATAGGGGCTGTTTATCTTAGCTAGCGTATGGCCTTAAGTATTATTCATCTCTAAGTGTGTGACTCCTAGAATTCATAATAAATGACATAACAAAGCTAGATACTTAGCCATTTGCAACTTAAATTTGGGATACAGGAAAACTGCTACTGGTATCACTGCCAGCTGTAGTCATGTCTCACCAGACACAAGAACAAAACAACTTCCACACTAACAAAAACATTTCCACGAGGAATAAAACACTTCCTCTGAGTTCAACTGCAAGAACTTTTCCAACCAGTTCCCAGAACACAGACTGTTAAAGGCACAATAATCTTTTCACAGCATTGTAGTAGCCTGGGCAGACAATGTAACATGATGCAGATATGCTTTCATAACCAGAGCAAAGATGAGTTTCAAGGCTCCCAATCAAAAATTAATTCATCAGTTGCTACTTTTGGCACTAATTTTTTTGTGTGTGTTGGTTACTCTTAGATACATTAAGCAAATGTTAGACAAATTTACTTCAAAATGAATTATGAGAATATTGTGATCAGAGCCCTGGAAAGCAGTTTTGATGAATTTCTCTGCAGATACATTAAAATTCTTTGTGGATTTAGAAACAGGACATAGATCTATTTTTAATCCTTTACTTTTATTTCATGCCACAAAACCTTCATTAATAGCATGCTGGGATTAGAACTAGCTTTTTTATTTTACAATTTCTCATTTCTTAAACATCAAGAAAATACCACAAACACTGTGATTAATTCTGTCTTTAGTAAGACTTATCTCCCTTGAGTCACTCTGATAAATTACTTACATCTTCATATATTTTACATAGATGAATAATATCTCTATTCGATACCTCCAAATATTGTAGGAATTAAGAGCTTTTTAGAATATTCTGCAGCACTGCCTACACTGCTGACTGAAATAATATGGGGCTTCCTCTAACCAGGTGTTGTGGAAGGAAAACTGATGGATGTGTGTAAGAAAAAGAAGGAAAGGAGAAATTTATTTAACAGTTCACAAGAACAGATATAATAAAAATGTTCCGGGAAGACTCAGGTTGAAAATGGGAAGCCTTTGTAGAAAGGCATATTCTTTCTTTCTTTCTAGTTGGAAGATTAATTGGTATTTAAAATTGAACTTTTTCACTGACATGAATAATGTGAAAATGAAGATAATTAAGAAAATTTAATTACAGAACTCTATAATTTATGAGAAAATATACTTTATCAAAGTGGAAACTATTTTATTGGAACTTAATAATTTCTTTTTAAAGTATAGCTAAGAATTAGAAACATTTTTAGTCATAACTTTCTTATGTCAGAAAATATTTCATTTAATCATTGCTCAAGTATTTTGCTTGTCATAAAAATTCTTATCACAGGTATTTGAAAACCTCAGTAGCAACAACTGACCAGAAGAAATCTAAAAGTGCAAAAGATCTTGTGGGTTACTTGGAAAGGCTATTGAACTGAATGAACATTTTTTTCATATATCACACACAAGTAGAAGGCAAAATTTTTGTTTTATAGCGCCTACTTAATTTTTCTTAGATATTATTTTTAATTATTATTTTAAGGTAATTTATCCTCCCTTATTGTTATAGAAGATATTTTAGAAATCCAAGCAGTTCTAATAACTGAGAGGAACAATACCTGTTACAACAACAATGCTATTATTACTTCCAATTACTATATTCCATGTTAAGCTCTGTGGAATTCTTTCACTGCTTGGAGAACTGTAGTTGTGACAGGTATAGCAAAACTTCACAAACCTTGAAAATGCTGCTAAGAAAAGGTAGTGTGGTATGTCCACTATACCATCAGATTGCACTACAGGACACGGTAACCTTCCGTGCAAGTCAGGAGACATACAAATTTATAACCTTAATCACCACAGACTACAGTATAAGTTATAGCAATTATTTAAGACTATGATGAACAGCAGACAGAAGACTGAGAGAGAGCTTTAGAGGAAACGTCTTTTTTTTTTTTCCCATTTGTTCACAGAAGTACCTTTTTTATAGTCCTAAATCTACTCTAATAGGAAATTCTGAACTGCAATGGAGCACACGTAGGATAACTTGCCAAATCAAGTATTTGAAATTTCTTTTAACTTCCTTAAAGATTCAATTGAACATTTCTTAAATTTTTAAAAATGGTAATATAATCTCAAAATTCAAGAACACAGGAGAATTCTAGGGGTACAAACTGGTCAGCTTTTAGATTTTTTTGTTTGTCTTACAGTCTTTCCCATTAGACAAGCTAAACTAGATGTAGATAAACTATACCAGATGTCAGAGAAACTATATCAGATGCTAGATTTCATCCAATGCCCAGATCAATGATGAAAGTAACTTAAGAAAAAATTCTGGCATAGTTTCTTATTCATTTCACTGTTTGCGTTCCCTAATTTGTTCATTATTTAAGTCCATCAGGACTTGTTGATAAAGTGCACATATTCTATGATTCTATGATATTCACAGACTGTATCTTGCACTCTTTAATAAATTATTGTAACTCAATTGAAGAATTAATTCATATATGCATTTAGAATGTCCAAGAGGGAATATTATAACATTTACAAAAATGGTCTTGTATATCTAAATATCTGAGCTCACATATAACAAAAATTAATTTCTCTCTCAGATTATCAGTATCTGAAATCTTCCCACAAAGATAAAAAAACTTTTACAAGTGAAGTTTTGAAATAAAAAGAGCAAAAGGAACTAATCATCAAAAAATTTATTGGCACCGTTAATGGCCAAGACAGATGATTCTAGGTCATTTATTTCACACAAAGGAAATAATAGTTAATGGGTAAGTAAAAGTACGTGGTTAACTTTTGCTATTTCTGCACATCAAGGGATTTTTTTCTATAGTTCTCTAGGATGCCATAAAATCCATTTATCATGAATGAGTCAGATGATCTTCAGCATTCTCTTTGGTGAAGCTTTACTGGATTTTCAATTTACAACTGAGTTCACTGGTCAAGTTTTTAAATTCTTTATATGCTAAAATAGAGATGTCATTATATTCCATCCACAATGGTTTGTGTGGTGTTTCTACAAGTCACAAATTAGAATGAAATAAAAATTTTCTAAAATTCTGCAGCAGTCCAATATTTTATTGCATGATAGCACTGTTAATTAAAAAGTGTCTTTTGGATTATGTAAGATAATAAAAATTATTGATTTGTAAATGTTATACAACTCTACTACAGAGACAAAAGGAAAAATTGTGAGAATCTACCATTTTATTCCCTATATCCCTTTTCATTTTTAATACCAGTTTCCTATAACTTTTTTTAAGTTTTCCAAGCCTTCACTGAAGTGAGGGAATTTGAGGAATCATCATTAAAATGATGGTATTTACTATCTTCGGTTTAGCTTAATTCTCATGCTCATGGACTTAACTATCATTTATTTAACCTCTATTACAAGTGTTACATGTATAAAAGTCATAAATACAACACAGCAGATTAGTGATTAAAATGTGGTAAGCACTGTCCAGTGAACGGAAAACACAAATCTATCCAAAATGATCAGCAATGTTCAGTGAAGAAGTAATCTACCACAAACAGCAAAATACGCTACTTTAAACACTAATTATATCAGAGAAAATGTGATTATGCTACTATATTACAGAAAACAAACTAAAGGAACAAATGTAAACTTTGCAGAAAAGCGATGTTTTCTGTAGTCCCAGGTGAGTAAGGTCACCAAACCAGAGTACAAGTACACACCTTGGGGGTGGGTTTATGTACCTACAGACAAAACCATTTCACCTCTCCCCTTCTGCCCATCTGGGACATAAGCAGATTTAGAACGGATTGTCACAAGCCTTGTTTTATAATATCTTAGCACAAAATAGCTATGAGGCAAGAGGTATTAATTTCTGTACTCCACTACCTTGGCATGTTTTCATTCTATTTTTTATTGACTATTTTGTGTTCTAAAATCCTTCGTGAGAGGTTTTCCACTTTGAACTTTTTGAACAGGTTAGTGCTTCAACCACAACTGAACAACAGCTGGAGAGTTAGAGAAGAATATTCACACCACTTGCTTTAGTCATCTATGTCAAGCATCTTATTTAAGCGTAGTTTACACAGGGCTTAGAGAAAAGCAGCTTCTCCAGAGAGGGATTCAGATCTGCTAAGTTACACTCATGTCTGGAGATATTTATGAATATACTCATCTTTTTCTTTTGAAATTTGCTGACTCTGTGATCCATTGTCCTTTTTTAATCACTTTAAAAATCAATGCTAAATTTCAATGATGCTGCATCCTCTTGCAAATGATGAGACTATATTCTTTCCTTACCTGACTCGCTTAAATCACAGGCTTATTCAGAATGCCTGTCTTCACATTTCTTCCTGGACAAGATGAGAACGCTATCATTCACTGTGTTATAGGGAGTTTAAATACTATCACTTGCAATTCTGTGCTGAGCAAAGATGATACTGTTAATGGCTGTGTGGTGAGCCATAGAAAACCACCTACAGCTTTGTATTGAGCTACCTATAGTGCCCTGGCTAAAACACTCCTTTTCACAGTTGCACACCGTATTAAGGGCAAACACTAGGATCACAGGCCATGGTGCATTCACCACAGGGTTCACACCCCAGTAGCCATCATCAGTACACGAACTATTTAGCCACTGAGCTCTTGAGCTGTATTGGTTTTAGTGGTGCTAAGTTAAAAAAAATTAAAAACTACACAATGCCCTCACTCCCCCAGCACACACAACTGCACAGAAAGCCTGAGCGAAACCAAGTCTGGTGAAGTATTTAACAAATTATTAGATAAAGCCTTTCTACTTGAATACCCCAAATTAAGGTTAATAAATCCAATGAAGTAAAATAAAAACACTACAGAAAGTGGCCTCAGTACATATCACAGCAAGCAACGCTGAATAAAAGCCAAAATCCCAGGATATGTTCTTCAGTATTATCAGCATTTTCACACTACTGCACTTAATAGGGAAAAACCTACCTATCAAAGCAGTCCACTGAGCAGAGCAGTTACCAGTCACGGTACTCTGTGGAGCTCAATAAACTCTACCTCCCACAGTCTTAGCACTGAACAATATATACACATTTCATACTCTTTGACGGATGAGACATTTATTTTTCACACTTTATTTTCATTCAGTTTAAGATAGAGATTTAGCTACACTACAGTTAGGAAATTGCTCTCACCAAACTGCTATCAGCAATTTAAACAAAGGCAGCTATACAGCTGACAACTGCATTTTTAAGTTTGGAACAGCAAGAGGTTCACTCACAGCTACTTATGTTCATGTCCTCACATACATATGAAGTATATTTATTCATTTTTTGATAAGCTGTGTGACCTCTCCGCATCAGCCAGCTTGTATCCAATGTTGAGAAACTGGGAGATTTTCTTCTTCCATAATTTATTAATTTTTGCAAATATAAACCAGGTTGTCAACGCAGCAGTTCATGCCTACTTTTTTGGGGTGGCTCCAAAAAGGAACTGTGTTTGCAAATGGCAGTAAGACCTTTTACACGATCAACTGATAAACAGACAGAGAAAGAAAACCACACTAGCTTTTTTAGAATGCGAAGATTTCTTCAGGTATGATATAGGCAACTAACATTAACTTCATATTGGATAAGATTGCTCACAGTTTAACCTACTGCCACTACTCAGATAGGCAAGACTGAAAGGAAAAGATAGTTACCACCTAGGGAGCAGAGGAGAATATTTGCAAGGAGGCAGGTTATTTCATCACTACCTCCAACACAGGTAATTATCATATATAGAGAAGTTATGGACTTAAGCTGTGGGAGAAAATTCACATCATTGCAGAAAGTTTATAACCTTAATAAGTACATGACTCTTCATTCCAGCAGAGCAATAACTTTAACGCCCTGCATCATTTCTGAAGGTGTTTTATACACATTCTGAATTTTTTTCCCCCCAAAAGTTAAACAAATACTTCTATCCTTTATTATCTAAATTTATTCAGTCCATGGTAGCAATTTGATTTCCCCTATATAGTTTTTGTGATGTTGTTTTCTATAACAATCTTTTGCATTTGAATGGGCAGGGAAGTTTCATTTCACTCAAATGTGTAGTCTGTTGTTTGTCAGTTCAATCTCTTCTTGTTGCTAAATATATTGGACCATACTAAGTAAAAATTGAGGAGATCCCCATACACATTTTTCAGTATACCACCTGAAGACTACTGGCTGGTAAGTTTAATCAAAGAAAAGTTAAGTCTAGAAGTCTCAAGGACATAGGAAACATTACCAATAATATACTTACTACTTAATGTTGGTAGAATTGGTCAGTGAGAAATAAATACATAAAATCCCTTTACAGTTATTTTTGTTTTGGTTTGGTTTGGTTTTCCCCCCAAGATCTTGACATACAGAATAGTATATTCTCAACCATTTAAGACAAATTATCAGCAATTAGAAGAAAGAAGGCTTTTCATAAGGCTATATTGTATTTCTATGGGTAGGAACAAAGCTGTAAACTATATTTTATGAGGAGGTTTGAGCTTGGCATTTCTTAGGGTTAAAAGTAGTAGGTGTTATTGTTTGAAATAGGAGCTGGACGTGAACCAACAATCTGGTTGTTCTTCTGTCTTGCTCATCTGGTTGTATGACAGTAAAGTCACAAAGATGCACGAACACATTTAACTTGATAAATTGATATCACATCGAGAAACTTCTGACCAGTCCAGTGGAAGAGAGCAATAGAGAACTTGCTACACTCTCAATGAACCCATACAGGAAAAAAGCTGGGGCTGGCGGAGGGAGAACATCATAAAGATTACAGATTCACGGATTTGACAGAGTTGGAAGGGACCTCTAGAGATCATCTAGTTCAACCCCCCTGCCAAAGCAGGAATGCCCAGAGCACATTACTTGGGATTGCATCAAGGTGGGTCTTGAAAATGTCCAGAGAAAGGGACTCCACGCCCTCTCTCAGCAGCCTGTTCCAGGGCTCTGTCACCCTCACCATAAAGAATTTCTTCCAAAATTATTTAGAAGGCAAGCCAGTATTAAGCTATTCTAACAAAGGCACATGCACACACACACACACATTCACTCACATCCTCCATAGAATTTCTATTAGAAACTTGATAAAACATTTAATTTTTAAAGATATTTAATTTTGTTTTCTGACTTGAAGCACTGTCATATTTGCCAGCTCTCCTAGTAGAGCTGTTCCAATATTGTTTTAACCTCATTACTAGCAAACTGTATCTAATTTCAAAGCTGAATTTGTCATCGTTTCAAAGATTTCACTGCCTTTTTATTGCATTCCTATTAGAAAAGGCCAGGCCAATGCTTAAGAAACATTGTTCTAGCCCCTAATGACTTTTTGAAATGAAGTTAATGACTTATTTTATTATGTATTTGTTATACTGTTAGTGCTGCACTGAAACTGGAAATTATTCTGCATTATGAGCAAACTATTCCTTGTACATGTTTGGCACTACAAGAAAGGGAAAACAGACTCAGTTGCTTGTTGAGACCCAGTGTTATTATTATTTCTGATCATGAGAAGAGGCCATCTAGAAACACACTTCAGGAAAATGACGGTCACTTCATAAATTAATTACTTTTGACAGCAAGCCTACTACAAATGTTCCTACAAAAAAACCCCCACCTTATCACTGTTTCAATGCATTGCAAAAATCCTGAATTCCCAGTAGTATGGATGAAAGCAGCAGAGGTTCCCAGGGGGCAAGACTTCTGGTGAAGTGTCACCCACCCAGTTAGAAAAGTAAGACATGGAATATGTGGGGGGAGTACTGAGAACTACTGAGGATAAAGCTCCCGAATATTCTCAGGAGCAAATAATGCAATTCACCACCTGCCGTTATTGCTAAAGACACCCAAAGTCAGGAAGCTGTTTGAGGCTCAGGGATCTTTTCCTGGCACCCCATGGCAGAAGCATTTTCCCTAACATGTGCCTGACTATGCTAAGCCATATGAGGAGACAACCTGATGAAGCAGCAATTGTAGTCTACCCATAGTTTGGGCACTTCTCACTGCCCCAACACTCAAAACTGTTGATTTCTCCTCAGTCAAAGCGTTCACTGCTATTTTGGGATAGTTTTGTAGGTATAGTGTATACACTACCTTAGGACAAAAGATTTTTTTTTTTTTTTTCATATCTGCCATTGTTATGAGTATTTAATATATGTCTAGAAATATGTTTTCTCTCTCTGTTCTTTAATCACACAAAAACTTGAGAGACGTCTAACTTCACATCCTTAATGTTAGAAATTAGTTTTAGTGCAGAATTCCAGGAAGTAATTCAGATTCAGATGGGATTAGCTACCATTTACAAGTGGCTGTCTCTGTCCATTAACTATTTAGGGAAGGAGAGCAATTATTCTCTAACAGGCATTTCAGTTTAAACATTCAAATTAAATGAGATGGATCTGGGCCTGCATGGTTGCTGTTTTGTCCAGCAATTTGTGGCAGCTTCTTAACAGCAGACTTCTCCCTACTGACAGGACTTTACAAAGATGCTTTTGGAGCTTTATTACAATTATTTTTCTACTAGTCCATTATCTTTCTTTTAGCCCAGAAAAGTAAACAGGTAGTCTGAAATCTCTAAGAAAAAAAAATAATAATTGAAAATCAGGCAAAACATCAAGCAGAACAGGATCACTCATTCTTATTTTACTCTGGTATAAATGTTAGGTCATAACAGTGCTATAGACATTGAGCATCCTTAGCTTCAAATGATGGTATTTTGAAGTTAAAAGATATTTAGTCTTTCATATTTTAAACACAAAGATGGAGAGGGATGAACAAACACTTTTATCTAAACCTTTATAAACTGGTAATACTGATTAACATTTTGACTCCAGGTCCAGATGAGACTCCAGGAGTATAATGTCAGGACTGAATCCCAACAGCATGTCATCTCCAGCATCATACATAAATATGAAAAGAAGTAGTAGAGCTACTATCCCATTGTGTAAACTTGAAATAAATATGTATCTGTCTGTGTAAACTGCCAGACAGAAAGGTAAAATCATTATCTTAACACAGAAACACTGCTTCATTATATTTTTGTATAATTCTATCAGTAAGAACCATGTGATTTACTATCATACAGAATGTAATAGAAAATATTTTAAAAGCATCAGATTGCAATAGGCTGACAGTTTGTCATATTAAGATTTATCCAACAACTAAAAGGAAATACAAAAATGAGGATAGATGTGTAGATTAAGGGTTCTCCAGATTGATATTGACAACAGAATGACTAGAATCTATTTTTCAGTGGGTATCACAATTATTTTCTGAAGAAGGTTTGTTATCCCAATCCCAAACCGAACCTAATCTAAGTACCAGTTGGTTAGACAGTTGCTTGTATGATTTATAAGAGCTTGTTAGGAGGTAGGAACCCTATAATGAACAAACCTAAGTGTATTACATTGAGAAAATATAGTAATTAAAATATGTTCTAGTATGCCATTAATATTACCAGATGTGTTACTACTGTTATGTCATTAAATCTCAATCATTAGTTCAATTGTTGTGTACATGACAATGGTTTTGTTCTGATTCTAATTTTTGCTCACATTCACTACGGTCTTACCCCTGAAAAGGCCTAGCACGTTAATTACTTTCATGATAAAAGAAAGTCATCTGGTGGTTGCGTAATGTTAGGTATCCTGCAAGTTGAAGCAATCATATATCAGCATATGAGCACATCACTACATAGCCCTAACTAGGTATAAAAACCTAACTAATTTATTCCAGAAAATCTTAAACACAGAAAAACCCTACATACCTGCAAACATGCATAAGGGTTTATAATAAAAATACTTTGTTATGTGCATACTCAAAGTGCCTCTCTTCATGACCAAAGCTTTTCTAGTTTTTAACATTCCTGATTGCTAAACATTACGCACACTTCAGGATTCTGGCAGCAGTAAATAATTTTTAGATTTCCATTCTTCTTTTAAATTAAGAATTATACAAAGTGCAACATTCAGCAGAAAAGTGCTTTCCTCCACAATTCAATTAAGCACTGAATCCAGGAATTAGAATGTATGTAGCAGCCTAACTTGGATTTCAGCACTGGGACAAATTGTTCTTCTGTGTTGCACTGTCTGCAAATGTAATGTTTCAGGATGGGCAGTAGAAGGGTTAAGTGTGTTCTGACTTTTCCATTTTACTCGGAAGACTGAGAAGGTGAAAGTCCCCAAGCCCTAGTCCTTATCTAGAGCTCTGTCTCCACCTTTTATGCTCAGCTATCAAAGGTGATAAAGTTACATGGTATTTGCTATACTGTCATCAGTGCAGGAGCTGGGGAGCAGGAGGGGAGGTGGTTAATTGTATAAGCTTATCAAAGATAAACACTGGTCATTCATGTGTTCATCATTTGGCAGAGAAGCAAACTTTCACATACTGTCCGCTCTGATATGGGAAGGACGTTGTCTAAAAGGAGGAGGAATAAAAACGAGAAATAATCCTGGCACTCAGAGTGGTACGCATATTTTATATGGTTTGGTTAATGAGTTTATGAACCTTAGGCTATGAATTTTATTCCTGGCAGTGGTGCTGGAATTCTGAAAGTCACATATTGAGCAGGTCTGAGATGCATTTTGGAAGCTGATAAGCACAGATGATAAGGACAATTCCTAAAATTCTCCAAGTAGCCAGATGGAGTGGGATGGGCATAATAAAAAGACAAGAAGCCCCTCAGATCGGTGCCAGTTGTAGGTCAAAACTAGACAGGACACTTGTGTTTGTTCCATATATGTTCTCTTACTTAAGAGCATTTTTTGTAAGTGTCCATTCATATCATATTCTAGCAAGCAACTGTTCATAAAAAGTCATGCTGGTTTTAATTTTGAGCACCATACTGTGGGATATAGAGAAAAATTCACTATTTAGGGACCCTTTGCTTGGCATTGAGAATGTTTTATGTGAAAAAGAAATGAACAGCACATAGAGATTAGGTTTAAGGACAAGAGTTTATCCACTTGGCGCTATGAGCAGTGACCACTGGGTCTCAGAGGTACTCCCTCTATCTTGTGAAGCCTTGCTACTTTCATTATACCCATAATTTTATTGATGTCATGAATTATAAAGTCTTACAAAGAAAATGAGTCTGGCTTTGACCCGATTAACGTGCAGCAGGTAATAACATAGAATAAGTAGATAAATGGGCAGGGGAACAAAAAGTCATAAGGGATATAAGTTAGATTAAAACAGAATCAGCACTCTATAAATGCCATTCACTCTATTATGTAATCTTTAGCATATATTTAAACTTTGAAACATCTTGTCACAGGAAGCAATAGTTATTAAAAAGAATGACAGGAGCCCTATTCTCAAGCTGGCTTTTGTAAAGTGTCTTACATCTGCAAATAAAAACCAGTGTCTTACTTTTACTATTAACCATGAGCCGATAATCTGACGTGATTTTGTTCTGTTTAAAAAAATATTTCTCCTCTTCCTGGAACACAAAGAGACATACTGGTTTGTCTCATTTCAAGGTTAGGGAGTGCTCTTTTAAAACAACATCTTTCAGCAATATTCAATTCCAGCTTCTCTGAGAAATCAGTTCAAGAAACCTTAGCAACTCTGGACAAAGAAAAGGTTCTCTGCTTAACTGTTACTAGTGAACCAAAAATAAACAGCTTTTACTATACACATAAAAGAAGACTACAAAGTGATTATGGAGAACCAGGACAGTAAAATCCCAGGAACATACCCCAAGTCCCATTCTACATAGAACTGTGTGGTCCAAATCATAAGGTTATGATTACGCATGAGGAATACACAGGTGACCGAGTTATTCAGAAGGCAAAACTACTGATGCCATACCCTGTATCATTCTGTGGATTTCCACTGAAAAAATCACAATTACACTTGTTAAAATGCCCTGAATGTGTATTCATATAGATAAACTCTCACGACAGTTAAAAATTACCAACAGATTAAATTCTGATGAACTTGATTTAAATTTAAGCTGGCTACCTCTGAACTCACTTCAGGTAAACAAATCAGATATGAATGGCTCCTCTGAATTTCAGACAATTGTTTGTTCTTGGTAACCTCTTCCCTTACAGCTTGAGATCTTTCCCTACAGGAAAGCCTCACAGGAAAAGTAAAAAAAAAAACCAACAACCCAAATATAAGTATTTTTTCCAACTGCCAGTTCAGAAGTGAGGCAGACTCTAAATCTAAAATGACAGCTTAATTCTTCTTCAACTCCAATTTGGCTTGAAGGGCCATAACAAGCCATAAGAAAAGAAGCAACATATTATCAATCTTGAGATCTTCTTTGTATCTGTTAATTACCATAGTGTCATAAATGTAAATTTTCTGAGAATCTAAGTGCATAACTGTAAGCTGTAGTCCCAGACTACTTTTTTCTTACACTAAAACACTTAAACCTAAGTAAGAGACATAATCCAGACCTCAGTCTTGTATTCAGAAAACAATATACTTCTCTCCACTCAAAAATTATTTTCCACGTAGCTTAAGCACACTTGCACACATTCATGCATAAGCAAAACCCAAAATAACAGGCTCAGCTTTAAGATAAAAATAATATAAAAACAGAGTCAACACAAACTAGAGAGGTCATCTATTATCGTCTTGGATGATTTCCCTCACCACTGCAAAATCAATAAAATAATGTGGTTCTCTCTTCCAAACACTGGCTGCTGCTAAGAGTGATCCCATGATCTGATGATTTAATGGATAAGTACTGAATTTTAACACAGACCAAAACAACAGGAATTGAATGAACTTTATCTGGCTGAAGCAGCATGAATATCTATTGCTCTATTGTTAAGAACAGTGCATTCAGGCATCTAACTTGAATTGCATCAGCTGTAGGAATTATTTGCTGTTGTAAACATGTGCTAGTGAGGGCTATAATATAAAGGCAGTTTCAAATGCAGAATGATGCAATCAAGTGTCAAAGGTATGGAGTAAATTACCAGTTACAATGACAATCTAATTAAAATAACTTTGAACCCAGTTTTCTTATCTTTAGTTACTTTCAGCTCTTACAGCATTAAATTTTATAATGAATGATTATTATTAATGAAATCATTATAAAATTATCTTTGTGTATGGGAAAAATATATGGGTTATCACATTATACTCAATTGCATGTGAAAACAAGCAGTGCGATTAAAAATTATTTCTTATGGGAGTCTAAATCTGATCCAGTAATATGGAATAAACTTTTAAGAATCCTAAAGAATCCCAGATCAAAATGAAAACAAAAAGAGGAATGCTTTGGAAACCATCAGATATAAATAGTACATTAACAGATGAGAGGAATAGTCAAGTTTAGACACGGTGCTGGGAAAGAGTTTTCAGGGAATTTTGCTATTTAAATAAAATACTTCTTTAAATACTGATTTTCAGTTCAAATTCCAAAGTAGTTACAAATTTTAAGGCTATATTAGAATTAGTCACTAGATGTCATATAATTCTCTTTGGTCTTGCATTGTCAGGTACATTATCAATTTTGGTAACATTTGTATTTTGGTGATTCAAGTAGTAGTGTCTTACAACCACCAAGTTTGATAATGTACCTGAAAATACAAGACAAAAGAGAATTATATTCTCTGTCCAAAAATAATGGACTTAGGTAATGTATTATAATGAAGCTACATAAGAAAAAACAGATTAAATTAGACTGTTTCATGTATGCATGCAAAGCATGTACACGATATCCACAGGCATTTCCTTTATTAAATTCCCATGTCCAATGTCATAGTATTATAAAAAATTAAAATACTTTATTACATTGACTTGTAGTAATTTTCATCTTGCGGTGACAGAAAACCACTAAGTTTGGGAAGAATTTGAGGAAAGAGTAACTTAGTAACTGCTAAGAGGCAGTATAAGAGGCAGCATTAAGAACATGGGGCGGACAAAAAAAATCAATTTGAGACAATATGCTATCAAATTACAAAAATTCTCATGTGAGAAGTCTTTAGGCTGATTATTGATTAACTCATTTTATTACTTCCAAAGGTAAAGACAACTAAGGTAATGCCAAGAGAAAAACCTGAAAAATACACTTACTACACAGAGAAAAAATCATAATGATCAATAAAACATGTGCAGAAAAAAAAAAAAGAAAAGAAAAATCAAAACAAAACAACTTAATAAATAGTTTCCAAAGCGAAACATTCTACAGTGTTTAGTCTTTAGGTAAGCACTATGCTAATTAATAATTTTCAATTTTTTCTCTTTTTTTAAAATAATAAGGTTGTCATTGTAATTTCAAACAAGATATGTAGCTGTCCTCTCTTTTAAACATTATTCAGATTTATGTACAAATCAAAGGCAGATGGACAGCACTTATAAATCTCTTAATACAACTTTTTAAAATTTCATCACTTAGGCTAATAATTTTAATAATGATGTTGATCTTCTCTGGCATGCTTTTACATCTTTCTATTTCTGTTTGCAGTTCATAGCCTTGAAACAATAAGCAGAGTTTTCTTGTTTGTGTTTTGATTTACCTGAAAGACAGCCAGTCAGTGACAGAAACAGAAACAGTTTCCATGACAACCACATCATTGGTTGCAAAGGTCTTCAGTCCCTCTTTGTGCAGTTGTTAGCAACGTTGACGTTTCTTCATTAAAGCTTAGCCTAGTGAGACAAAGACAAATCTCTGTTAGCAAAAATTAAAAATATCTTGCAATAATATGATAGACATTTCAAAAGACAAAGCTGGTCCTAATGCAGTTAAAAGTCTAGTTCCAAAGAACTCTGTATGCACAGGGGCAGGGAGCCTGACAGATGCTCAGAGGGATCTTTTTTCCGGTAGGTACTTGTGTTAATACCTGAAATTGTGGCTGTGCTTTGGACATATGTACAGAAATCACCCCAAAGCTGTATGTGTATTGTAGCTTTGAATTTTCAAAAAGCTAAACTTAGACAGAAGATAGTACACACATCTTTCACAGCAAACATATTCAAAGCATATACTTCGGCATGTGTTCTTCCTCTCCTGGAAGCCATATGTTGATATTTGGTATCAAGCATTTTTAAAAGTCCCTCACCCCCCAAATAATAATTTGCTCGAGGAAATTCAGGCATTTTTATTACTTGCAAATTAAGTCAAAATATATTCCAGTGTCTTGCAATTTACTCACTGTGTAAACAATCTACCAATACATTTGAAAAAAACACCATTTATACAGAACTTTTCAAACTCACCTTCCTCTAGCAACTTCTCAGATTTGGGTTTCCTATCTGTGCCATGACTTCCACATACATCTTGGTGCACTACATCTTTACATCTACTATAGCTTTGATAATATCCATAATATCGACACATCAAAACTTAGAAATTTTGTGTTCGAATGACTAAAAACTCAGTCCAAAATATGAGAAGTTTCAGCTGTTTATGTATGGACACAAGTGTACTTCTAGTCTTTGACTTGAAAAACAATAAGCTGCAAAGATGAAGTTAATTTCCTACATTCAATTAGTCATATCTGCTTAGGAAGCCCTTGAGATCCTCTTGGAGCCTAAGGAATCTTCAGCCTCTACAGGTTGTGATCCACAACTACAAGAGCAATCCTATGGTGCAGAACAATGAGACAAAGGAGAATTTGGCTTTATTCCACTATCAAAACCCTTTTGGGGGTGATCTGACTCCTTCAAATTATCATCACCTTGGCTACATGCCACAGGTGCTATTTTGGGAGACCTATCCTGCATATGAGAACAGTCACAGTAAACGAGCATAGGCAAAGCTCAATGCAGTTGCCAAAAAAAATAATTTCATAACGTAAGAGTAGGCTCCTGCTGGATCATGCAATTTCAGCTGCTCTGTGAGCATCGCTAGTTGCAACCTATTTTGACAGTGTTTCCTTGTATATAGGGACAAACATGTATATGTACACATAGAGAGAGACATTGTGAGCACAAGATGACAGCATCTGTTTAGGTACTGGTAGTTATTCCTGCAATGATCTAAAGGTGTAACTTGTCAGCTTTCATTTATACAGCACAGCAGCCATAGCTTTCAACATGGATAAAAATTCCAATTAGGATTGTACTTCCTTCCAGGTAACTCAGACCAGACAAACTTAATATCGGGTGTACACCTTAATATTAGAGTCTCTGAAAAAGAACATAACAATCCGGTAGTCCTGTGACTTTACACATAGTGCCTGCAACTCATCTAAACCTCCACAGGAAACCTCCTCAATTAATTATTAATGTCAGCTGCTTTTGTTTTTCACTTCAGTGATAATCTGCTTTTCAGTCACTGTGTTCCTTTGGTTAGTGAATTATCTTGTTCAGCATTCTTTTCTGGCCAGGCCTTTGGGAAATAAGTATTTTCATTAATATTTAATTTTTTTCCCTTATGGCCACATCTGTTAGAAAAGGTAGAGCACAGCTTCCCTCTTCCCTCAACTTCATCACTCTTTCTCTTCTTCGCTTCTCTTGAGCTGCTTTTATAGTAGTGCAACATAGAAATTTGTTAACTTGGTGATTTCTCTGTTGCATAAATAGGGGAAAAGTTGCCAGCATTAAAGTGTAAGATTGTTGTTGCTATTATTGTCATTATTATCAACAGGCCTTATTGTGTCTATTGGATTAGACTGTTAAAGAATAATGTTAAAGGTTGTGGTTGAAAGAGCAGAAACATGAGGAATAACTGGAAACAAGCAATGGGAACATCATAATAAAAGATTAACTTCTGTCTTTTTGCATCCTTGAAACACGATGATTTTAAGCTCCCAGTGAAAAAGATATATTTTTAATGAAAGTTCCATTAAAGACAACAGAGTTATGATAACTTCTGCCAGATAAGGAGCCTATAGCTCAATAGCTATAACAACTTCTAAGTGACAGCTTTTAACTGTGACCTACATAACCTGACCCTATCATTGTAAAGCAAACTTCAGTCCCGTTACACAGGTGTATAAAAATGTAAAAGCAGAGTGCAATGACAGGGAGATGCTCTGAATTAAGTCATGAATGTTGAACACTGACCTTTCTATTAGGATATTTGTTGTATAAATATGTTGGCTTATCTCAGTAAGAGAATTGCTAGCAAAACAAGCAAGGGGAAAATATATCACTGTACACCTTTTTAAAAATCTAACTAGAAATCTTGGTTATTATCACAATTAAATGATCTCACACCTTTACTTAATTTTTTCTATATTTCTTGTTTCTTCAGGGATACCTGGAAACACGAACAAATGGAATGTGTAGCAACATGGCAGAGATATCATACATCTAAGAACTGAAGAGTACAGTTCTTACATTCTGACAGTACACTGATACTGCATATATGGGTCTACCACACGGCATCTGGGATGATCACAGAGCTGCTTCCTATGAAATAATATAGGCAAGAGCATGAAAATGCTGTAGTTAATAAATATAGGCATATAGACTAATTTCTGCTCTATATTTAATGAAGCGTTACTGCTTCAAAATTAGTTAATGAATATTCTCTTAGATCTTGTAAAAAAGTTTTTGTTCTTAAAAAAAAGGTTCTTTCTTACACAAATAGTATTTGGTTGTTCTTGGTTTGAAAATCTTGTCAATTTTCTTTCTCTGATTTACTCTCCAGCCCTGACTATCTTCATTCTAGAATGAGGAATCTTTAAAACAAGCATTTACAATTTAATCCTAGGAATATAGTACAGAATATACAGTCACTTACTATTGCAAAAGAATACAGCTGAACATGCTGTTCAAAAGGACTTTAAAATCATGTCAGCTCAATAGTATCTATTTTTTTCCCCAAAATATAAATTTGGATCTCATAAAAATCAAGCTGGCTTATTTGCAACAGTTTTTTGGCTTCATTGGTAATTCAGTGCAAGAAAAGAAAGTGAAGATGTCCAGAATATACTATGTTCTATAGATTTCTTTTGCATAATAGCACAATTTGACAAAGCTCTACAGTCTACTTTTTAAAAGTAAGGATGGAACATTTACCATTTGTTGAGGGTTTTTTTCTGTCCTGTTTTTATTCTGGTTTCTTCACAAAATATGCAGATTCATATATATATTTTTTTTTTATATGAAGGATGTGAATTTTCCCTGATGACAATTTGTAAAAATCTGAGTTCTAAAATAAAGTTGATGCAAATATGCAGCAAGTAATTTATCTTAAAAAATTAACTTCTTGTTCCACACAAAGAATTAGCAGATGCAGTTTTCAATTTCCGCATGGTACTATCCATACTTCTTTGTTTTCCCCAGAATTTCTGCCAAATTGCTTTGCAATTTGTTTTAATTCTGGGTGCTAATTGTAGACAATTTATTAAACCATTCACTATTCAGTGTGTTTTAATGAATTGTTTTGGCTACTAGTGAAAGGGTGGATGTTGTCTCATGGTTCTAACTGCCAAAAGAACTTGTGAATATGTGGAGCATGAGCCCTTATGCAATGCAGTAAACACTAATGTGCAAGAGGCTTAAACTAGGTTTAGTAAAACTGTGGCCTTTTTGTAACAATAGCACCTACTGTCATTAATGTTTGTTTTCTGGCACTTAGGATAAATTTATATGCAACTGCAAAAATTTGTTCTTTTAAAATTAAATTGGTTAAGAAGTAAAGCTTAAGAAGTGAAGCTTTTAGCATAGATACTGCGATACTGATATCAAAGTGCTTTCTTCCATTGTCGCTACATCTTTTCCCTTTTCCATCATATGCATATTTATCAGTTTATCTGTACCAACATGAAAGGGATGATTACTTAAATCCACATCCTGTCTCTAAGCAGTGTAACACAAGTCTTTGTCTCTACAATGACTTTACTGCTCAGAGGAAGGATGTAATGTTACAAAAAAAGTTTTCTGTGTAATATTTCTTTTTCCTATATTAATATATATTAGAGGAAAGCTCGTCACCAGCAAACCAAATTATTTCTTTTTCTCTTTCCTTAAGTAAGAGAGCACGCTCACAGATAATGAAGAAATAACACCAGTGATAAACAATTTTGATGTTCTACATGGACTTGGAAGAGCAGGAACTGAAGACAGTAAGAAATCAAGCTATTGACACTCATATGTCTGAACTGAATGTAAAATGGCATATCCTACAAAGAACAGATATACTCACACGGTTTTAAACAGTATTTTTAGGAATTTTTTTTTTCACATTTAGTAAGTGGAGGATGTTGGCTTAAGGTGCAACTAGACTGCTAATAAGATTCCTCAAGGTAGCAAACCTATGAAATCACTAAATGCAATGAGCTAAGTATCACTGACCAGGCTTCCTATAAAAGGCTTGTTATAATCTTGGAAAAGGATGGAGGTCTAACTGAAGATCCACTGTTTAAAGCACTGAAATAAAGCCTTCTAATCAACACAGAAGTCTCTGTCCCTCCCTGCATAACCTTTACTTCAATCAGGGTTTGGAAGACATGAATCGAATTGCCACAGTCAGCAGTTCAGCCCGTCTCCCTTGTTCCCAGGAGTATCAGGCCTGGCAACACTCAGTCCACGGGAGAATTAGAGGCTTTGGAAAAGCAAAGGCTCAGATGTTACAAAGTTCATTATGAACAGAGGAGATAGTTTAACTGAAAATTTTTAAAAAGAGCTTCCCTGTTGAGAGTTCCCTGATGATATATTTACATATAAAGTTAACTGCTAGACAATGATTATGACAGACAATGGTTATACAGAATATAAATAACCTCTATCAAGTTCATGTTCCTGCTTGCTTTCAATAAAGAATTAATTTGCTCAGTCCAAACTCTTTTTGACAATACTATTTACAAAATGGCTTAAATTTAATAAAAACATATTAAGTTAATATTTGATAAAAGTCATACCATAGACACTTTTACAATAAAATGTCAGTGGAATTTGTTATAGGACAAATGAAAGTGAAATGATATTAAGCCAATGTAAACAGCAAGGCGTCTTGTAGGATTGATTATCACCCCAAGGGAAGATCATTTATTTTCAAGGTTTAATAATAGTTCAACCTATTGTAAAGAAAATTTAATAAAGCATAAGTTTTAGCAGTTTCATTTCTGAGTTGTTTTATGAACACTTAATTTACTGCTAACAATATTGAAAGTTTATTCTGCAGTGGAACCTTTCCTTGTCAGGTTTCTCCTGGCAAGCAACCAGGACTTTCAATATCTAAATTAATATTTTATAAGGGTTTTTTATTCAGGATGTTAATATAGCTTTCAAAGATACCAGTCAAGTTCTAGGAAGAAGCATAGAAAGCTACTGAACAAAAGAAGCAAATTGTCTATTTTTCAAATGTTCTTCAATCAAAATTTCTATATTGTTGAATGAACATCTGAACTACTGCTCTGAAGAACAAACAAACAAAAAAATTTGATTGCAAATGCTGAATAAGAATCTCAAAATATCACAGAATCACAGAATGGCAGAGGTTGGAAGGGATCTTAGGAGATCACCTAGTCCAACCTTTCTTCCAAAGCAGGATCACCTAAAGCAGGTTGCACAGGAACTTGTCCAGGTGGGTTTTGAATGTCTCCAGAGATGGAGACTCCACCACCTCTCTGGGCAGCCTATTCCAGACCTCTGCCTCCCTTAAAGTAAAGAAGCTTTCCCACATGTTCAGGTGGAACTTTCTGTGTTCCAGCTTGGCCCGTTGCCCCTTGTCCTGTCACTCGGAACCACTGAAGAGTCTATCTCCATCCTCTTGACACCTGCCCTTTAGATATTTGTAAGTATTGGTCAGATTCCCACCTCAGTCTTTTCTTCTCCAGACTAAACAGACCTAGGGCTCTCAGCCTTTCCTCATAAGAGGTGCTCCTATCACTTGATCATCTTCATGGCTTTCTGCTGGATTCTCTCCAGTAGCTCCCTGTCCTTGAACTGGAGGGGGCCAAGAACTGGACATGATACTCCAGATGTGGCCTCACCATGGCAAAGTAGAGGGGGAGGATGACGTCCCTGACCTGCTGGTCACACTCTTCCTGATGCACCCCAGGAGACCATTGGCCTTCTTGGCTACAAGGGCACATTGCTGCCTCATGGTCAACTTTTGTGCACCAGGACTCCCAGATCCCGCCCTGCAGAGCTGCTTTCCAGTAGATCAACCCCTAACCTGTACCGGTGTATGGGGTTATTTCTTCCCAGGTGCAGCACTCTGCACTTGCCCTTGTTGAATTTCATAGGTTCCTCTCTGTCCAACTCTCCAGCCTGTCCGGGTCTCACTGAATGGTGGCACAGCCTTCTGGCATTTCAGCCTCCCCTCCCAGTTTTGTATCACCAGTGAATTTGCTGAGGGTACACTCTGTCCCTCATATCTATGAGTTCCAAATTATTCAGATGATCAAAATCTGTTTTGAAAACTCTGCACAATACCCATAAAATAAGAAATTAATACTGTATTAAACATTGATTGTTTTATAGTATTGAATATATTTACACATACGTATTTTGAAAAGAGTTTTTGAATGTGAGATACAGAATGTCTCCTTTTCCAACAAACAAATATCAAGCCGGTGATGAAAGTGAGGAAAAGATAGAATTTCAGCCAATTGACTGCATTTTCATTATGTTTAATATTACATTTTTACCAAATCAACCATAAATAAGTATAGTGGACGTTAACAAAATCATTTGACCAAGAAGGCTGGTTTAATGCTGAATTATTTCAGGTATTGTGTTAGTTGCTAGAGGAGCTAGATCCGATTTGGGATTCTTACTGCAAATCAGACATAAAATGTCATCAGCATGGTCAGAGAGAGGATGGCAGAAATAGTTCTCAGCTTCTCTAAACAAGCAATAGTGAGGTGTTGCTATTTAGCTACATTCACTTGAATATAGTATGAAAAAATCAAGGTACTGCTCAGGCAAGTCAAGTGACTCAAGATGTACTGTGTGCTTAGAAGGATGCAACCATGGACTTCTGTGCCACTCCCAGGCACTGAGGCAGCTCCAACAGGCTGCTCCCACTATAAGACATGGACATGTTATGTGGTGAATAAATACCTATTGGATGAGTCTTTCTGAGAAGGAAAGCACTGAAATTAATTAGTTGGATTTTTTTACCGACATCCATTTGTCAAGCCAACTGACAGTTTCTAAAATTCAGCTCACATTTCATAGAACAAGCAGCTGCTGGGGAGGAAGCAGTTTAAAAAGCCTGGCTGCTCTTGCTTAGGTGTGTGAATGAGCACTCTGCAACCCAGATCGACCTCATCAGCATCATTTTCCAGTTTCTCAGAGCCTGGACCATAAGTAACATAGATTTGCTCACAGCTACTACAGTTAAGCTCTCTGATTTCTTGCATGAACTTTAGGAACGATTATTTCTTAAAGCCCAGAAGCCCTTATAATGCTCTCCTCAATTTTTTTTGTAGTTGTGTCAATATTAATCATGTGTAAGTAGTAGGAAATAAAGAGTAAACAGGAAAATTATGTATAATTTGACACTTCAGAAATTAGGTATATAAACTCTCTTGTTAGTAAGTGAAGAGAAACAGACAACCTGAAGGAAAATTTGTTCAAACCATTTTTGACAGCTATTTTGGAGTGACACGAACAACCTTACTCTTTTTGCTAACTGTGATGCAAACCTAATTGCAGCAGAAGCCTAGACAGCTAAGCTAAATTATTCAATTAACTTTCAGATGGCTAAACTGAGTGATAGCAATCTTTACTTATTTGTTCAAGCCTGTATGAAAGTTTCCACAAGACCTGGAAAATTGAACTGGTCATTTAACTTCTATCCCAGTGGTCTTGTAATAAAATCACTCTTCGTCTATGATGGACGTTCCTCAGTATTTTGCTTTAATTATTCAGGAAGTATATTCAAGCACTTTTATTAAGTCCTACAGATGCCCTCAGAGAACTTGGAAGTTCAGGGAGGAACAGCTGTAGAATTGTGGGTCATGTTAATAACTTGATTTATTCGCAATAAAAAAAATGCAGGAAAAAAAGGTTCTTATGCTACTCTTTTCAGGCCCACTTATTTCCAAGTTCCTCTGAGAGATTGTAACAAGTGCCAGAGTAATCACATCTGGAAATTGTCTTTTGTCTGCCAAGCAGCGGGATGAAGGACGATAGGACCAGCATGACACTGCTGTTGTTCAGTGTCTCAGCTGTACTCAGTACATCTACCTCTAATGTATAAGAGGAGCAAGCAGCATCTTGACCTCTCTTCTGCAGCAGCCAACTAGTGCCAAGAGGGAAGATGATTGCAGTTAAATATATATCCTTGGCTGACTCTTGCATCTGGTATTATATCAGCCAGCATAAATAAGCATAGCTTAAGACCTCCAGTTAATTCAACTGCCAGACTAAGGATATTATGCATTTTAATAACACAAACCAGCATCACCACTTGTCTCTCTGTAAGGATATAAAATGCTGCAGATTGGGTGCATATCATGCTCAGAAGTAGTTGCCACAATCTCTCGGTGGACCTGTAAAATCAATTCATTCCTGTGCTCACTTCCAGAGAAATCAGGTCTGGCATAGCAGGGTATATTGTGCACCAGGGTTTTCAATGCTACACATGAAAAGGATCAATAAATTTTCTGGCCCTAAGACATGAGATCCCATTCTGCACTTTATAAAGCAGGTGCAGGGCAGGCTCCCAAAAGTGTGTAGGGAAAAATAAGATCCTTCAGTACGCTGCTTACCTTCTGCAAATGGGCCTTACCTGATGGTGTCAGCCTATCCGAAGGACATTCATACAAGAAGGATGTGGACTACATGCAGTGAGTCAAGGAGGCTGTTTCATGTGTAGGGAAGATGGGAGATACAAAGAAAGGCTTGTGTGTAAAAACACAATGGGAATGATCTGTCAGTCTGTGTATATTCTACAAGTCTACTTCAATGGCAACCCACAAATTAGAAAAATGACAGTACTTCGCAGAATTTTTTTTGATGTCTCATTCATGAGGTTCAAAACCATGTCCCTAAGTGCTACATCTACACACCCTTTAAATACCTGCAGGGATGGTGACTCAACCACTTCCCTAGGCAGCCTGTTCTAAGCAAAAAAAAACCCCTGCTTTTCAAATATGAGGCGTCTTTCTGTCATTTTTATACTGTTATTTGAGAAAGAATAAGGAACCAAGTTGAGGTGATCTATGTAGGCAGACCCCATCTCAAGGGGACGTCACCATTTTACAAGGATTTTGCACAAAGGTTTAACTGCTTATGTATTCACATGAGAGGACTCTTCACAAAAAAATAAATAGGTCAAAAGGATTATATCTTCAATTCAGACAGGGTAAAAGTTTCCTAAGCTTGAGAGTCACAAGTCATTTTAGACACTTTTATATACATAATCCAATTTCAAATGAGCAAGAAAAAAGGAACAAAATATCAGTTGTTTTATTTAAATGGATGGACTGAAATATTTCATTACAATTAATAGTCGTCATGTCTCAGAATAGCAAAGAATTTATTAAACATACAGTAAAAAGACATTATCTTTGGAACTTAGCCGTTAGAGCTATAGATAAAGATGTAGAATTGGAAAATGCATCTGTAAATACAAAATTACTTTGGAGAAGATACTTAAAACAGTTGTTCTGAAACAGTTATGGTGGTTTAAATGTTAATAATTTTATTCTTAGCTATTTTGAAACACCACAACATTTTAAAACCGCCATGCTGAAGAATATTAACGATACAACAAATTGACTGGTGATACACAGATGTATCTGGTTTTTTTATGAGCATATTTAATTGCACATGTTTCTTAAGTTTCTAATTACAACCAGTACTAAAAGTGTCTAGATGTTTCAGGATGCATTTTTATATTTAAACATACCTCATTATAATTACTTATATAGCAGATAGTTCACTAAGATATAATGATAGCATATTAAAGTGGATTAGAAATCTCATTATTAAAACACAAGCTTGTCTGAATAGAAAGGAAAAAAAAAATAAAGTACTCTAAATGGAATAAGTACCTCTTCATTTTCTTGTACAAATCTCATTTTATTATGAGCTAAATGTCAGAGAAATAAAGATGCAACTGGTGGCATGATCCCATCAGAGAGGTTTGTATCTGTTACCATACTGTATTTAACATTATTTTCCCAAAGATTTTAAATAAAGACAATGAATTTTACTAAGGGCTAAAATTTCAATCAAATGTGTTTTAGTCTATCTGGGGGTGGATTGTTTATTTTTAGAGTAAGATATGACTGCAGTCAAATAACACCTTTTCCTGTATTTTAACTCAGTATTAGGGCAGACACCAATTATGAAATTGTGCTGTCAGGTTACCCCTCTAAGGGCAGTCACACACTTCATGTTTTCAGTGGCAAATTGAATTTGACATTTAATTTGAAGCCCAGGATACCATAATGTAAATCCTTCTGCAGTATTAGTGATAAAGCAGGAGGACAGACATCCCGGCTGTCTCTTTTGAATAGTCCTCTCCATATTAACACTGCCTTCATTATTTTCTATAGGGATTTTTCTCCTGATGTTTGAAGAAAAATTCCAGTAAATGTTTAGAATCACAGTAGCTCACAACAAGAACAGTTCAGGTTCCTTTATAGATTCTAATAAATGAACTACTAAAAATTTTATCTATACATGTTATCCAGACACCTTGTCATTTCTGAGTTTAGATCAATCCTTAGATAGCATCGTTCTTAGTAGCTGCTGGTGCTGCCACTTTCTCATTTGTTTATTCTTTGGAAGAAAATTTATTTTTATGTTGCAGAAGAACATTTGCTAATAGTGATTACAGGACTTATTGACTGAAGTTTCATTTCTTGCAGAGATTTCTGTGTAAGTTGGCGGCCCTTCCTTTAAGGTACTTCAGAGTAAAGTATTGGAATGTAGTATTTTCAAGAAGCAGCTAGAATTCCTCCTTGCTTGACACAATAGACAGGCTTAGGGTCAGAAATTAAGAATGTCATAACCTGAAAGTGCAGAGGTTGGTCTGGTGCACATGTAAATGTACATTACCTTGGAGGTTCTCATTACATGTAAAACAACAACAACAACAAAAAACAATCCAAACCAAACAAACCCAAAAAATTAAGAAAGTTAGGACAACTCCTCATCTCTATAAACTGTCATAATACAATAGCCATGAATTAAGCTGTGAAATGTATACTAGCTCAGAATCAGGCCTGGAGGCTCCAGCCGTAGAGTCCTACGTAAATTAACAGTGGATCTCTGCACTATGCAATATTCATACACAAATATAATCAAGACCAAATAGGAGCACATTTCTGTGGAATTACCCAGCCCACACAATTCACTCATAGCTCATTCAGCAGAAGGTTAATTTTGCATAAAATGGCACTATCTGATCTGCACAACAATCTGCAAAGAACAAGTTATTTCCCATGTTTTTCCTACCTTTTCCGTATTCTGTGGCAAGTGACTGAAGTGTTCTTAGTAACATTTTTGTATTGTTGGCATCCTAAAATGGAGTTTACTCTAATGAAGATCAACAGCTTTAGCACTCCCTACAGAGTACCCACATTTCCCTAATTATACCAAGAAGTTGTCACAGTTCTTTCAGAACTGGAAGGATATCTCCTGATTTTTTTCTCATTCATTAGTTTTTATTTCTGAAATAGTTTCTGAAATAATTTCTTAGAGCTTCTGAAATAATAGTTTCTGAAAAACTATAATAGTTTCTCATAAGTTTTCTGGGGAGAGAACATTCTCCTAAACTAAAAGTCATGAGCCTCTTACTTGTTACCAGTGAGCAACGTCATTGACTGTGTTGACAGAACTTATTTCCATTGATTTCTCTCAGTTCTTTTCGTGTCTATCAGAACTTGTCTTGCAAAAATTTGTCACTTTTCTTTAGCTCGTGAGTTCCAAATGGTTGTAGGTTGAGTTCAGTGACAGAGGACAATTTCTTCTTTATTTCTTTCTTCTCTTGCCATTCATGAAGGCAGAGAATTTAGAATTTAGAAGCAAGAACACCAACTAGACACAGATTAAAATTTTCAGCATGGCATTTTCTTTGCTGTATAATCTTTGGCAAATTCATGTTGTCTATAAAATACAAACTAAAAACAACAATTCACCAAAATACAATGAAACATAATGAAGGTATTATGTACCTTTTGCTCATAGTGTACTGAAATTCTGCTAGTGAATCAGGCAAAAATCAGCCAGTTAAATACAAGCCTGGGGCTACTGGATGTTCTGGTACATGCTGGACAGGTGCTGGCAAATTCTGTTAATTACCCAGAGAAGGCTCCATCAGGACAGAGTTTTCAGTCACTTGTTTGACAGGGAGAGAAGTATCAGGCCCATCACTGAACCTACTTAGGATGATTTTTTGTGCTTCTAGAAGATACGTGGAATGATGACTGCTTTTATTAAAAGTTTAGCCATCCCCTTCCAAGAGACAGAAATCCCTCAGCACAGGCCTGATTAGTGGTTATAAGGGAATTGAGGTGGGATTGAGGTAGGAACTGCAAGTGCTTCTCTTCCTTTCCTGATAATTAGTTGGAATCATAAGTGTTTTACAATTCAATTTCTAACCCCTGCTGCCAAACAAGAATACCGAGATGGCTAATAGACAGAGTGACACTTATACCTGAAACTGAATGCTGTCTTAGGATGTCTTGTCACCTTCCTGCTCCTCACTAGAGGCTTCATGCAAAGCAGCAGAGGGAGAAAGATGCCAAGAGGACACAGTTATGTAAAATAAGCTTGTAGAAATAGTCTGGTAATGCTGTTTGTTAAATGTGATGTTGTACTTTCTATTCTTCTTATCTTGAGTGTTCCCTTAAATTCTAGTTATATTAGTTTATCCATAAAAATTAACATGATCTATCTGTGCAATTTAGTATTGTAACAGGTCCCATCATAAAAATATCTGAGCAACTGGAAAAAGAAAACAATCCCTGGCATATTCACTCATTTACTTTCTATTTTCCATGTTACATTGGAATATTCAAAAATTATTAAAAATAAAAGAATGAGGATATCATTGAGCATGATTATTCATAGTTCAGTAAATTACTACTGAAAATGGAGAGGTAGATATTTTCTGTGCTTTGAATATTGCTTTCACATGTAAGTAGTGTATTACCTGTAGTCTTTCAATTTGTATTTATAGGACTCCTTGGCCCCAAAAGGCTACATAATAAAGGGCCAAATGTTCATATTAATTTAAATAATAAATAAATTAGTTAAAGAAAATAATTAAATTAATCTGATTTTAAATTAAACTGATTTTATAAATTGAACCAGACTTAAATAAGGACAAAGGGACATTAGAAATATGATAATGCTTCATAGTTTAATTATACAGGAAAATAGTCACGTGTTAGCTTTGCCTAATTCCAGCAAATTGAAAGAGAAATTTTCTAATTGTAAATCTTTCACTTCAGCACTGAAAGTATATAATAAGAGATAATCTACCATGTAAGGAAGATCCAAACACATGAGAGAGTTCAAACTGAACGAGTGGCAAACGTCTTGTTTCTATCACTATTTAAAATTTTCAGTAAAGAAGACTTCATAATGCATACAGGGGGAAGAAAACCTCTAATTTGAAGATATTGCCACCACTTTTACTATACCTCCATTTACATCTTGTTAGTATTTCAGAAAAATTAACTCATGGAAGTACAATTAAAAAGAATTTCAGTTTCAACTTCACACTTAGATGTGCAGATCTCTTCTGACAATTTATTCACTAAGGTGGCAGACATTGAGAAATCAAACTAGGCTACACTCATTCAAAGTCCTTATAAAGGTTATGCAGACATAGAAAAAGAAACTTAGTTAATACAAATATTACAGCTGAAAGTGGATATTATCATCTGTTTTGAGCTTATTCTCATAAGCTACGGGGTGGATAATGTTTCCTGAACCATAGAAAACTCATGACCTTCAGAAAAGACATAGCACACTGATATTATGAGGAATTAAATTAGGATATAATTAAATCATTTAACATAATAATTAATTTCCTCTTTACTCTTAAATAAATCGGAGCCAGGGAGGAGTTGGGTAACAGTTTATATAGTAAGAGAAGGCAGCAGCTGATGAGAAATGTAGAGCTTCCCTGAGAAGGCAGAAAATGGACATTTCTTCACATCCATCCACTTTGTACCAATAAAATTTTGTCTGATTATTCTGGTATGCTGGGGACAGAAGGAATGAATGTCACCCTCCTCCTGATGGTTTGAGGACTCACTAAACATAGCAAAGGTGCCACGGTTTTAAGGAAGATCATCCAGTATTTTCTGTGTTGCAGAAGAGGCAGGAAATAAGGAAAACGAAACAACTCTATGATTTGAATTCAGTAAAGGGGAGACATTATGCAGTACAAGTAATGTACAGACCAGAAGAGAACCAATGTTACCTTTTCTTATTTGTAAACTTCAGATCTTAATTAGCTGGTTTACTTTCATTCTTTCTTATTTTAATTTACCAATTTTCCTCAGCTGTTCTTTTACAATGTAAATTGCATGTCACCGTTGATGACCAAGGTGAACAATTAAAGACAGATCATGGCACGCTGCTCCCAGATAACTTCTTTTTTCATAGCACAAGCAGATTAAATATTACAGGGTAGCTATAAATCTAAAAATAAATCTGCTGTGTCTCCCATTCCTACATACAGTGCTGTAGCACGTCTTACCCCCAGCTGTCCTTGTTCACTGGCCTCTGCAAGCCAATCTTTGCCCTTGCCTATTTGCATATAATATACTAGAAAGTTCATGCAGTATGGGTTGCCTCAGTTTATTTAGTATCTCTGTTTTTTTTCCTTTCACAAAAGAACTACACAATTTGGAGAAATAATTTTCTCCCTTGTGAAGACTTGATTTTTATCACTCCCCGTCATCTTCAAGAGTCTTCAGAAAGAAATACAATCCAAAAAGACAGAAAGAAATGAAAAAGGAAAAATAAACCAGTCACACCTCCTTTCTATGAGCATTTTTATCAGACTTTCTTTCTCAGACGATCAAGGACAGGATCGAAAATTCTCTCCAGCACACCATTTCCTGCTGTTGCTTCAGCCATTTTCCCTTGGCTACAGCCCATTAACAGCAACTCCAAACAGCCATTGGCAACAACAGCTTCCAAGCTGACAAAATCAATTTTCATTCTGAACCATATTTACGAAAACAATAATGTCCTTTTATAACCTTTGTCTGACAAACAGAAGGAGATGATTTCATTGTTCATACAGTCATAAGGTGTAGCTCTTTTGACAATGCAACAGGAAATGTAAACACATTACTTCAGATATACATTGTACTGTCACAATAATTTCAAGTGCCTAATGTGCCAATTTCTACAGATTGTTTTATATGGTAGTTTAAAATCAGGATAATTTTAAAATCAGGAGAATTAAGAGAATCCACAGACCACTAGAGATTTTTAGCACCAGGCTCTCGCACCTACAAGCATTGCAATGTTCATTACATTCCCCTGTGTGCCCCTTTTCCTCATGAAGATAAACCACCATGGTTCTTCCACCCTTCACCATCATTTATCCCCTCAGCTTCCTTAGTGCAATAGCCATCAGGCCAAGGTTTCTGGCTGAGACATGCATCACTACCTCCAGTCTCAACAGAAGCAGTTGGCTGGGTCTCAGCATGTTGGAAGACTAAAGAAAATACTTCAAAACATGTCAGTTACGGAGGCAAACATTTTTACTCACATGTACAAATAGATGTACCTGTATTGTACGTACATGTATATAGGTAGACATATGCAATCATTTAAACCTTACCTTCTTGTCTTATGCACTCAGAAATTAAACTTGGCAAGACTGTTATCAAACCTAAACATTTCAGTTTAATGTCCAGATATCCACCTAATATGATCTTTATAAAAATATTTTGTTCTACAGAGTTAAAAAAGCAAAATTTTTTGGTTTTTTTACTTTTAGTTTTTTTACCTTAAAGAGTAACCCTAAAACTGTTGGGATTTTTTTGTTGTTGTTGCTTTTGTTTTTCAAAATTAGAAGGTTTTTATTGAAAATAATGGTTTTGATGTTATTTTTTATGTCGTATACCAAGGATGGTTTTGAGAATCACATCAAGAATGGTTTTGAGACTTAAATCTCAATTTTAAAGTTAAAAACATTACTTTTCATTTCTCAAAATTCTATGATACAAAGTCTTTCTGGAAATTGTTGCATGGTCTTTTTAAAAAAGAATTAATGTACTAAAAAGCAGCATTGGTATTTAAGGTGACACGTTCTACCTATTAATTTGAGGAAAAGATCCAGAACAGTACAAATTGTTTGTTTGTTTACTAAAGGAGAGAGAGTATTATGTGCAAGTAAAAATATTTCTTTTTCCATGTGTGAAATTACTTATACATTTTACTTTTTTACAGACAAATTTTAAGAATGAGTGGAACAGAATGAGTTAAAGAGACAATATTGTTCATCTTTCTCCTTCAGGAGCAATTTTGATTACAAAGACAGCCCACAGAAAGTCACCGGACATGTTTATCACTCTCTGCCTAGACACCCCATGACAGCTGTAAACCTGTCATTAAGATTCAAACATTATCGTTGTTTTCTACCTCATTTGCAAGGTAGAGATCTTTCTGTGAAATACATTAATACTGCTGGCCTTATTCTTCAATTTTAACAATAAAGACAGCTATTCAAACAGATTTTCTCTGACCCCAAAATTTTTTGTTGTTGGAACTACTGAAAATTTGGGTGGACTATAAAAAGATCTGTTTAATACCAAATTAAGTGACACACAGACAGAGAAACTGAACTTACACTAACCAAAAAAAGTGCTTTAGAATCACTTCTTCAGCTGGTACAAACTTCTATGTGCAAACATATATTTATTCCCTTTAAAATAAAATGTTAGTTTAGCTTGGTTACCTGCTGAGAGAAATTATTCTAGTATAATTCAAGATAAAGTTGCCCATTGAAAACATCCACAAAGCAGTATAAAGTAGTTGAAACTGATTTGTTTTAAAAATCAATTTAATTAACTCAGTGAAATGTACAAAGCAGTTTTAATAGTGAAATCAAGGAAATATATTGACTAAATTTAATTGGTGGGTTATGTGGCCACTTGACAACATCATGGTCAGGTTTCATGGTGATCATCAGAGTTTTGAATGCCAGCACTCAAGCTCACACAATTTACATTTAATGTTTCACAGTGTTTAGTCTTGCCAGAAGCTGACCTGAGGTTGCTCTTCCTATCATAAAAATTGGAGACACTGTAACTACTTAGTGAATTTCTAATTCTTTTTTTTTTCTCTGTTAGCCTTTAGGCTTTATAGATTCCTCCTTCTAAACAGTGACAATAAAAGTACTGGAGTTGTTATACGGAAGGTTTAAAATAAGGAGTTAAAGTAATAATAATAAGACAACCTAAACAACTTCACTAAACAATCCAAGTTAGTTCCAGTAAAAATATTACAGACTCTGGTATGGTAGAGAAAAAAAAAAAAAAAAAAAGGAAGAAAA